>NC_063196.1:1200000-1560000 GCF_017589495.1 Alosa alosa | reverse complement strand
ATATAAGAAAGTTTGCTTATAAAACTGTTTTGCTAATATTTACATAAAATGTGTTTGCTTAGATATAAAAAGTTTTTGTTAGAATTAAAGTGTGTTATGCTAAATGAGATGTGCTTTGAACAAAATGTAAAGGCAGAATGTAAGAACATAATGTGCCAGCTGTAAGAAACTGTTTTTCAGCAAAACAAAAAGCTGACTGGCAACTAAGCAAAACAAAAAAGCAGAACCAATATTTCATGATGAGATATAATACCAAACTAGGACATGTCCTGCCTGACCGAGAGGGGTATAAAAAGAGAACGGCCCCTTCATCAGGGTTCTTCTTTTTCCTTTTCATTTTTCTTTGGACCAAGCATTTAGCCTTTAGACTTAGACAGTTTTCATTCCTTGTATATTTTTTGTTTGTATTTAATAAAAGTCAAAATCCTAACCTTTGATTAGGAGTTTGTAAAAAGACTGTCTAGCGTTTTTTTTCGTATTTTTCTGCCTTTCCTGTGTTGCTGAGAACCCCGGATGCCTTATTTGACTTTGCTCCGGGTAAGTAAGGCGTCCGTTTGAGGGGTACTTTCTAAGACATTGTATATGGGCAAAAAACATACTGCACTGACATACACAGGAGTAGCGAACTCAGCCAGGCATTTGGGAAGGAAAGTCCTATGGTCCAGGGCAGACAAAAAAACAAAAAGGCTTTGTTAGCAAATTTATTTGGCGCAACAAATTGTTTGTGAAGCTAAAGTCTAGGACCCGTTGTGGTCTAAATGCACATCACACACCCAAGCGAGGATACGGAAATCTGCCTGATAAATACAAGTGTATTTATAGATAGAATCTAAATTGTTATAGATCCGTTGTGGTCAATTGAAGTTCTTATATGTTACAAGAACTGTCATTTAAAAAGAGCCTTAATTTCAATTTGACAAAGCTCCCAAAAGAATAGGGTAGTTGATTTTCCCTCCGATCTAGACAGACAGACGAATGTCTGTAGTGAGTTTTTACCCTCTCTCAGATTTTGATGACAAACAACTATGGCAAATACAGCTCTGAATTTCTTCCTCTTTTAGTGAAATTAACCACATATTGAAGTACAAGTCGAAGGGAACAGGGAATAGAGACTAAGCGATAGAGAGAGACTCTGAAGTGGTCTATTTTCCTTAGCCCCTAAACCCCAAATTAGAGACTCTCCATCAAGTCAATCCTCTTGTACAGCCTAAACCCGTCGAAAAGGGGCCCCCGCACCAGACACGCACACTGAAAGATACTTCCTCTTTTACCCTGTGATATTATCACAGTCCGAAGACGAACACCAACAGGAGTAGCGATCTCAACTGTGTTAAAGGGAATCCCTTTGGACACCAGAGCAGTCACAAAACGCACACCTCCTCTTTTACCCTGTGAAATCCTCACAGTCCGAAGACGAGCGCACCCACACCTACAGGAGTAGCGATCTCTACTGTGTTACGGGAGCCCCGTAGACACCAGAGTGGACACAAAACGCAACATGGTATAGTGGGCAAGCTGAGTTGGGCAAAGATCCTATCCATTAACACATACACATCACTTGGCTGTTCAGATGTATAGAGATTATGATAGAATACCTTAAATGTGTCATTTATAAGCTTGTTATCATATATACGGTTGCACTGCGTGTCACAAAGGGCTGTAATAATTTGTGACTCTGCCCTGTTTTTTGTAAGGTATGCTAGGTATCTCCCAGGCTTGTCTCCGTGTTCGTAGAATTTCTGCTTAACAAATCTAATTTTGAGCTCCTCGTCTTGTGTTAAGAAATGATCTAGGGTCGTTCTGACTGCAGATATTTCTTTCAGAATAGTGGGAGATGGGGACTGGACATATGCGCTTTCTTTAGCTTTAAGCTCACCCATTAAAATGTTTTGCTTTTCTCTTTTTTGCCTTTTTTTACTGGCTGAGAAAGAAATGATCAGCCCTCTAGCATATGCTTTAGCAGTTTCCCACAATAGGGCAGAGTTATCTGTGGATTGAGTGTTAATGGAAAGAAAGTCTCTGAATTCAGTAGTAAAATAAGTAGAAAAAGTACTATCTTTCAGAATAGATATATTCAATCTCCAATATTTAACTCCACTATTTACCCCTTTGAGGGTGAGGTCCAGTATGACATTGGCATGGTCAGAAATTAAAATACTGCCAATAGAGCAGGCAAAAACTCGGAGCAGAGAAAGCCCTGACAAGAAAAAATAATCAATTCTACTGTGTATGCTTTATCTGCGGGATAAATCGTTCTCCAAACATCAGCAAGACCTAACTCTTTACATATAATAATAATAATAATAATAATAATAATAATAATACAGTCCAGTATTGAAAATGGCAAATTTCTTCTCACTAGTATAGCCACCCCTCTGCTACTTGAGGTGAATGAGGAAAAGAACACCTGATTAAAACCTTCTTTTTGCAATTTCAAATGTTCTGCGTCATCCAAATGTGTTTCTTGCAAAAGAGCTATGTCAATATGTTCTTTTTTCAAAAATGATAACACTTTTCTCTTTTTAACAGGATTATGGACCCCTCTTATATTCCATGTACATAGACGTAGTTTATCACATGACATACTGCCTAAATTTACCTTTTATACAGAAGGAGCATCTTGACATGAATCCCAAAGACATGACACCATACATGTACACACTGAGCCAAAAAACAAAAACAAAATAAAAGTAGTAGTGTGAACAAGAACTATAATACAGAAAAAAAACACATGAAGCCCAAGAGCTTAAGGGGCTTGTCCCTGCCACTTAACCTGCAGGGAAATCTTAACTTCTTCCAAAGCAAGCTAAAAGAGCTTGCCATCCCATCCTCCATACTAAACAGTAGACCTATCATTAAACCACAACACTTTGTGGTGGTAACTAGCTAAAACAACAACAAAAAACATACACTTCAGCCTACTCACAGCGGCTATTGTGTGCTGCACAAAAAGGATATGCATCTGCATAGCAATCAAACAGGAGTTCACATACCACATGAAACTTATCAGGATCTGAGTCCGGGCCATGTCACTCTGTACCTTTGCGACCTTGTTCTAATGACTGTACCAGCAATTCGGCGTCTTCTGGTGAATCAACCCTTTTCTGCTTTCCATCCACCGTCACCCTTAGAGTAGCCGGGTAGAGCAAAGCATAATCCACGTTCATCTTCTTTAGTCGGATCTTGGCATCATCAAATGCTTTACGCCTTCGAACTACTTCGGCCGAGTAATCGTTGAAGAAGGAGACTTTTGGTTCCCTGGGTGTGTGGTCTTGTTCGGATTCGCGAGAGCCAAGCCGACGTGCAGCCTCCATGGCACGCTGTTTATCCCGAAAGTTGTGAAACCCTTAGTATCAAATGGTCTTGGACGCTGGTTTGGGCCGGGCTTCGGTGCCAGGGATCTATGAGCCCGGTCAAGTTTCAATCGGCCGTCCTTCGTGGTCATCTGAAGATATTCAGGAACCCATTTTTCTAAGAATTTCACAGGATCTGGCCCTTCTGCGTTCTCCGGTAAGCCAATCACACGTACATTACACCTGCGACCTCGGTTGTCCAGATAATCAATGTGTTCCCGCATGTCACGCACTTGCTTCTCAAGAAAGGCAATCTTAGCTTCCGATGATGTAGCCACAACTTCAACATCAGCAATTCGCTTTTCAGCTTCATCTACACGCGTGGCAACAGCTTGTAGCTGTGAGATCTGATCTTTAATGGCTTCTAAGACCGTGGCAACTTTGGTGTCAATAACTTTAGTGAGGTTATCAGTTATCTTATCCAAAGCTTGAATAAGTCTCGGATCCATTGCATTTGCGCCAGCCTCTGTTAGCTCACCGCTATCGTCAGGGTTTGATGGAGAACTGGGCTTCGATGTTTTTTTCGTTGTTTTCTTCATACTGTCTGAAGTTTGCAAGAAATAACCGTCTAGGCTCATGTTAGAGTACCTCCTGTTCAAAAATGCATACTTTTACCGCGACACATGAATAATTTAAGTCTATATTGATAGATGCCACTGGAGCTTGCTTTCAGCGATGTTCACTCTACGACGCCATCTTGTTCCCCCCATGAGCGATATGTTTACTTCTCTCAATATGTAGTTGTAGAAAACAAGATGTGAAATCACAGATTCTGTCAGAAATGTAATTAACCCTTAGAACCCTAAGCTGTTTTTAGGGCATTTTCACTACCTTTATTCATAAGGATTTATTCTGGTCATTGTAAGTGCCACACATACATATTATATATTGTTTTTCAGCAGAGTCTAGGCGATCCAGATCTGCCATCATTTCATGTATTAGCACTAGCATTGATTTTATTTTGATTTTTAAGAATTAAAATATAAAAAGCGTATTATAAAAATGGTGTGTGATTTTACGGAAATAAATGCCATTTTTTATTTAGTGATGAAAAATGACCTTTCTGCGCTCCATATCTGTGACACGAACTGATCTGACCTGACTTGACCCAAGTTTGCGTGTTAGCCTGCGTGTGCCTATGGTGTAGGTGCTCATAATGATTCAACTTTTTACTGCATTGCCATGAACAAAGTAAAGGCAAAAAAGGTGATTCTTTGTTGAACAAATTGGGATGCAATGTGAGCCTTGAATTGGATGCCATGCAGGAATTTGCTAGGATCTCAAAACCGGATTATAAACATGCTTTGTCATAGAGAAACACACGATAGCGTTGGATTATAAACATGCTTTGCCACAAAAACAGACAAAAACGTGGGGTAAGTCCAGCTATATGAAGGTATTATTTTGCTGTCACTTCGTCTGTTTTATAACCCAGAAAGATGTACCTGGTATAGCTCTGTGTCATGACATGAGTGGCATATTTATCCGATCACGGGTCCGCGAGTAATTCAAACGAGAGTAATGGGTGTGCAGCGTTGGTTTGTGTAGCTACATGACGTTATTATTTTGCAGTCACTTCGTCTGTTTTTATAAGCCATAAGGATCGATAAAAATGATACCAATGGATAGCCCTGTGTCTCCTCTTTCATCTGATATGCTTGCCATATCTATGCGATCACGGGTTCGCGAGTAATTCAAACGAGAGTAATGGGTGTGCAGGTGAACGCAGAGAAGTATAGACCATAAATATGATGCAATTTGATTTAATTTCATGATTTTTTTTTTTAATTTTCATACTTGATCGTACAGACAACTGTGTAGTCTCGTTGGAAAGCCCCACTTCTGCTCTGTCACGCAATAAAGGTTTTATCTCGCTGCGATGAACAGTTCCGAAGTAATGTAACATAGAAGAAAGGGTGTGTTTTTTGACGCACTTTGTATCAATCGGGTTTTAAGGGTTAACATATTGCCTTTCCTCGGGTTGTTACCTTGCTAGGCAGTTTGTAGTGAACTATTTTAGCTTGCTAACTTCTAGATGACAAACAACAGACATGCTTGTCTCAACATTTTCTAAGATGGCATGACTTGATAGCTATTCTACTCCTCTAAATATGTAGTTATAGAACACATAATGTGAAAACAGCAGTTACAGTAGTTACTAGGTGAAATGTAATCTGTCTTTATCTTGATGCCAGCCAGGCAATCAGATTTAGGGTAGCTAAACCCATGTGCAATAAAATTACTTTTCATACTTCTAAATATTTTTGAGTTACTCAGAATGCTTCAATAGTTTAGGCTACATCTTCTTGTGTATGTATGTGCACACACGCACGCATCTATAGTTTTTTTTAATTAATAAAGGTATTACATTTGTATGATTGTACTGTTGTTTCAGATGGAGGATGACAAGACCTACACAGACCTTGCAGGCCTGAAGAGATGGCTGACTGCTGATGAGCTTGCGCTCACAATGTTGAAGACCATGAGAGGATGGAGGAAGAAGGTATATTTAGGTGGCGTGTGTAGGATGGTGCAGACTGCCACTAAAACACTGTGTGAAATAGACTTATGTTGTTTTTTACTCACGTTATTGTCCCAGGCATATGTGGTTTTTCGAACCGGAACGGGTAGGAGGTTGTGCTTAGTAGGCTGTCGTATGCAAACACACAGTGCAGGGACATGGTGCGAAGAGACCCCAGAAGAGTTTCACAGTTTTCTGAGATTGATTATTGACATGGGGCTTCACTTCCCTCCCTAATATCCATTGCTAGTGGGGAACCAAGTCTCTGCAGCGATCAGGGAGAGTTGACCAAATGCTATACATATTGTGTACACTTTTTCTCCATTGACATTGCTGTTGTCAGTAGTTTCTTATTATTTCAAGTTTGGCAACGCAGAATCTGGTGTTGAACCTAGGTTTGGTTAACCTGACTCTCGCCAGATGAATTTCGTTCCGCTTAGCTCCGCCTAGCTAGGCAGAACGAAATTCATCTGGCGAGAGTCAGGTTAAGGGTTGGTAGCTACAGCCAGAAAGACTTTGGAGAAAATCTATCACAACAGCTGACAGGCATTTCCGTCGAAATTTCAGCCTCGCATTCAGCTGCTCCAACTACTTCTCTGTCGTCTTTTCATCAAGTACATATTCCTGTACAGCAGGTATATTGTTGGCTTTGTTATAAAAAAAAATTACATAATAACACTAAAGTAGCTTGTATGGTCCGGAGTGTAGCGGTAGGTAAACAAAATTGCTGTCAGATTTGGCATTCTGCAGAAGGGGATGCGTTTCGTAATGAGTCATGGCTCTTCTGTGTTCAAACTTCAGGTTCCCCACCCCACCCTTCCCTATCCTCCTCTGTGTGTGTGGGTGTGAGTTTGAGTGTATGTGTGTGTTTATTCTTAACAGGCTTGTTCTATGTAATCCACTTTCAAATGTTTACAACACATTGATTTTTGAGTGATGCTGAAGTTGATTGTATTCCTAGCTTTTCATAAATAATAATACATTTTATATATGTATATAATTTTCATTTTATACTGATTTAAATAAGGAAGTTGTATCTGTTGAATCAAATGTATTGATCTTCAATAAATATACAGTATACTTACTTCCTGTACTGTATGACTGGTAAGGTACATGTTTGTTTCTACACATCATTCTTATTGACTGTAGCATTTTCTTATAAAAATAAATGGTTTATTCTTATGGACCAAATAAATCTAAACCATTGTGTCTGACTTCATTATTAGTTTTTATGCATACATTATGTTGTTGGTGAGAAAGAGAATGTGAATTCTGTCAACATTCTAAATCCTGTTTCCTGCATTTTTTTACACTGATCACTAAATTTATCATAACTTTGAAAGGTTAAGTTATTGATATTCCAATTCAGTCTTTTTTGTTAAATAGCCCACAATTTGCTGAACATGTCATACACTCGAAAAATATGATGAAAATTCATTTTTATGTGAATGAAATTCAATTTTATCCTGATGGTATATAGGTTTGGTATAAATAAGGTTTTTTGTGTAAGGAGGTCATCCAACACCAAAAATGGACTGTTCAGCACGGGCATGAAAAGGTTTACCTCCACGGCTGCAGGAGCTAAGGCCGCAGCCTACCCAAAAATGTGCGCAGCATTTTCAGCCCGCAGTCCAAGGTCGTGGCAGTTCAAAGTCAGTTTCGGTAGCGAGCTCGTTGCTACTCCCACCTCCGCCTCTTTCCTTTCCCCTTCCATCACCTCCAGTCGGGACACAGTCTCAGGCTGTCCCCCTTCAGTCAGTCTTGGTATCGACTGCTCCCTCCCTCCCCCTTTCCCCTCCTCATCTCATTTCCGGAACATCACTGCCCCACTTATCTAAGCTTGCCTTCTCCCACAACCAACAGGCAATCTTAGATGTCTCCGGTTTCCAGCCTGCTTCGGTAGAGACCACATCGCTACTCCCCACCAACCCACCCCCATCAGCTTGGGCACCCATCAGTGTCATGGAACAACATTCCATTCCATCTGCCTGCTCACATATTTCATGCCTATCATTTCGTGCCATTTCATTCCATCTACCTACTCATCATTTCTTCTATGCATGCCTTATCTGCCCATCATGTATACTGTATTGTATGTTGTATCGTGCAACGGCTCCACTAAGCCCCAGGACCCATGCAGCAACAGCTCCCCTGAGCTCCAGGAGCCTTGCAAATGGCTCTGCTGAGTCCAAAGGCCCATGCAGCAGCAGCTCCACCAAGCTTTAGGACCCATGCAACAACGGCTCCGCTGATCCCCAGGACCCATGCAGCAACAGCTCCACTGAAACCCATAACCAATGCAGCAACAGCTCCGCGGAGTCCCAGGACCCATGCAACGACATCTCTGCTGATCCCAAGAGCCCATGCCGCAAAAGCTCCGCCAAGCTCCAGGACTCATGCAATAATGGCTCTGCTGAGCCCCAAGAACCTTGCAGCAACAACTACGCTGAGCTACTGGACCCTGCAGCAACGGCTCCACTGAGCCCAGAGACCCACGCAACACGGCTCACCTGAGCCCCAAGATCCATACAGCAAGAGCTCCGCTGAGTCCGGAGACCCTCGCGGCAACAGCTCTGCTGAGCCCTGAGACCCATGCAGCAACAGCTCCACTGAGCTCTGAGAAATGCTGCAAGGGCTCCACTGAGCCCCGACACCCATCGTTCTCATGGCTCGTGCAATGCATGCATGGCCGCCTCTGCGCCAAGCAAGCGCAACGCATATGCCACTCCAGTGTTCTTGCATGTCCCACTTGATCACGGTGCTCCGTAACTCATAGCTATATTATTTTGCTGAGCCCAGCAGCAAGCACAACACAATCTCGGCTATTGCTCAAAACGTCCACCCCACTAGCACAAGTCTGGAGGCACACCATGTAATAGGACACACACTTAGCCAACACCGTACAGAATGCTGACGCAGGATATACTAGACCCCTGAGCTGCTCTGATAACTCACAACCTGCTCATGATCTGGAATGCAGAGTTTCCACCTTAAGATATGCAGGAGGCACACATATAACAACTAACAACTAATTTTCTAATGACTAATCTTAATCTAAACGACTAACTTGAAAAAGAAAAATCAAGTATTTGTTATATCATTGTGTCCATTTTATTTTGAACTCAACTGAAGGGCCAAAACATAAAATATTCTATCAACCTACGTTTGTTAGAAGCTCATTAAGTAAACTGTTAAAAAACATTACATACTAATCTAAGCATAGTAAGCTTATCTGCATTTCCATTAGTATACTGTAGTGTGGTGTAAGCGTGTCGCGGAAACGTTCTGGGTGAAAAAAAAATCCTACCCTTAAATCTAATGTCAGACCTTTACTTTGATAGACTTTCAGTATTTCCCACAGAATTGAATTCCATTTGTGGTGGTTGGTTTGCAGAATTAACTTGAATACAACAGTTTTTAACAAATTAGCACAGCATGGTTATGATGCTAACCAAATTTAAGCACAATTTAGTACAACCTGGAAAATCATTGTGTGGTGGTCAATGTTTATATTGTGGTGGGCCGCCACAAATAAGTAAATGTATGGGAAACACTGACTTTATTTGTATGCCAGTCGTTGCCATGGACATAGACAATGTTCAATGTTTGTGACAGGTCATGGCAGAATATGGCAAAATGACCATGAATGAGTGACCAAGAATGCTTTCACTTTTGTTGAGGACAAAAAAAGAGCAGAAACCACAGTGTGTGGTGTGCAGTTCATTACTGGCACGAGAGCATGAAACCATCAAAACTAAAACACCATATGGAAATGGAAACAAAGCACCATACTATCATAGACAAACCTGTCGAGTAGCCTACTTTGAAAGTTGTCAGGAGTTGAGGACCTTGCAAATGAGCCTAACATCAGCATGTTCCAAACAAGTAGGCTACAGGCACTTTGCACGTCTTACCACATAGGTTACCTCTCTTTATCAGTTGGCTTGAAGGCTTGAATTATCTATTTCCATTCAGATCTTGCCATAGACTGTCAAAGACTTTGCTTAAGTGCTTGCTTGGTAGTCTACCATCCTGTTCAGAGTCTGTTGCTGTGCTTGATAGACTGACGAGATAACAGTGACTGATAACTGGTGGACAGAACATACAACTTATGTTTGATACCAATATAGGTCTTACTGAAGACATTTAATGGTCAAAATAGTATTAATAAATATTTGAATATATTTGAATATTAATGTTAATAAATAAACGAACTTCGACTATGATTTTTGGGCAAAAGTCAAAGCCCTGATTAGAACACTGAATATACATAATACACATAATGTATATAATAATATACAATATTATATTATATTAATACAGTATATTATGACAATATGATGTTGATATAAACTACTGATATAAAATGAGAATATACTGAATTTCTGATATGCATGACAGCACAGTACACACCATGCTTATTATAGCCTAGGTACTATTTCTATTACAGCTCTACCTCTTTCTGTCTCCGGCTGCTTCAGCTATCAGCTCTGGTTGAAGCCCGGAAATATTGTAAACAAAGTAGCCTAGGCTAGTTTATCATAGTCTACTGGTTGGACTGTTCAGTTTCCCCACGTGTGTTCCTTGGAACAGGCCCTTTTGAGTCTTGGAAAATATCGGAATTGTGATGATCACTCAACTTAAATGCAAGAGTTTTAAACAAATTTGCCTGATTTAATAACAGCTAGTCGTCTCCTATGCGTCCTTGCTTTCCCAATCATGAATGTTTTATTTGGATTTTTATTTTGAAGTTTTCTGAATGATCAGACAATGTTTATCTAATGTTCATCTAATTTTAAGTGTTCTTTTATTTGTTAAGTTTTAAATATTCAATGAAAAAATGCTTATCCTTTGGCAATATCTGCTACTGCATCATTTACTCAGGATTGTGACTAGTTTAGTCTAATGATAATAATATTACAACAATAGTAGTGCTAATAGTGGTATTCCATGACACCTTTTTGACAAGACATTCAGAGTAATCAATGGGTCATTCAGTGTAATGCATATTTGATATAAAAAATAGATAAAATGCTAATAATGACTTTTGTTTATTAAAATACATAAAAAATATACAATTAAACTACATAATATTGTATTCTAAACAGAATTTACTTTGGTGCAAAAACCTATTCCTGGTGAATGGGTAAAACTTATATTTGCACAGCGTAAAGATTTCAAATGACAATTAATTAGTATTTTGGAATGGCATAATAAATCACATGCATCCTCTTAATCTTCTTGCCTGCCAAGATTTTTTGTATTTTAAATTGTATTACACTGAAAGACGTTTTAGGGATTGTTTTCTAGAAATCAGAGTAAAAATGTATGCTGTCTACTAAGCTTATATTTTTTGCCCAGAAAATATTTGAATTACATAATGTTCACTATTTGTGCAAAAAACGTTTTGAGCAAAACTTTTATTTGAAAACCCAGTTTTGTCTTTGGGCTGTATTTTTTACATAATGTTATTCAAACTTAATTATTATTTTGTTTATTTTTTAAACATTCCAATTAACAAAGAGGGGCCTGGCGCTTTGTCTAAAAAAAAAATCCCTGTCATACACCACTTAAACCTGGTCAGAAGTCAATGGCGAGTTGTTATATGCTATTTTATGTTTTTGGGTGCACGCACCATCCTTCTATCATTCATGAACGCACACCAGCAAAACAAAGCATTCAGGGCGGTCTTTCATAGGTTATGCTTGGGGCCCCCTACCAGTAGTCTTAGTAGGGGCCCCCAACCAACCTAAAAAAATAAATAAAAATAAATAAAACCCCTTGTCATCATGAGCGCTTCAAAGTATGGTAAATTGTAATAATATTCTTAAGAAATATGTTAAAACATAGTAGTTAAAATGTCCAGTTCATGGTTATGTCCCTACACATACACCCCCTACTTCCACAATGAAATAGACTAGTCTGTAACGTGCGTTGCGCGAAAGATAAACACAAAGGACGTCTGGGAAAGTGTTGCCAACTTACTTTGTCGCTAGATTAAGTGACTTTTGGCCATCCCTAGCAAGAGAAAATGCCATCTAGCGACTAGCGACAAATTTGCTTACTTCTTGCAATGATGGCAAACTCAGAAACATCAGAAAATCTCCCCTCTCATGCCAGTTTCGTTAGTGAATTAGGCCTACATCGCGAATTCGCCCAAAGTGTTGCCCCACGATTATAAAAGTTGCGACTGGCTTATGTGGTATCAGCCTGTGTCATTACACGGAAGAAGATGTTCTATAAATCTAACAGCTCAGAAAACTTCACTGGAAGGTGCAGCAACAACGAGACGAGAGCAATGACATGATGACAGGGAAACAGGGACACGCTTGCCAGCATCGTTCAACAAGCGCATTGAACAAAAGAAAGTAGGCTACAACTTCATTTACAAAGTAGACAGTTAGAAATCGAGCATACAAGTTAAAAAAGTAGAAAAAACCTATAACATTTGTTTAGGCTATGCAGCATGTTGTCAATGCAGGCTCGGTTTCTCTCGGTCTGTCCGAGTGACATTTAAGCCTATAGCCTATATCCAAAATATAGCAATTGCCGGTTAAATTGTGTAGGCTACCCTATGGTGAAGTTATAATCAGATGTCAAGCTGTACAAAGCAGATGCAGCAGTTGGGAATAGGTTAGAAATGACTGCATTTCAGCCACCTGATGCTCGTTCTGGTGTAGGCTATGACAAGATAGTATACAGAAATGTAAAGTGTACCAATTAATACTGTATATAAGTATTAAAACAATTATATTTCAAGAAGTTGCCTATAATATGAGTAGGAGAAAAGCAAACAGGCAGGTCATTCCACGTCAATTCAACCAGGGCCCACGCACTTAGGTCTCAAAAAATTCTGAAAAAAGGAGAAACACTGTAAAATTACTCTTATGTAAGATCAATACTTTCCAAGATACAGCCAGTTTTACAGGGGGAGGGGGTGTCGATTTTGTTCGGCCTCTTTTTTTTGTCAAAGTTCACAAGCCCACAGCGCAAGAACTAAACCATGTAGGAGGCTCAAATTTTGCATGCTGGTACATAAATAGGAATAGTATGTAGCAAAATCGTCACGTTTGGTCTGGATAATCCTGCATGGTCATAGCTGTCCCTCAAAGTTGATACAAATTTTATTGGAGTTTTTGGCTGGGCTCTGTTTAAGCCTTCAGAAGACATATTTGTACTCAACATAGGCTCTTGATTTATTTTCCTTACTGAGATAAGTAGAAACACTCTCACAAAAAACAATGAACAGAAAATAAATCATTTCAGGGTCTGAACAGCAGACCTTACAAGTCTAAAAAATAATTTTGGTTCTCATTTTCAGAGCACCTAAACACCTTGTGGGAATATACAAAGATTTTTAAAATATTTTTTTCTTTATTCTCCATGATCTTTTCTTTTTAAAAACACCAATTTGACTTGTCTTATGCAAATTTTCACTATCCACCCTGAACATGGGCAAAATGCACCATTGACATCAATATGTTTTGTATGGGGGCCCCATACATACCTTCGCCTTTGGCCACCAATTTGCTAAATCCGCCACTGAAAGCATTACAAATTGCACGATTACAATGGGAAACATAATTAGAATAAAGATATTACGAAATACTGTACATCTCATGATGAGTAGTTATTCACCATCATTTGCAAATTGGTAATGACGGTTAAAAGTGATTAGGGGAGAGGCCAGAGACACGTATGGAGCACAGCTGAAGACGCCCTGTCACGAGATATAAGCAACTCCTCTGCAGGATAAATGTTGTTTTATTCAGTCATTTGAGCAATATTAGGGTAAGTGTTGCTTTTTCCAGCCTATGTTTTCGGTGGTAACCCATTGTCAGTCAATAGTGAAAGTAACTGCATATAACTGTCTTGTCGTTGACTGACTCCTTGGTGAAGTGAGTTCAAATAATAGACGAGTGCAAATGCGTGAAGGCTAAGCTAGGTTTTAGTAAAGCATGGTTTAAGAATGACTATTCCCAGAGGCGTCGCCAGCCGATTTTACCGGGGCTTCAGCCCGGGGTAAATTGAGCTCAGCCCGGGTAGCCAAAAAAATTTTATTTAATTGTTTTATTTCGTTTTGCATTCTATCCCTCGTAGCCTGTTAGAACAAGGAATCCCGAACTCTGACAAGGAGAAGCAGAACGGGCGGGGCGGGGCTGGGCTGGGGGTGGGTGGAGAGCGGCAGAGGGTCGCTTCGCGGTCTGGTCTGAGATCAGTGGATCTGTGCTCTCAACTAACGTTACTACTGTAACTTGAAACTGTTTGGCTTTTTTCAAACGAAAGGCAAAAGGGTAAGAATTCATGTTTGAAAACTGAAATATAAGATTAGTCCTGTCCGACCAACTCCATAAAGGCCAGCTATTAGTGTTGTTTACCTATCCTATCGCTAGCTGGCTAGCAAGCTATCATTAGTAAACACTGCAGGAGTCAAAATTAACTTTTTGAAATGTACCATTCACTATCTTGAATATCTTCACTGACAAATGAAGTGGCGAAATTCACCCACCATTCAATAGGTAATCCGTATTTTCTGTCTGAAATCTACCAACTTCAATATTTACCAGCATTTGTCTGGTGCAATTTTGAGCCCTGCTAGTAGGCTAAGCAGGCAACTGCAAGCATCTGGTCAGGTTAATTGGCACGACACATGTCAGTGCTCGTTTTGAGAGAGAGAGAGATTTATTACACTCAGCTCTAAATAACTAAATTTAGCCAGAAGGGCTAAATGCTTTCCCCCCGTTGTTGAACATTTGTATGTTCTGAAGAGCAGACGAGGATGTTACACTCTCTAACACTCTAGCAAAAAAATTGCAGTTTTGATACACAGTAGGCCTGCAATGTAGGATTTTTTCGTAAGGGAGATGTTTTAACAGTGACAAACTATAAAACATTAAATATCTAGAGGGGGCTGAGACAGCTTTCATTCACCCTGTAATGAGCCATTTAACCATCAAAGTGATTACAAAGCTGATGACATAAACATAAAACAGCATTAAAAAACCCAAGTTTCATGGGAATGAACATGTTCCATGGAAATGTATTTAAATGTCCACTGAAATGTATGCAAATGCCCTATGCATAAGCAAAGCATTTGTAATTAGAGCTGAACATTGCAATCTCAAAAGTTCTTTGTATCCTGCAATGTAGTAGTATGTTTTTGTTGGTTTGCCACACACTGATCTGACTCCATGATTTTCATCTGTTTTCTCTCTCTCTCTCTCTCTCTCTCTCTCTCTCTCTCTCTCTCTGTGTGTGTGCAATCCCATTTTAACATCAAACATCTTTTTGGTAGATCTCTGGCATAGATCAAACAACAAAAGAGCAATCAGGTGATGGAGAGAGAAAGGAGATCAATAGAAGGAGGTGCTTAATGATACATTACATGCAACCTCACACTTAAACGTGTACCTAATTCAATAATAAATAATTTGGGCAGTCTAGTCTGTTGTCTACTACAATAACACCTTTTATGTACTGTATATATAAAAAAATCCTCAGCTAATCTTTACATTTACATCCGGTCCAGCCGGGCTAATCCCAGGTTGTCCCGAAAGTCTAGAAACCCCCTGACTATTCCATACGGTCTCGCAAGCAGCCTCCTTCAAATGCGCCGTTGAATGCCAAAATACCGATGCATTTATTTGACATATCGCGCTTTGCGCCTTTAAAGGGAATGACAGATGTCATTCTCATTGGTTTAAAATTTTGTTACGCCCCAAACACACCCATATCACTGATTAAAAAACCTAGGAACACCTTGTTGCGCCATGCGCTCCACGTTTGATAATGAAACCCCTCCCAATGTGAACTGGACATCCTACTAAATTTGAATAGACTTTTGACGAGTGACGATGCACTTTAGAATGTCATGATAGGGCCCTGTGAGCCTAATATTTCATGTAAACTTAATTTAAACAATTTTGCTCAAATTTGGTAATCACAGCATGAATCAATTTTGTAAGCCGAAAGAGACTAATTCTAGACTAATTCTAGAGACATGTCATGCATGTGCAACCATAGTCCATAGGCCTACAATAAAATAAAATAAATCCAGAGTGTGTTGTTGTTGTTTGTTTTTCCGTGTAGGCTATGCTTTATTTCCTTCGGATAATAACATGGCAACACATGTGACAGTCGTAGCCTACTGCTACATCTACGCCTATAAGATACAAGCTTCATAGAAGCATTAGCTTCCAGGTGATATTTTTTGGTAGGTCTCCTGTAGCCTATGTCTTGTTACCAGATGTCCATGAGGACATTCATCCAGCACAACAATGATTCTGGCCCACATGTAAGAAATACAAGACCTTGGATTAACGTAACGTTAACGGTAGCCACACCTAATTTATCTAATTCATCCTACAATGCATTAGCCTTTGAGTCATTTCATAGAGCCTCATAACGTCAAACGCTCCATTTGACATACCTGCCGGCTACACCGATGTATGGTTTTTTTTTACACGAGGACAGTTAGGCTAGGTCGCACAATCCAAAAGGTGTAGGAATGGAGCAATTTACACTTACCAGATTTATGAACGTTAAAAACTTCCAGCTACCACCATAGGTTTGATGAGCAGGCATGTCGATAGCTTTATAATTGCACAGAACAGAGAAATACGACAGAAGAATAGCTATTCTCAATATTTGAGAGGGGATAAGCGCCATTTTCTAGCTCTGTCAGCCGAGTAATTGTTCTCATCCGTGGGGACTGTGGAGTGACGGATCCTTCGTCTTTGAGACCGTGTTGTAGCACGCAGGACAGTACGGCTAGTAGGCTGCTGTTACTATAGCGACATGCATCGACGTCGCCTGTGCTAGTGAGGGTGCTTGTTTTAAGATTCAAGATTTCAAGATTGTCTTTATTAGCCTACATCTCATTATGGGTATAAGAGAGTAACATTGTTGTGTTTTTGTTACTCCTCAAAAAATAATAAGGGACTGCTGTTTTTTTTATTATTATTATTTAAGGGGCTACCGGAGGAGCTTTGAGATCTTTAGTCAAAATAGACCCGGCCGCCTCCAAAATGATTGGAAAAAGAGACCATCCCCAACAAGTTTTGCGCTTGGCAAATGGTCATAGAGGGAGAGCTGTGGGGTGTACTACGAAGCACGTTAGACATATCTAGGCTATGTAGACAGCGAGGCTTGACAAAGCCTTGACTCAGGGGTATACGTTAAGTGATACTACGATAGCAGTTATGTGATATATTTGCCAAAGGCTTTCAGTGGGGTATGCTACGAAGCACGTTAGACATATCTGCTATGTAGACATATCGAGGCTTGACAAAGCCTTGACTCAGGGGTATACGTTAAGTGATACTACGATTGCCGTTATGTGATATATTTGTCAAACTAGGCTTTCAGCTCAGATCTGTGCGCGTTCTCGGTGTTTGGGATGACTTTGGCCAATCGTGTAACGTGGAGACGCACACCGCCTCTATTTAAAAACAATTACTTCCGCATTCATGAGCGATAGCTACACTGCGGTCATTTTTGTGTCTAACCTATAACATCAAATACATCAATTGTCATCAGTTGTTGTATGGTATGCACGTCCATAGTTGGATATTTGCACGCACAGCACTATTAAAGCGCATTCGAGATCCAAAATGTTAGTAGAGGCGGAGCTCCACCTGTAAATATGACAGAATCCTACACGTGAGATAACTTCGTTTTTAAGACAATTGATTGGTCAGCGGGCGGTAGATTACACGATTTGAGCTATAATTTAGCACATAACCTCCTCCCGACCAAGTTTGGTTGACAGCATAAGATACCATGCATGGTGATGGCGACACTAAAACAGATCCACTTTCGTGTCACAGCATACCCTGGCTTTGAGCGCAATATACCTCGCTAACCCAATCGAGATTCGTAGTACACCCCACAGATAGCTAACAAACATTCAGAAAAAGTCCTGTTGGCAAATTTGAGGAAAAGTCGGTAAAGGGTAACCTGGCGGGCCATCCTATATCATTGAAATGTACCTATCATAGACTGTATATACAGTCTATGGTACCTATACATGGATTTCTATGGAACGTCACGAAAACATGGGTGCGCAACCAAGAGGCAGAAAGCACCATAGAACACCATAGAGCAGTGGTCCCCAAACTACGCGGGCCGAATACGGCCCGCCAACTCATTTTAGGTGGCCCCCCAAGACATGTCCGTGGTATATAGCATCTGGCTCGCACGGGAGTCGTCAAACTATAACCTCCATAATTTCCCCATTCATTCTCTATGGCGAGTCTTAACAGTACACATGTAATACTCTTTTCGTCTACTGGTGGTTGTTTTGGCGCTGTTTCACGTCTGCCATCGAAAACGGAATGAAGTGTAGGCCTACCTGCAAACAATGTAAGAGGCCTATGCTGACTGCATCAGTGCTCAAAGTATTCTAAAAGTTTATCAATTATTTGTTAATAACTAACTAACTTCTATTCAAGTCATATTTCTGGGACTTTCTGGGATAATTTCTATTATTTATTCAACCGTTCAAATGTTCATGAATACAGAGTTCAAAGTTCTCATCAGGTGAGTGAAAGTTAGAATGGTGGTCATTTCAGATGTGTTTGCCAGCACTTCATTAAACTCTCATAGTTTGATAACTTTAAATTATTTGTAGGATATTGCTTGTTCACAACTTGAGTCTTTTTATTAGTATTATTTCATTTGAGCTACATTTTACACTGATATGGCATGGTGGCAACATAAACACAGCTAGCAAATGTAATGGAATATTCAACTAAGGTAGACTGCTGTTGTTCACAGCACTAAGCTATTGATGGTTGATATACTCCGAGTCTCTGGCCCTCTCTCAGAGCCAGGCATAGTGAGCTGGCCCTCGGAAGAAAAAGTTTGGGGACCACTGGCATAGAGCAATGCAAAAGAGCAAAAGAATAAAATGAGTTTTTGTGCTGAAAACTGTACCAATTCGAAATCACGATGGTTAGAGAATGTTAAATATGTTCAATATCCCTAACAGATACAAGGATACAAGGATACAAGGAAGTTTATTGTCACATGCATATAGTTACTGGAAGTAAGAAATGCAGTGAAATTATGTCTGGTGTCAGCCTATTTGTGCATTAATGGGGGGTGGGGGGTAAAGAGTGCAGTAGAAGAGGGGTTTAGTAGATTAAGTGGCAAGGGCTGCATAAAAAGGTGGGGGAGGATTGGGATTGCGTGGGGGCACCAACAAGGAGCACCCAAGAGCAACAGGGGCAAGGAAAAACTCCCTTACCAAGGAAGAAACCTTGGGCAGATCCACGGCTCAAGGGGCTAACCCAACTGCTAGGGGTCTTGGTGTGTGTGTTGGGGGGATGACAGGGGAGATGGGATAGTGCGCTGTGTATGTGGGGAGAGGGCAGTGTGCAATATGTGTGTTGGGGAAGCTTCCTTATGAGACAATGTGCTGTGTATTGGGGGCAGTGTGCTGTAAGTATGTTGGGGATGTGTGTTGGAGAAGCTTCCTGATGAAATAATGTGCTGTGTATGTAGGGGGGGCAGGGACTTACTATTGCAAGCAGAGTACTGTATGTATGATGTATGTGAGTGATGACAGTGAAGATGTGTGTGTGGGCGGGAGGGGTGTGGAGCAGTGACTGTGTGTGTGTGTGCTGTAAGTATGTAGAGGATGTGTGTTGGAGAAGATCCTGAAGACAATGTGCTGTGTATGTGGGGGGGCAGTGTGCAGCAAGTATGTAGAGGAGGCTTACTGTAGCAAGCAGTGTGCTGTATGTATGTGAAGTGATGACAGTGATGATGTAAGTGTGTGTGTTGGGGATGGGGATGGGGGTGGGGGGGGGGGGGGCAAAGGCTAGGCAATCAAGGACATGGGTAGATGGAGGAGAAATCAAAAATAATAAATAAAAAGTTCTATGGAGATGTGCAAAAGTTGGAGAAAGTCAGATATGTGTGTGTGTGTGTGTGTGTGTTTTGACGTGTGATGAAATAAGAAAATAAATAAAAGGTCTGTAGCATAGGGAGAGGGATGTAAAAGTGCTAAAAGTCTTAGGTCTTAGTGCTAAAAAGTAGGTGTGTGTGTGTGTGTGTGTGGGGGGGGGTCATGAGTGCTGAGTAGTGAATGAGTGCAAAGTCAGTATAGTGTGAGTTCAGAGTTGGGAAATGTTTGAGAGTGCTGAGGAGTGAATGTGTGCAAAGTCAGTATAGTGTGAGTACAGAGTTCGGATGGCCTGGGGATAAAAACTTCTCCTGAGTCTCTCAGTTCTGGCTTTGTGACTACATAGGCGTCTTCTTGATTTCAGCGGTAGGAATAATCCATTGTTAGGATGAGAAGAGTCCTTCAGAATCTTGGGCTCTTAGGAGTACTCTTCTGGAATAGATATATATTGCAATGCAATGGAATGCATGTCTTCGCCAAAAATGACAAAATACGATGTTATATCAATAATTCAGAAAGAAATATAGTCTGAAATGAGACTCGAAACCCGTGTATATTTTCGTCCATGTTCCAAATCATATTGATTGCAGCCTATGTTAAAGAGCCCTTTCACCAATCTGAGCTTAAAAATTATCAGTAGTGGGAACCAGATAACCTCGTAAATCAACCTCCTGTGTAGCCTCGTCTTTGTTGCCTTCATGATTTCCTTTAAAAAGTTTATTATATTAAAAAGGAGATACACAATGACAAGCCAGCTGGAATCTGCAACTCTCTTTATTTCTCCTGATCAGCTACGTAGTGGAGATTGACAGCACCCAAAAAGTATCATCATTGCATGTAACATGGTGTTGGTGCATTTTGATGTAATGGGTGATTTGTGGGAAACAAAGAGTTCACTAGAAAATATTGCCGGATGTTTGCCAAGGTTGGCCACTAGAGGTAAACAAGTACTCGCTATTGGCAGTTGTGGTCAAATCACTGTGTGACTGTGTGATGTCTTGTAGTCCAATCACTGTTTCAGTCGTAATTTTTGCTGTAATTTCTGTAAATTACAGAAATTAAAAATTGATTCCTTTCTCATTTTTCTGGTATCAGAAAAAACTCTGAAAAGAGTAAATGTATTGAAAACTTAACTGTATTCAGTCCTCCCAAGATGTAGCCTAACTGTCATTGACATGTAAGACCTACAGACAAATTTCATTGAACTACAAATTGTAATTTTTCATTGAAATAGTTCACGGTCATTGACATGTAAGACCTACATTAAACACATGGACTTGTCAGCTTTTGCAGTTTTCTTCACCAAACAGACAATACAGTATTTTCTCTAAATGTGCCTTAGATCCATACTTGCATATGGCAACACAGAACAGACATGGTATCTCTTATGGACGATGAATGATTGCTGATTGAAGAATTGTGCAAAGGAGTTTCACACATGTATCATCAGAGATTCAGACTTATGCAAAAAGTCCCTACCACCCGTGAATAGATGTTTTCCTTTTGTTTAGCACAGGGAAACCAATAGAGTTTGGGGTCTTTGAATGACATCTGTGTTAACTGCTTTGCAAAAGGGTGTGAGAAATGTGTGAACCCAATGAAAACGTGTGAACACATTGGCAAGAGATGACTTCTGCAGTGCAGAATACATGAAGACCAAGTGAATCCCACTTCCCTTCGTATCGGGATAGGGGGCGTACCTGAAATGACGACTATTAGCTATCCAGGTTGGGATGTCTGGGACCTGCCCCTAGCGGATTTTTACGTACATTGCAGTTTTTCGAACTTCCGGGTTGGTTTTCGAGTCTGCCCTGTTTCAATTTCGGAACAAAATAGTTATGAAAGTGCCCTTACTAATCCGCAAGAAAATTGAACAAAAAAACTCGTCCATACATAGAGAACTGCACTACTTGTCGATAGAACACAACATTTTTCAAAGACGAAAAATACATTTTGAAGGGACTTTTATTCTGGCTACCGGAAGTTGTGTCGAAGTGACTAGCGCGACTTTATGGTCTATACAGAGGAACTGAATGACACCGAACTTGATAAGTTGTTGAGAATAGCCAATTTTTCAGAATGAACAGTCGACTTCAAGAAATTAGAGAGAGACAGAAGCTGAGGCGGCAGCTTTTGGCACAACAGGTAAGCTAAGTTATACCAGCAATACTATGTCAGCCAGTGACAGCACCAACGGTTAAGTTAACGTCGGAAAAGCTGAGCTGGGTGTATCCTTAATGTACACTTCGTGGCCCTAACAATGGCATACAATAATATCCAGGATCATTAATTCAGAGAGCAGTAAATACTAACGTTAGCCTACATTTACAGCTGGAACTGCTAGGGGATGCTACATTGACTGAGGTTAGGACTGTGGCTGTAACGTTTACTTTATCTTCCACGTGAAGTAACTTAGGTGGCAACCTATCTACAATCTTTTAGTTTAAACATCCATCGAATCTACTCTTCTAGTCGGTAAGTTAAGGTCTGTAAGATACGAAACGAAATTGCGATGCAGTGTGAAAATGCAAAACATTTGTAAGTTACGAGTCAAATGCCTGTTTTTAAAAAATATTTCGCATTCTATTTCACCTCACCTACCGGCTATTAATCGTACAAAGATTCAAAACCCATTCATAAGTCCTAATAGCTCGTCGCTTTACGCGCAAATGGTTGACCACAAACCAGAGGCTGCTAATGAACCGTGGCGCTACAAAAGCAACAAAAGTTGATGGTTGGTAATAAACATTTACCCAACAACATCAAATACAATGGATATCATAAAACGTTACAGGCAAATGGAAATGATTCTCCTTACCTTTTCGCCACAATGCATTGCATTACGTCACCTTGGGGGAGGCTACAGACCAAAGCCCACCTTGAGACCCTTGAGAGTAACGAGAGAGAGGAGTAAAGAGAGACAGGGAGTGTTCAGCGGTAGCGCACATTATAGATAAATATGTAGATAACCTAGATAGATATGTGGGTCAATGACGTGACGTCTAGTTTTTCAATCCAACAGCATTTTTTTTAAGTTTATAAAAGGTTTGAATGCCTGAAAACACACATACAGGTGCTGGTCATATAATTAGAATATCATCAAAAAGTTGATTTTTATGTCAGTAATTCCATTCAAAAAGTGAAACTTGTATATTATATTCATTCATTTTACACAGATCGATATATTTCAAATGTTAATTTATTTTAATTTTCAGCATCCCAGAAAATTAGAATATTGTGAAAAGGTTCAATATTGAAGACACCTGGTGCCACACTCTAGTCAGCTAATTAACCCAAAACACCTGCAAAGGCCTTTAAATGGTCTCTCAGTCTATTTCTGTAGGCTACACAATCATGGGGAAGACTGCTGACTTGACAGTTGTCCAGAAGACGACCATTGACACCTTGCACAAGGAGGGGAAGGCACAAAAGGTCATTGCTAAAGAGGCTGGCTGTTCACAGAGCTCTGTGTCCAAGCACATTAATAGAGAGGCAAAGGGAAGGAAAAGATGTGGTAGAAAAAAGTGTACAAGCAACAGTGTTGTAGTCAAGTCACTATGCCTCGAGTCCGAGTCCAGGTTCGAGTCCCCAGTGTTCAAGTCCGAGTCAAGTCCCAAGTCATTAAAAAAAAATTCCAAGTCCGAGTCGAGTCCACTACTCATCCGAGTCAAGTCACTATTGATCCACGTTGAGTCCGAGTCGAGTCCCTATTGATCAAGTCGAGTCCAAGTCTTCTTTCTGACTCCCGTGACGTGAACACTGGCTACCTGCAACTGCATAATGTTATCACTTCACTGACACTATGGAGACATATTTCACGTCAACAATAGAGATGAAAACTAGCTTTCGGTTAACGGAGATGCAGATCATCTGCCTAATTCATTTCTTTTGCTTTAACAGGCCACATTCTACGTTCATTTCAGCGAGATGAGTGAAATAAATTTTTTTTTTTAAGCTGCCATCGCCATAGGCTACTATTTGCTACGATATTCACCTGTTAGAAATATAACAAGTTGCTATTTACTTTTTTTTTCGTGCAGTGGATTAGGCTATCAAATCGCTCGTTTGAACAGTAATTCGTGGTTTTAAATATAGTTGTTTCTGGCTTACCCATGAGAGGTTCAGTTTGTCAGTTTCACTTGCGCTGACACATAGGCCTACATTGACACTCTACATCAGGGGTGGGCAAACTTTTTGGCTCAAGGGCCACATTGGGTTTTGAAAACTGGCGGTCAGCGACAACAACAACCCTACACACACATAAAAAAATAAACAAAATACACAAAAATACACATATTTTTATAGCCAATAATTTAGTATGAAACATATATTTTTTTACAGCTGGGCCCTCTCACAGTTTTTAAATGGTCAGTAGTGGGAACTACTGTTGCCTTCATGATTTCCTTTTAAAACTTTCTTATAAGAAGGAGATATCAATTATCAACAATGACAAGCCAGCTGGAACCTGCGGCTCTCTCTCTCGTGAGTGCAGACGCATTCCCAATTAAATGGATCGCATAATGTTCACGTTAGATCTGCTGCAAAGGACATAACTAAGAGTTAACTTAGTTTAACATGATGTTATCTCTATTTAACATGATGTTTTGACATTGACATAATGTTCTCTAAGGAGAGTGAAAAGCAGTTTGCAGTAAAGCTAACCAACGTCGTCTCTATCGCAGGAAAAAAATAGCGAGCAGCCTGATAACCAAATGAAATGCTCGGCGGGCCGGATGAAAGTGCTTGGCGGGCCGCAGTTTGCCCACCCCTGCTCTACATGGACACTCTACTAGGCAATGTAATGTTATGCTTCTATATTTTATGACACCAAAATTAAGAAGTATGCTATATCTTGATCGGGAAAACTTTTCAGTTTATTTTCTTTCATCCGATAATAGCCTGCTGTAAATTAACAGACAGAAGCACGGCAGGGCACGCCCCAAATGAAAATGAATGAATGGAACCTCGCTTTTTGCGTCAGTCAGGAAAAACACTGTTCACCCAGTCACGATGATCAGCTATCCAGCAGCAGTGTGTGATGTTTAGCCAGGGGCTGAGTGTAATCTTAGGTAATGTCATGTCATGTATGAGAACTAATATTGCCTGGCAATACTACATTGAAATAGCGGCAGCCATGTCTCCAGGCATTTTGGTGTTAACGTTAGTTTGCTTTGCATGTGAACATGATGTGACTTGCGATGTAGCCTACTATGACACGAAGCAGTAGCCTAACATTCCCTTGAACTAAAATTATTATTACAAATAATGTAGATATTAAAACCATATAGCAAATTGACATACTACAATTATAGCCTTATGATATATTACAAAAAAAAGTTGAGTCCTCGACGAGTCATCGCGAGTGTGAATGCACGAGTCCAAGTTCGAGTCATTCAGTGCTCAAGTCCAAGTCAAGTCACGAGTCTCTAAATTTAGCTAATGACTCGGACTCGAGTTCGAGTCTCGGACTCGAGTACTACAACACTGACAAGCAATAGGGACAACTGCACCCTGGAAAGGATTGTGAAACAAAACCCATTCAAAAATGTGGGGGAGATTCACAAAGAGTGGACTGCAGCTAGAGTCAGTGCTTCAAGAACCACCACGCACAGACGTATGCAAGACATGGGTTTTAGCTGTCGCATTCCTTGTGTCAAGCTCTTGAACAAGAGACAGCGTCAGAAGCGTCTCACCTGGGCTAAAGACAAAAAGGATTGGACTGCTGCTAAGTGGTCCAAAGTTATGTCCTCTGATGAAAGGAAATTTTGCATTGCCTTTGGAAATCAAGGTCCCAGAGTCTGGAGGAAGAGAGGAGAGGCACAGAATCCATGTTGCTTGAAGTCCAGTGTAAAGTTCCAGTCAGTGATGGTTTGGGGTGCCATGTTATCTGCTGGTGTTGGACCACTGTGTTTTCTGAGGTCCAGGGCCAACGCAGCTGTCTACCAGGAAGTTTTAGAGCACTTCATGCTTCCTGCTGCTGACCAACTTTATGGAGATGCAGATTTCATTATCCAACAGGACTTGGCACCTGCACACAGTGCCAAAGCTTCCAGTTACCTGGTTTAAGGACCATGGTATCCCCTGCTATACGCCAGACCTGCGACCTGCGACCAGTTTATTACTCCTGGTGTGCGAAGTTCACACACATCTAAAGTGCAGTGGTATGGAAGAACCATTTCTTTCTTTTCATATCCAATATCCAACTAAAAATTGTGATATATTTAGCAAACTAAACTTCTGTATGAAAACGGGTAGTGGCAATAAAAAAAATATATATATAAATAACAAATAAAAATAATAATAATAAGTAAGGGATAATGGACGACACGGTGGTCTGTTCACAGAAGTTAATGCACGGTCGAGGTTGTAAAACGGCCCCGACGCGAAGCGGATTAAACGTTTTAATAGCTAAAACTGTCTTGTTTGTAGAACTAATTTCTTTCGACACATATCAACTAATTTCTCAACTCACAGGCCAGACGTTAGTTCTATCTCTCCCGTGGTCAAGCGGGCGTATCCCAAGATTCTGATGAACTTTAGCTTTGAAACATCGCTTTTACTTAGCCTGCTGTCATCCATCTAGCTAAAAGCCACCTCCGTCATATGCTACAATGTTGCAATGTTCTGAACGTCTGCATTTTACAGCTCGGATGCAACGTGACGGTTCATTTAAACTTCGAAAAAAACGAGTTCGGCGAATTAATATACAAGTGTGATACGGCCAAAAAAATGGATCTACTTCATAGGTGTGCAGATAACATACGGTTAATGGTCGTTCTAAATTACGTAGGACAATGGGAAATTCAACCAAGCAGTGGAATAATAAAAAAATATCTTGCTATATAAAGATATTTCTCAAAACACACACACACAAGCCTATTGCAATCACTTGTACATCAATGGCAAGTTTTTCTTCGCAAACAGAAGCATTTCTGCTTTGTCACCAGATAGTCAGTTTCTGCTCTCATCTGCCACATGTCCAGCCAGGGTAAACAAGCGCTCACTGTCAACGCTTGTACATGGTGCAGAGAGGTAAGCTTGGGCAAGTGGAGCAAGTGCAGGGAAATGATCTTTGTTGATCCTCCAGTAGGTCAATGCATTTTCACTTCGGCCAATGGGCGCCTCTGACAGGTAGCTCTGTACCTGCACAGACAAGGGGCTGGCCAGTTGTTGCTCCACCTCAGTATTTTCCTTAAGAATTTCGTCATGAACTGAAAACCGTAAGCTACGTGGCTTTTTGACTGGCGGTGCTTCCTCTGGGTCAGGTCCACGAGCTGTGGATACCTCAGCAGCTTGTTCCTCTGGTGGGCATCTGGTCTCCCTCTGCAGTGCAGTCAGAAGCTCCTGTTTCACTTGATCTTTCACTTCATTGGAGAAGTAGCAATTATTGTACCTATTGCACAAACAAAAAAAGAAGGATTTAAGAAAGTATTGTTTCAGAATCAGATATTAACAGACTATATGATAGGCCTATGTATATTCATTAATTTATTAATAAAATAAATTCATAATGAGCACATTCTCAATTAACTCCCACTGGTGCATAGTGAGAGTGGCCGGCAGGTCATTCTCCGTAGCGAATACCCCTAGCTCACGTCTCTGCTCAATCAGCGATTCTAGCATATAGAAAGTACTGTTCCATCTTGTGATGACATCTTGCTGCAGGCACTTCCTTGTTTCCTAGATATCATGAAATAGCGAGTAGGCCTGTGGTGAGTGTTTAAAATGTCCAACAATTTTCCTCCCAGTTTTCACTATGTCAGTGATGCTTCGTTGGGACAGCAGACCCTCGTTCACTGCTAACTGTAATGTATGCGCCATGGGCATACATGGGCAGGGCAAATTAGCCAAGTTGGCGTCATTCATTGCTTTCACCATGTTCCTTGCATTGTCTCGCAACACTACATGCACCTACTCCTGTCGATTCCCCAATGTTGTAACATTCTATCGAATGCAAAGGCCAGATTGGCAGCAGTGTGGGACCCGACCATCTCTTGGCATTGTAACATGACTTGGTGTAGTTGTAAGTCATCATCTACCCACTGTGCAGTTAGGCTTAGCATGGACATCAGGCTCACATTTGACGTCCAAATGTCAGTTGTAAAACTAATCGCTGCATTTGGGTTTTGCATATTTCTCAATTTAAAAAGTTCCATATTTTCAACTGAACTCTAAAGATAATGAATATAGGCTACATGGAGTGTGTTTTATTTGTTATGCCCTTTATGCGTACATTTTGTACGTGCACTTCTGCTGTAGCATTTATTTCAGTTTATATTAGCTATATTTTTGAAAAATACAATGTGTTGCCTCAGGCCCACTACTTTTGAAATTTTATTTGAAACAATCAAATATGTCTTAAAGTTAAGTTCATAAAATGACGTTCTTTGCTTCCATTTGATTCCCAATCAACATACTGGTAAAAGGGTAGATGACAAATAGCAGAATTCAGACTGTCCATGTGTCACACACTTATAAAAAATGGCAATTGTTAAGAATTGATATGGAAATGTTGTAGGTCTGGTAGGTTCAAGTTCTGTCATATTAAATTTATTGGATTTGTATTTCACTTTTGACTTAAAATAATCATCCAAACATAAAAAATGTCATATGGTGTGACTGTCCACCATGTGTGCGAACTTCCTAAAAAGAGTGTATATCCATAAAAAGTATAATTACTTTAAAGTTTTACCATGCATATAAAATAATTGGATGTTTTTTACAACCACAGAAAGTTTTGATGTTTATGCATGCTGTCCAACTAAGTTATAATCAAATATATTTTGTCCATAAAATGGTTGTCATATGGCGTGACACTATATTGTATATTTTGACTGGGCATTCATTTGGACATTATTATTGTGAAGAGGACCCTGCTTAATCAGGAAGTAACAATAGAATGTCAGGAGTAATTGGCATGGTCAAGAGGTGAGTTCTGCTTTTTAGATTTTTATATAAAAAGCTTTGAATTGGACATCATCAATCGTGGCCAAATTTTAGTGTCTTATGGTGTGACATCATTTGCCTAAAAAAGTAGCTATTTTCCACAAATATTCTTCATGAATTCTTAAAAGCACTGCTGCCATGTGGTCAGTTGCATGCTAAATAATAGTTAGCTGTATTTAACTGTCTAGAAAATTAGCTTAACTGTCAAAATGTCATATAGTGTGACGCTGCATCATATGGTGTGACAGCTTTTTTCAAGTCACACTATATGACATTTCTGTCACACCCTATGACCAAATTGCATTTTTACATAAAAGTTCTTGTAAAAACATGTTTTAAATTCAGATATTATATGTTTTTTTGTTAAATCTGTGATAATTGGGAAAAAAAATGTATCTGTACAATTCATATTTCTCATACTTTTTTTTTTTTTATGTTACCATGCCATGTAAGTTTAAAAATAAATACTAAACTTTCATCTATTTTGCTGTTACACGATACACCATTCATACAGTGACTTCAAAATTCATTGTTAATGATTTTATTGTCATTAAAAACCCTGTTTTGCTCTGACACATGGTGGAGTGGTGCAGTTCATCATATATGTGACACCATGTCATTTGGTGTGACATTATTTAATGTCACAAAAAAGACTTTATAATTGAAAAATCATTAAAACATCAATTGCACACAAAGGAAATGGTATCTGCAAGAACCTCAAGAATTTTGAGTGAGTTCTTACAAGAAATATCAGAATTAAGCTAAAATATCTGGTTACACTTAGGAGCATTCTCCACCTTGACAAAATAACTTGTTAAATTTTAGGTTTTTCTTCTAAATATTCACAAGGAAATGTTGCAAATCAAAGCAAACGTGATTAAAATGTACAGTGACATAAATTAAAGTAGAAAAAAGTATCTCATTTTCATTTTATTTCAAATTATTTTCACGTCACACCATATGACAATTTTAGGCACTAACATGACAAATTGACATATAAATATATATTTCACTTTAAAAAAAAAAAAAAAAATGTATATTAGTCAAGTTTAGAGATACAGCAACACATATAAACACTTTTTAGGGATGATATTTGAAGTTTTTTTTAAATTCCTTTTTTCAGGCTTATTTGTCATCCACCCAAAATGGCTTTGCATTGTTAATATGGACTTCTGGAATGTTTAGAAATGTAAAATAATATAATTTTAATCATGTGATAAAATAGGTGATTAATCACAATTAACTATATAAATTCAGCGATTAATCGTGATAAAAAAACAAAAAAAACAATTGTTTGACAGCCCTAATTTTAGTGCAATTATAAATGCTTAATGCTAATGATTTGTATGGTTTTCTTCCAGCTTGGAGCTGAGAGTGCAGACAGTATTGGTGCTGTGCTCAATAGTAAAGATGAACAAAAGGAGATTGAGGAGACGAGAGAGATTTGCAGGTGAGCGGCAGAATTTTATAACCACTTAGTTGCATGCAAAATGGTAACATTTTATTTGATGGGTAAGTGGTTATAACCCATTACTCGTTTATATTCACCTCTATGTATTTGACCCACTATTGAGTTCTGTTTTTTGCTTATGGATTTACAAAACCAGATTTCTTTACTTTATTTTACTTAAGTAGGCCTACATCAAAGTGAAATAGGGCGGAATTGTATCAGCCGAAATAGAAATAGGATAATGCATTATATTAATTTTAATATTTTATTGTCCACAATCCACATTACTTGAAAGTCACACCTTTTTGTTAACAGCTTGGCATGATGTAGACAATGTACATTAAAATGGGCAACGATAGCCTTGTAATGAAGTAAAACAGTTAGACAGAATTATTTATTTGATATTTAATTTATTTTTGAACAGATCGCCTGAAAAGCATGTGATACTTCCATGAAGGCAGGCAGATTCCACGGTCCGCTTTGGGGGTCAGCCCTGTCAATCAAAGAAAAAAAAGAGTGCATTAATCACTGTTATAGACTTTCAGAAACCATTATCAGTGAAAATCCACCAGGAAACAAAATATTAGCGCAACACACTCGAAAACCATGACCACATTATGGAGTTGTTTTAAACGTACCGGTAATACAAAACGTGCGTATGGAGATGAGCTGGATAACATTAGCTAGCTAGATAACATTAGCAGGCTGACACACAAGTTAAGTATTGGCAGTGCTAACGTTAGCTAGCTAATGTTAACACATTATTCAGTGAATCCAAGTTGGGTATAATGTTACCACCAAAAACCACCCCGTAAGTTACATGGAGGGGGCACTTTCCTAAGCTATCAAACCAGCAAGCTGGGTTACAGAAATAACCCAACATGAGTAAAAACAACCCCAGAAATTGACCCAACAGTGTCAACCCAGTGCTTGGGTTGAAAAATTAACCCAGCATTTTTTAGAGTGTGTGTGAAGCACAGAGGCTCAGTAGCTTCGTGGCTGCAGGTGTGCTGCTAATTTCAGCTGCTGTGTGTGGATACATGAACTCTTGGGCTACCGAACATGGCACACTCCTCTGCTCTTAAATAGGCTATATTTTGAGTGCGTTCGTAAATTCAATCTGACACTCTGAAAATAGAATAACGCTCTGAAGTTCGAAAAAGATAAGCGCTCTAACTCCCTATGAGTTTACGAACGGTTATTTGGGATTACAGACCGTATGGTTTACGATATGGACGCCACTACAGCACTTGTGAAACAGGGTTTATGTGTCTTTTAGAACTCAATTCCACTAATGCAAGAGCTTCTTGACAGTGATGATGAGGAACACTCTGTAAGCAATTATTTAAACCTACTAAATAACAACAATTAACTGTTTAGTTTTATTTTACTTTGCCGTCGTAAATAGCCTACTTCTCATGACTTGTTCCCCCTGTACTCAATGAAAATGCTTTTGTTGTATAAGTATACTCTTTTGATCCCGTGAGGGAAATTTGGTCTCTGCATTTATCCCAATCCGTGAATTAGTGAAAAACACTCAGCACACAGTGAACACACAGTAAGGTGAAGCACACACTAATCCCGGCGCAGTGAGCATGCTTGGACAAAGACCCATGGTTATCTTGCCCCCACTTACAGTATGGGAGAGTTACAGACAAAGGTATCATCTTGGGGTCACCAAGTTCCTAAAAAACTTGTGACCTCACTGCTAATAGATTATTTAGAGGGCATGCCAGGTAAAAGCCTGTCCAGTCATTTAATTACCAATTTAAACGGCAGGAGTTAATGAATGGTACAGTGACTTTGTCTGGAAGTGTGGTCTATTGCCAGATGAAATTAAAGTTGCGCTCTTTGGCTAGAAACACTTTAGATGTGTTTGGCGTACATAGAAGAATGACTATACCAGAGACGGTTGATAAAGATGGTGTTCTAAAGGATCTTTGACTATACTGGAAAGAACCCCATGCCTAATGAGAATTATGGTGAAGGGGCTGTGCTATTGTGGGGCTGTTTTTATTCCCAAAGGCCTTGGGAACCTAATTAAGGTGTATGAACCTGAACATTTTCAAAGAAAATCTGTCAATGCCCTTAAAAACAAAGCAAACTTGTTGTCATTTTTCCTTTTCTCTTAATATAGCAATTTGTTATATTTTTCAATTTTATTATATATTTCAGGATGACAAAAAATATGGGATTTTCATTGTTCTCAGTAAACCGCTGCAGTATTCTAGAATTCTATTGGGGTATAGAGGGTTAACTTAAAACTTGCCCAACACACTGCTGACCCAGTGATGTGATCCTATCTCCCTACAGTCTATTTCAATCTAAATTCATGTAAAAAATAAGTCTCTTAAAATTATGAGGTGTGGTTTCTCTCTATTGTTGCTCTGAAGGGTATCTTTGGACACATTGGTTCCAGTCACCAAGCGGAAGTGCCAGATGGAGGGAGAAGATGTTGAAGATGATGTAGTGGAGCACCGGGTGAGTGGCCACCCTGGGCAGATTGCATATTTATTTCTCAGTAATACTACACTTTCACTTACACATGGTTGGTGACTATAATGTAACTTAAGATAAAGTTTTGGATCGTAAAGGAAATAACTCCACCAGCTATCATATTCAAGCTCAAAAAGAGATTAAACCAGGGGTGGGCAAACTGCGGCCCGCGGGCCGGATCTGGCCCGCCAAGCACTTTCATCCGGCCCGCCAAGCATTTCATTTAGTTATCAGGCTGCTCGCTATTTTTTTCCTGCGATAGAGACGACGTTGGTTAGCTCTACTGCAAACTGCTTTTCACTCTCCTTAGAGAACGTTTACAATGTCAATGTCAAAACATCATGTTAAATAGAGATAACATCATGTTAAACTAAGTTAACTCTTAGTTATCTCCTTTGCAGCAGATCTAATGTGAACATTATGCAATCCATTTAATTGGGAATGTGTCTGCACTCACGAGAGGGAGAGAGAGCCGCAGGTTCCAGCTGGCTTGTGATTGTTGATAATTGATATCTCCTTCTTATAAGAAAGTTTTAAAAGGAAATCATGAAGGCAACAGTAGTTCCCACTACTGACCATTTAAAAACTGTGAGAGGGCCCAGCCGTAGGTACAGCACTAGCCACAGCGGAGCAGGCAGAAGATCATTGAGAAATAAACGTGAATTAAAGCGACTGTCTTAAAGCGACAGTGCACAATTTATACGTTTGTTAAACAGCATAAAATTAGCAGCATTTTTAAGCAATTAATATTTTAAAACAAATACTTTTCATACTAAATTATAGGCTATAAATGTATTTAAAAAATGTATTTTTTTATGCGTGTGGCGTGGGGGGGTTGTTGAATCGGCAAGCCCACTTATGGTTTGGGATAGCTTTTAGAGGACATGTATTAAAATGGGCTTCACTCAGACAAAAATTATATAGACAAAAAGAACAAAACATCAAAAAAGAAATTGAATTTATGATTTTAGATATACTGCAGATAAATCAGAAACAACACAAGATACGTTGGATGAATTGGAGCTAAAGCAAAAAGAATATGAAAATGTTATTATAGAAAAATCTATCATGGATGGAAAAAGGGGAGAGGTGCAATAATTTTTTTTTAAATTACAAAAAAGAAATATATCTAAAAAGAATATACAAAAACTTATTGTAGATGACTCAAATATACTGAGCACACCGACAGCAATCTTAAATGAAATGGAAAATTATTATAAAGAACTATTTACAGGAGATATAATAATGGAATCTGGATATGTTAAAGAAATTGAAGAAGCTTTTTTCCCACAAAGTTGTATTAAACTATCAGAAGAACAAAAACAAACATGTGAGGGTAAAATTACAAGTATTGAACTTCAACATGCAATCATGTCTTTTCAGAAAGGGAAAACTCCTGGTCTTGACGGAATTCCTGTGGAGGTATACCAGATATTTTATGAGCAGATCAAAAACCCACTCATCATGTGTTATTCATATGAGCAAGGTATTCTCTCTGGTACCCAAAGAGAGTGCAATCTCTGTGCTCTTAAAACAGGATTCAAATGGACACTATAAAGATCCAAAAAATAATAGTACTAGAAATAATAGAATATCATTAAAAAAGCCAGGATTAATTTTTGTTGCAGATTTTGAAAAAGTCTTTGATAAAATAAAATGGGACTTTTTACACAAATGTTTAAATTGTTTTCATTTTGGGGAGACCCTGATAGCCTGGATCAAAGTGATCTCCAATAGTTCAATGAGTAAAATAATGAACAACGGATCAGTCAGTCAATCAATCAGTCAATTACACTTAAAAGAGGAGTGAAGCAAGGTTGCCCTTTATCCCCTTACCTATTTATTATAGCAATAGAGATACTTGAAAATAAAATTCGAGACAATAATAATAATAATATTATAACTTTCAAAACACAGTTTACAATCAAAAATGTCTATGTATGCAGATGATACAACTTTCATGATTAATTCTGATAGTATATCTCTGCAAAACTTAATATTAGATTTAAATATTTTTTTAAAAATGTCTGGTCTAAAACCTAACTATGATAAATGTAATATTATGAGACTTGGTCCACTGAAGAAAACCAATTTTACTCTTCCTTGTGAGTTACCGATCAAATGGACAGATGGTTCTATGAACCTATCTATATTCCAGAAAACATAGAACATTTTTCATTACTTAATTTTAATAATAAGCTCAGTAGAGTGTCTAAAATTTTGCAACCATGGTATGGCAATAAATTAACAATTCATGGTAAAACAACTTTGATTAATACATATGATAGTGTCACAGTTCACATACCTTCACATACCTCGTGCAGGCAAAAAAAGAAAAAGTAAGAAAAAAAGAGACGGAGAAAAGATAACAAAAAAATAGTCCTCCATTGTGTGTGTGTGTGTGGGGTGTTAGTCATGAGGCTGACACTTTTCATTAAGAAGCAATGAAATGCAATGTGAGCCTTTTTCCCTGGCCAAGTTAACTTCTCTTTCTTCTCAAACTGACTATTCAAACTTTGACTACAGTAATTTTATTTAAATGACTCAGTTTATTTAAGATGTGGGCTAGGCCAGTGGTTTTCAAAGTGGGGGCCGGGGGCCGCGAGGGGGTGCCAGGGAGTTGGAAGGAAAAATAAAAGCAACAAATAAATACATTTCAAAATGTTAAAATATACTTATTACTATTAGGGTTGTTCTACAATGCCATTATAATAATGTGTCGCATATCTGAACATTATATTTTCCATGATAATGATTGGGAATAATAGTAGAGTGATAGCTCTCATATAGCAGAAATCCCCAAATACAATTTTTACACACTGTATGCTCCATCGCAAAGTGTTTGTGGCTAAAATAATTATTAGGATTAGCTTAATGTATTTTTACATTTGCCGTAGTATTCTCGATGGGTTTAATAACACATCACGGGGGTCCTTGGCCAGAACCTAGTGGTATTTGGGGGGCCTTGTCGTGGAAAAGTTTGGGAACCCCTGGGCTAGGCTATATGAAATGCTTGAATGTGGTTGATGCACTCTGCCCTACAAAGGCAAAGAGATGAGAAAGCAATGAGAACTGTGACCATTTTTGGTTGCTTTTTCATTTTTGGAAATAAATGGATTTTTATTTAACCCGAAATTCAAGTAGTTTCACTGGAAAATGACATGTCGATAACGACTTTGGCCACTTGCAGGGTAGCCACGGAGTCTTAAGTCATGTTCCTAAATTAAGGCCTTAAAAAGTCTTAAGACCGTGTGCTTTTGAAGTAACATTTATGTGCGCAAGGCATGCCTCTTGTGCCTCCTCCCCTAGCCTGTGGCTGTGCGTCTTTTCTCCTCACACACATATGCGCAGCTGTCGTGCCATAAGTAGCAAGACGTGGAAATGTGTATATATAGTAAAAAAAAACACCATTGATATGACCTTTGACCCCAAAAATGTAGATACTGCACTTTATTACTCTGAGCAACTAAAACACTAATACAAAGGCAAAGTGCAGTACCGTATTTTCCGGACTATAAGTCACACTTTTTTTCATAGTTTGGCTGGTCCTGCGACTTATAGTCAGGTGCGACTTATATATGAAAAAATATATAATTGAACATGTTTTAAAATGTTAATTTATATTAACTGACATGAACCCTACGTGAAACATTACGTCTACAGCCGCGAGAGAGCGCTCTCAAATGCACAAGTCCTGTGCACTTTCAGTCAGAGATTAGTGCTTGCACTAAGCCTGAAACACATGTGCATACCTAAATCGTCAAATTATGTCAGGGATTCTATTTATAGCCGGGCCTCAGATTTGGACAAATAAAAGCCAGTATAATTTTGTTTCAAGTTAACTCATAAAAGAGCTCTTCTTAATATTTTATATTGTTGGTTGGTATTGTTGCCAATGAAAAGTCATTTACACCATGAGTCTCCAACACGTTGCTCTCATTGCTCTCAAGCTAGTCGCATGCCGCACCCTTCTGAGCTAGAGGCTGAAGCCTACATTTAAACACAATTGTTGCTGCCAGGCACCAGCCTATGAATTTTATAAAAAAGTAAATCATGCATAATTTAAAAAATAACTACATTTATGCTATCTTAGACATTTTTGGCTATACGGAATAAGGTTTCCCTTGCAGCACAGCACACGAATGAATGAAAGTGTGGATACCTTATCTCGCAATAAGTGGATGGCAATCGAAATTCCCGACACTATGAAACTTAATAGTAAGCCATTAAATACCCCACAGATCAGTGGTCATCAGTCCCGATATTTAGCAATATAATCAACAGTCCAAACGTAAATTAAATCTCAAATTAAACATCTGCTTTTGATAGCCTACCCATGCCGCTCCAAACGAAAAGTAGGCCTATGTCTCACAATAAAACGCAAGAAATAAAGGATTATATTATAGCTGACTCGAATACAAGCCATGGCCAAATAAAGGTGCTGTGGTTTGCGCAGCCTAAATTTGAGGATTTACGAGTCTCCTAAACATCCCTCAGCTGTTTTCTAGACATGCATGAAAACATTTGAAAACAAAACGCACTGCCATGTAATATTTGATCGCTGTTTTGCTACTAATTATCTTTCACGTAATGAATACGCACAGAAAGTGAAAGTAGGCCTAATGTGCGCCTCCGTGTCTAGCTGTCTGTTCACGTCCAAGAATCGAGCGTCAAATAGAGAAGTCATCCATGTTCTCTACGTTATAGCCTAGGCGGTCATGCTTCTGTATTTGCAAAATTCCTGGCGGTTCCTGATCGCTAAATGTTTGTTTTCCTTTCCTGTCGATAGCGGTTAATGTTGAAGCACCTAGGCTATAATTTGACTTCAGCGGTGACAAATCCTGCTGAGAGAGAGAGAGCAACGAAAGAGAGGCACCCCCAAAGTGGTCCTGCGTGCACGCGTGTGTGTCTCTGCATGGGGTTCAATTGGGGTTCAATTGAAGTCAGAGTTGGTCCGTCAATAGTCCCGCACTCAGGCCGCTCCATTATTATAGTAATGTCAGACAGGGTACAGGGTAAAATGTGTGGGAATCTCTCGCATTATGATGGCTAGATTTGCGGGACTTTTATTATTATGCTCAAAACTAAGTAATAATTTATTCGCAATACCCGCAATTCCGCGCTGGAATTTAGACCCTTTTAAATGTGCATCTTTTTTTCTCACTCTCTCTGAGGTGGCCAGCCAAGCAATTGTTCTGCTGCATGCCAGCCTGTGCCAATAAATCGTACAAAATGATTGATTGCATTGCATTCTCCACATTTTTAGCTACATTTTCATGTACCACATGAAATTTGAGTTCAGTGATTTTTTTTTTTTTTTGTAAATTGCTTTACAATTAGTGTCGGGCCTTGTCAGCAGCCTTCGGCTTGCCTCTTGCCACTATACTCCTTCTTCTTCATTAACATTCCCTGTAGAATTCTCAATATTTTGGCCTCAATGTGTACAGTTACATCTGTTACGTCTGTCTGTTCTTAGTCTTTGATTTTGTGAAATACATGTCTAAATATCACCTGCTTGCTGCAGCGGTCTGTCTGCGTCGTCAATTTAAACCCGCATGATTTTTTTTCTCTCTCGAGCATTTAATCTGCTGCCAGCTTGTATCTCCACATCGTCCAAAATGCTTGATTGCATTGCATTCTCCACATTTTTAGCTACATTTTCATGTACCACATCAGCATTTTTGTTCTGTGAATCTTTTGTAAATTGCTTTACAAATACCTTCGGGCCTATTGGCCTATTGCCATGGCTTGCCTCAGCTAGGTCACGTCCTTTTAAAACAGTCTTTTTCTCTATCGTGAGCATTTAATCTGCTGCCAGCTTGTGACTCCACATCGCCAAAAAAAGGTTGATTGCATTGTATTCTCCACATTTTTAGCTACATTTTCATGTATCATATCAGCATTTTTGTTCAGTGAATCTTTTGTAAATTGCTTTACAATTACCGTCGGGCCTATAGGCCTATTGTTTCGGTCACCTCTAAAACGGCATCTTTTTCTCTCTCATGAGCATTTAATCTGCTGCCAGCTTGTGACTCCACATCGCCCAAAATGCTTGATTGCATTGTATTCTCCACATTTTAGTAACATTTTGGTGCACCTCATGGCATTTTCTTTCAGTGAATCTTTTGCTTTGCAATTACCTTCCTGCCCTCCTCTTGGCTCCCTTCACTCCATCTTCATTAATCTTTTTGGCCTCAATAATCCAGTTACATAGTCTCTGTTTTGGTTTTGGATTTTTGTGAAATACATTTCTAAATAAATCGACTTATAGTCGGTTGCGACTTATATATGTTTTTTTCCTGCTCATGACACATTTTTTGACTGATGCGACTTATACTCAGGAGCGACTTATAGTCCGGAAAATACAGTAACTACAATTTCAATATGCACATCCAGCTTTGATTTTGTATTCATTTTACACTTTTATTGTTTTAAAGGTGCCCTGCCACACAAAACTGTTTTTACTTGTATTTTTTTAAACATGTTAGGTCCATATGTGTTTGTGCTATGTCGTGAATGTGAAAATGAACAGCTAACTCCTCTGTCAGCTCTAGCCACTGAAAAGAAATAAGCAGAGAAATTAGGCCAATTGCAAAAACTCTTCAGATTGACGTGGAATTGATGAGCTCATTACTATTCATGAGCTCGCCCAGTTGAGACCATGCCCACAAAATTTGTTTAGCTCTGACAGTTTTCGTAGGCCTATGCAAGAATGGCTGAATGTCAACAGACTTCTGTGCTATGCACAAATAGAACTTTAACAATGCATTTTGCCCAAGAACCCAGACTTGAGGATCAAATGGCTTCAGTTTATTTTTTGGAACAATGCCACAGGCTTTGCAAAAAGGTTGCTGTTGAAGCCTGGAGCAGGCTACCATCACAGTCTACGACCAGTGCCTGTAAGTAAAACGTAATTGTCAACTCAAGGAAGTACTATGTTATACAGGTTTAATGAACTCGCTAGCCTAGCAGGTTTTATTTATGCACATTTGGACAATGCTAGCACTCGCTAGCCAAGCTAAGTTCATGCCATGAAGCTAAAATTAGTTAATAACGACTGTCATGTTATGGACGAAACCTACTAGCTGTTAGCCAATCAGAGTCAAGCAGCTTAGCTCGTTGAATATTAATGAGAACTGGCGCAAATCGAGCCAAGTCTTCATGCAGGCTTTCAATACCACACTAGAATGGCTTGAAACAAGGTAACCAAGGCATGTTTTCCACAAAAAATGTTAGAGTCCATGGTAGAACTTACCACAAAGTAATGAAATACGTGTGGCAGGGCATCTTTAATTGTTTTTCTTCTGCTTTTGGATATTCATAGTTGATAGTGCTGAACAACAAAGTTGGTTACGTAAAAGCCATTACGGGTGAAATAATCATCAAGGCATCGAAAAAATTCCTGGGCCATGGTTCGTGTTGGTAGCTCTCCACAGAAAAGCAGACCACTTCCACAGCAAAAGCGAACGAAAACCAGCAGTAATGCAGCATTGCTGATGTCTGTTTTCATCTAATTGTATGGAAAAGATGAACTACCTTTTATTGGGTCTGTATGTCTGCAGCCATCTCTGAAATGATGACGTGGTAGATGAGGCGCTATTGCTCACTTGTCCATCATCGTAAAGCCCAATTTGATTGGTCCTAACAGCTCTGGTTTGAGCATAGTTGCTCCCATGGAGGTATTATATATAACTGGAGAGAGTGACTAAGTCCCGCCCTCCATACAAATGAATGGTGGAGGCTAGGCTAGTAAATCCGGCCAATTCATAGTCAACGGCATCTTGAACACTGGGGTTCGGATCCAGCGGCAGTCGGCTCTGACCATGCGCCAAGTTACAAAGCTGGAAATGACGCATGGACCAACGTCGATTTTTATTGGATATTCTGTAAAAAGAGAGTCCTCCTCCAGTAAGAGGGTGGCGATAATGCACATAAAGTCCTTGCCTCATAACAAGAAGAAGAAAAAGTTGCTCGGGAACGGAGATGGAGTCCGAAAGTGAAGTCGCCCTGAAGGTTTAACTTAATTTCATTGGATAACAGCGGCTCTAACTAAGAGCGGTCTGCCTGCTGTCCTGCTGCAAATATGCATTCGAACATGACGTGAAATATCCGTAGTCGAACTATAAATAAACTGTGTAAAAAGTGTAGCGCATTTTTACAGTCTATGATTGTTTTTTTTGTTTTTTTTATTGTTTGCCATCTCATAGCGGGTGCTCTAAACGTATTCTAGTGTTGGCCCATGACCAAATCAAGCCAATAATAGCCAGTAGCCACAATAATGACTGGAGCCAGAGCCCTCAATAGCCACCCTGTTTTGAAAATAATATTGAAGATATTCAATATTATTGAAGATAGTATTGAAGATAACGCACAGAACGGTCAGCCTGAGCGGACAATTACATCCCCAACTCATCTAAAATGTGGTGTCTTTACTTTGAGTTGTACACCGCAGATGGTGAAGTAACCGTTAAAGAGAATGTTGTCTGCGGGCTCAGCAAAAAACAGTTTACTTGCGCATCCACGACATCCAATCTTCGCGCTCACCTGTGGAGTTACCATCCAAATGAGGCAGCGGTGTCAGAGGCACAGTAGACGGCCAGAGCATCGCCAGGCGTCCAACATCATATGATGGCATACTTTCCGTAAATCCTAAATTATGTCCAGCGTCTGCTATTTACTTAGGCTGCGCAAAACACAGGTATTTATTTGAGGTAGGCTTATTCGAGGCAGACCTTTTCTACGTTATTGTGAGACATGCGTTTTGTTTGGAGCAGCATACCAGGCTATCAAACGCAGATGATTTTCGGTTTTGGTATGAGATTTCATTTACTTTTTGACTTTTATTATATAGTTAAATGTTGAGACTGATGGGCATTTAGATCTAGAGGGTATTTGATGATCACTGTAAAGTTTCGTGTTGTTGAAAAAGTGTTGGAATTTCCAGCTGTTTATTGCGAGAAGGCCTTTCCTTCATTCATTGAACGTGCGCTGTGCTCTAATGGAAACCTTATTGCATAGCGAAGTAGCCTACATTGAGTTTTTTTTTTAATTATGCATGGTTTACTTTTTATTAAATTCGTAGGCTGGAATGCCTCGCGGCAATAATTGTGTTTAAATGTAGTAGCCTAGTGCTTCAGCCTCTGGCAAGCTCCAAAGGGGGCGGCTATAGGTTGAGAGCAACATGTTGGAGACCCATGGTGTAACGAGACAAGGTCTTTATGCCGCTGTTGTGTAATTTATTGTCTTTAATCATGTTTAGGTTATGTTTGTTCGGGACAAACAACAACGAAACAAGATCAATACAATTGTCTTTATCTGTCATATGATGGATAAACAACCACAATATGCACGTCTTCTCATAGGCTCCTCAAGAAATATGCACTGAATAACGTTTGGCTGTAGCCGCCGGATAGGTACCCGCCCACCAACATGTACGCGCATGAGAGCTCGTGCCCAACACAGATTTTCGTGCATGGATCTGGTTCCAAATGCTCCATGCAGCGCCATATTTGAAAATGGCGTATGCTAACATGCCGAAGCTAATCTGCACGCTCTTGACCCCCTGGTTGCTCCACAACAGAGCAATGCTAGAACTTCCCGACCTCAAATGTTGTGGGCGGGACTAAGTTCGGCTGGCACCCAGGCTAACAAAATTCCCTGATATTCCATGACTTTGCCCCAAAAATTATAAAATTCCTCTACTTTCCATGTCTGGAATAGACTTTCTAAAATTCCATGATATTCCAGAAATTCCATGACCCGTGGGAACCCTGCACAAAAAAATACATTTCCTCCTTTTTTGGCACCCCACCTGTCATGTCTCCATTCCCCACTAGTGGGGCCCTCCCCACACTTTGAGAACCACTGCTTTATCCTAAGCTTTAGAGCCGCTGAACAGGTGTCTGGTCTCGTTTGCCTGAGTACAACTGGAGGTCTGATATGTACGCAGTGTTGCCGTTACACCGATCCCAGAACTTGATGCCAAACTTTTCTGGTTTGAAAGGCATTTAGATCCGTAGCTCTGTGCTGCCTTTAAATCCTTTGATGGCTTCATGAATGGAGATGTCACAACCATGCTGGTAATACATCCTAAATTTCTGATGTGCCATTTCCACAACAGGCGCTACTTTTGCTATCGGGTGATTATTCGGGGAATAATCAGAATTGAAGTATAAGTATACTCTTTTGATCCCGTGAGGGAAATTTGGTCTCTGAATTTATCCCAGTCCGTGAATTAGTGAAACACACTCAGCACACATTGAACCCACAGTGAGGTGAAACACACTGATCCCGCCGCAGTGAGCTGCCTGCAACAACAGCGGCACTCGGGGAGCAGTGAGGGGTTAGGTGCCTTGGTCTGGGTTCGAACCGGCAACCCTCCGGTTACAAGTCCGAAGTGCTAACCAGTAGGCCACGGCTGCCCTGTTTGTTGTGTTGTTTGAACACTGACCTTGTGTCGCTTCGCCTTGTGTTATAACAGTCAAATTATCATCCTGTGTTATTTAATTTCTCCATGTTCACGTCTAATTTTCTGTTATATTTAGTAGCTGATCTCGCGGAAGGAATGGTTTCAAAATAAAAAGTGGTTTCAAAATAAATTTTTGAAGAGACTGAGCTGAAAATGTCTCACTTTCATCCAGACTGAAATATCCCTGAGGTATGCACACATTCAAGCAGAAATGGTAGTCATCAGGTGAAAAAGACGGGTAAAACTTCTTATCCGCATAACATATAAATTCCCTTCCTGTTTTCATCCATGGACTGTTACTAATTAAAGTACATACATCTGACAAAAGGGTCTCAGGTTGAAAATGCTGGAATTCCCTTTCAAGGTGTTTATGAGTGACGTATTTTAATGTTTCTTCTTTTTCAAAAAAGGATGAGATGGAACCTCCGCAGCCAGATGTGAACAGTCCATATGAAGAAGTTTACAAAGACTCAAGCACCTTCCTTAAGGTAGAGACCAGAGTTAATGTCACTAGTAAACATGTCACTACATGTTGTCTGATGTAAGCATTTTTTGTATCTTTTTGGTTTCTGAAAAATCTATTTGTAATATCTAACCTTTTGCAGATTGACCGTTCTAATATTGGTACCTGAGCACCAATTATATTGAGTCTAATATCCCTGCCATCTAGCAACTGATTTTTATGAAGGAAAACTTCCTTATAAACATCAAATAATAAGCTTAATGGCAATATGATTGGTTAAGGGATTTGTGACGCCAGTTTTTTCTACTACCTGACGATGAAGTGCTGAGTTGACAATTCACTCTACCAGAGGTGGACAAAGTAAACAATTCCTTTACTTAAGTCAAAGTATAAATAAGTGCATTATAAGTATATACTATTTTGATCCTGTGAGGGAAATTTGGTCTCTGCATTTATCCCAATCCGTGAATTAGTGAAACACACTAGTGAACACACAGTGAGGTGAAGCACACACTAATCCCGGGGCAGTGAGCTGCCTGCAACAACAGCGGCGCTCAGGGAGCAGTGAGGGGTTTAGGGCCTTGTTCAAGGGCAATTCAGCCATGCCTACTGGTCGGGGTTCCAGCAACCCTCCGGTTACAAATCCGAAGCGCTAACCAGTAGGCCACGGCTGCCGCCAGATACACCTTGTTAAATTTTACTCCGATACAAGTGAACGTTGCAAAGGAAAATTTGTACTTGAGTTGAAGTACAGAAGTAGTTGCTCTTAAAAATACTTAAGAATTCAAAAGTACAAGTATTTTTCCTTTTTAGTCAAGTCAAGTCAGTTTTATTTAGTATAGCGCAGTGGTCCCCAAACTACGGCCCGCGGGCCGGATACGGCCTGCCACCTCATTTTGGGTGGCCCCCCAAAACATGTTCGTAGTATAGCATCTGGCCCGCACGGGAGTATGAAATCGTCAAACTATAACCTCCGCAATTTCCCCCATTCATTTTCTATGGAGTCTTAACAGTACACATGTAATACTCTTTTTTGTCCACTGGTGGTTGTTTTGGCACTGTTTCGCGTTTGCCATCAAAAATGTAGTCCTACCTGCAAACAATGTAAGAGGCCTATGCTGACTGCATCAGTGCTCAAAGTATTCTAAAAGTTTATCAATGAATTGTTAATAACTAACTAACTTATATTCAAGTCATATTTCTGGGACTTTCTGGGATAATTATTTTTATTTGTTCAAATGTTCATACAATGTTCACAAGTTCAGGTGAGTGAAAGTTAGAATGGTTCACACATTTTTGATGAAATATACTTTTGGGACTACCTGCTAATACTTTTGGGAATGCAAAAGTCTTTTTATTAGTATTATTTAATTTGAGTTAAATTTTACACTGATATGGCATGATGGCAATATAAACACAGCTAACAATGGTATTAAATTGCAATAGCCTATAGATTAAATGTAATGGAATATTCAACTAAGGTAGACTGCTGTTGTTCACAGCACTAAGCTATTTATGGTTACTGATATATTCCGAGTCTCTGGCCCTCTCTTACAGCCAGGCATAGTAAGCTGGCCATCGGAAGAAAAAGTTTGGGGACCACTGGTATAGCACATTTAACATGCACAGAGTGTTACCCAAAGCGCTCCACATATAAGACACTGACACAAAACAAAAGACAATAACACAAAAAATGCCGGACGGAGCGGCGTAGTCGCCAGCGTACATGTGACACCCAAGACATGACAAAAACATTTTTTAAAAAAACAAACACAAAACATGCCGAACGGAGCGGCGTAGTTGCCAGCGTTCCCGTGACACTAAGACATACAAGACAGACAACACTCATTTGAGGTATAGCGCCAACTAGTTAAAAATGAAAAAGCAAAAATTAGGTGTAATCACAGGTATCTTTGGCTGACATGTTCAAAACTGCATCTTCAAAAGTGTAGGATCATTATGACACCCTCTGACGGCATGCCAGTTTCCAGTTTCGTGGAATTCTATTCATGGGGGGCCCATTCAATAAGTTAATGTGTACATTTGATGACTAAACTCCAATTGGCCTGTAGATGGCCGGACACAGTTTTCTGTGACTATCTCGAGAATGAGTAAATTATTTGTGTATTTTGGTCTCCATGGTTCATGTCGGCACATCCCATTTTCACTCATTTGAGGTATAGCGCCACCTAGTTAAAAATAAAATGACAAAAACGAGGCACTGTAATCGCAGGTATCTTTGGCTGACAGTTTCTAAACTGTACGAAATTTGAAGTGTAGGATCATTATGACACCCTCTGAATGCATGCCAAGTGTCGTGGAATTTCGTTCATGGTGGCCCATATAAGCTACATGCACACACACACACACACACACACACAGAAACACATACATAAAGACACACACACACACACAAATAAATACACATACACACACATAAAGACATACACACATTAGCCTTATCTGTTATTTCCACAACCCCAAAAAATTACTTTTATCAGGATGCATAGTATCCTGGATCCTGAAATAACTGCCTTTTAAAAATAAAAGTCTGCCTGCCTCTAGGGGAATTTAACATAGCGGGGTGTATACTTATGCACCCTGTTTTTGTGTGGGTAGCCGTGGCCTACTGGTTAGCTAGCACTTCGGACTTGTAACCGGAGGGTTGCCGGTTCGAACCCCGACCAGTAGGCCACGGCTGAAGTGCCCTTGAGCAAGGCACCTAACCCCTGACTGCTCCCTGAGCGCCGCTGTTGTTGCAGGCAGCTCACTGCGCCGAGATTAGTGTGTGCTTCACCTCACTGTGTGTTCACTGTGTGCAGTGTGTTTCACTAATTCACGGATTGGGATAAATGCAGAGACCTCAAAAGAGTGTATATATACTTATATACTTTAATGAAGAACATTTCTTTATTTATGATACATTATTGATTCACAAAAAAAATAGTGTCCTAAAAAGGTGGATTTTTTTTCCCCGTTTTTTTTTTTTTTTTTTTTTTTTTTTTTAATTTTCAAAAGATGTTTTTTATTCCTCTTTTTAGTCAACTTTAACATGGGGGTGTAAACTTAAGCAACCCACTGTATAAACACGCACGTCGCACGCGCACACATAAATCACGCTGATTTTAAAGTTATCTACAATAACTACCAGTGAGCAGTCACTCGCAGCATATAGACACTAGTGCAGCACTTCACTTTCCACCACTACTGTGGAAACTGTTGCTATGCTTTCATGTGCCACTGTTACGGTTATTTCAGGATGACTGCATAAACATAAACCTAGCAAGATCTGTGGATTTGTGTTGTGTCTTCACAGGCTAATATTCTCATGCGAATAGTTCTTTTTTGAAGTGGCCAGCATAGGCTACTACTTTAATCCGGACCGTGACACATTCACAGAAAACTATGACACTGCTATTTAGACCTATGAGGTAGACAGACACACATATCCACACCCATTCATCATGGTGGAATATCTCACAAACTCTTTACTCAACATATTACAACCTAGCCTGTCGAGCCAGACCCACATTAAAATGTAGGGTCTGGGCACTCACCGTTCGCAGTGCTCAGTCCGAGGGGCGGGATAATCAGTTGTCTTTCAAATTCCCTCTGCACGCAATAGGACAGCGGCCGCGCTATGAGTCCCATGCGTTTCCCACCAGCGGAGCTAGTTGGCTAGTTCAAACGTTTGCCAACTTAATAAAAGCTTAACTCGTGTCACACTGTTCGCCAACAGCAACATCCATTTTATTTGTTTTCAAGTAGCAGGGAATTCAAGCCAAACCGTTGCAACTCTGCCATCAATCATTATGTTAAGCCCACCTAACGACTCTATACACGATTTCATTGGCCTGATTGAGTTTCGATTTCTGGAGCTCACAAGCCAACGGAGAGTTGCTAGACTAGCCCTGGCAGCAAATATAATTTGCTGCTGCTAGGGGCGCGTCTAGATTTCTAGGCCAATTACAACCCATATATCAGAATAAATAGCAGACCTCACGGAACACAAAGGTGTAAAGCATTTCCCTGTACAATTAGCGGTTCCAGAGTAATTCAGTTTTGAAATTGTAGCACATTTCTATGTGGTCTCCAGCTTTGGGCTTTTGTTCAATACATTATTTCATTAAAGGCCAAATACCAAATAAATGTTAACAATATCGCCTAGATAGCTGTAAATATTAAAATCAGAAGATATACAGCTCATGGCTAAGAGTTTGTAGATGTAGCCTTTAGGGCTGTCACTTTACATTCGAAAATCGATTGCACAATCGATTGGACCAAACAACACAAGTTTCGAAAACTAAAATAGGGAATCGAGTTTAACCAAATATGTACACTATTAACGAATTAAACAAATAAAAAAGATAGATGTAACAAAATTCACAAACAAGAATATAAAAGAATTCCGAAGTGCAGTAAGCATTGCGAAAGCTAAGAAGAAAATTCCCACCCATTTTACGCACCGGAAACGGCTGTTTCAATCAGTTGCTGTGCTGCTCGTGTTTTGCCAAAAAATGGAGGACAACGTGATCAACCTGTGCGACATGTAGAGAGACGAGTGATGGGCCCCAATAACTTGAGGAGTTCGATGTGGAAGTACTTCAGATTTTTGGTATATCAAACTATGGAGAAGAACAAAGCGGTAGGCTATGCAAACTGTGCAATTGAGTTCTACGTAGGCAAAATTTGTTTGACATTTCTAATCGTAAACACAGACACAGCTATGTTGAAGCCTGCAGTCATGTTTGTCATTGTGCACGAAACTTCACACCAATAAATCATCAGAAATATTGCTGGCTTGCGTCTACAAGCGCCCTCTTTACGATCGTCCTAATGCCTGTTAGTTGTTTGTGGATTGGCCTATATTTGGCGTTGAAAATGGAAACGTCTTTAGACATAAAAAAATCGATTTTACAATCGATTCAATGAACACTTATGTCTCAAAAATCGAACAGGATTTTTTCACAAAAGTGACAGCCCTAGTAGCCTTAATGAGTTATTTTCACTAAATGCTAAATATTTTTTTTTTTTTTAAAGCTGAGCTGTGCTTAAAGGTACACTATGCAAGATTTACACCTTAATATAACCATTACAAAGCCAATTTGATGGTAAACGAACTTGTAATAGGCGAATCTCTCACCTAGCATAGCTATAGACGTAGCGTGTCCCTTCCGAGAAAACCAGCCATGCAACTTCAAGAACGGCGGCACGACAAATCTCACGAGAATCGTGAAACATTATCTTTTCAGTAAATATAGCTCTTTGGAGATAGTTTTTGCCTGTTGTTGCATTGCATGTAAATGCCATGGACTATTATCACTGTTCTTCTTCTTATTATCTGTTATTATTATTCTTCTTCCGACCAAATTTGACGTTTAATGACACTAAAACCACTGAACCGTTTGACGTCATTCAAACACTCCTACAAAGGTCTTGTAACGGACAATTGTACGAAGTAATTTTACATTTGTGAACTTTATACTTTTTGAGATATTTACGATAAAAAAAGAGCAATAAATTCCCATTGACTTAACATTGACTGCCGTGGCGGCAACTTTTAGCATTATGACGTGACCTCCAGCTGAAAGCAATCAACAGTTGAACGTGAGCTTCTGAACGTCTTCACCTGCTGTGCCTTGGTCACTTTATTTGCTCGTAAAACTCTCCTTCAGAGGCACATTTCTCTAATTACAGACAAGGTAAGTGTTCCGGTTTTTGGTATTTGAGTCATTTATGTCGTCAAACATTATGTAACGTTAGCGTGTATGAAATGATGGGTCACAAATAACTAAACTAACGTTATAACGTAAGGTAACGTTAACGTTAAATAGTTGACGTTAGCACCTTACTACGTTGATATGTATTATGTAAGGAAACCCACTGTTAATCAACGTTAATATGTCGTCAACTTTACAGTGACCGATAGCTGTAGGTTTCGATAGCTAACGACAATCAAACGTAGCAGCTAATGCACTAACGTTACATTTGTTCATAAGGCCTACCTACCAGGAGCATTTTAACTAGAACGTTAACGTAAACCAGAGAAGTAGGACTACAGATAATAGGCTCTGTTCAACATCAGTTCACTTTCCACAGGTGTATAGAATCAAGCACCTAGAATAGATTATGAATGCAGACTTCGTGGTGCTTGATTATAGCCTAGGGCTAGGCTGTGTGAAGGGACCTGATGAAACCCATCATGGGTTTCATTCATGGCATGAATAACGTTACTTGTTGATGGTCATAACGTTATAGCTTCTACCGTTCACATTTTAGTTAAAGTTAACAAATATATGCTCCTGTTTTAACATATGTTTAACGTTGTACACCGCTTGTTTGTGTATCAAATAGGCCAGGCTACGTTTCATTCTACACTCCTGATTCTTACGTAGCCTAAGTAAACACTATCACGGTATACTATAGTTCGTCTATTGATGGGTTTCATCAGGTCCCTTTCAACAGTTGTATACAATCAAGCACCTAGATTATGAATGCATTGGTGCTTTATTAATACTCCTGTGGAAAGGGACCGTATGAAAGCCATGAATAGGCTACTGTTAGGAAATGGACAATACGACTAAAGTCTTGTTAAAACACACAACAGAAGTTGAGCAATTATGTTTGTGTTGTCAACATAGGCTACAATGTTTACTTGGCCTACTCATTTCTGCATTGTTCTGGTCTATAAATTAAAGTGTAGCCTGGCACGTGAATCAAACTTTCCAGTTGTAGTACATTGTAATCTGTAGGAAAAAATGTGGCTGACAGACCTAGCAAGCTGTTTAAGTTATAGGCTAGCAGTTGGTTATCAAGATACTTAGTATCAGAATGATCCGTCCTTACTCATATGATTATCAACAGCAACAACAGACCCTTTGCCTGCAAAGTTTTCTAAGCTGTTTACGTTTTATATTTTAAAAAAATATGATTAACTATCACCTATACTAAAACTGAAATTGTTTAAAAAGCTTAAACTGTTTACCATGTTAGTCGTTAGGTTATAATGTGTCAGCCTAATGTAATGTAACAACTTCACTTAAATACCTTTGTTTTATTGGACAATTGTACAATTGCAGACATTCCTTGTTTTGGTATAACTGTTAAACTTGCTTTTGCTTTTGCCTTTTAGGTTCCAGACCAGACCAGACCAGTGGTGATGTCTGTGTGCACACCTGTCAACCATACATCTCTGACAATGTTGCTAGCAACATACCTACTACATTCTTACAAACATGTGACCATATCTGTGCACATACCATTTAACCATACTAAGACTTATCTGAGATCTACACTGAGACATTCTGAGAAATATATTGTTGTGTGAGGACTATACTCACTAACTATATGGAACATGTATACCTTTGAATCATATTATTTGTCAACCATTCATACCTTTAATCATACCTGTGCTGTAACATCTGTGAAACATAGCTGTGCTGTTAGACCTCTCTTTTTAGACCTGAGCTGTGCTGTGTGAAAAATAAGATTCTAACCTAAGTTCTGTCTAAAACTGATCATCTGAAGGGCTGACTCTTGTATTCTTCAGTGTATGTATCACCATCAAATTTGACCTAATACCATTAACTGAGGCCTCTAGCTGTTGCTGCCAGTTCAGAGTTACCACTGATAAATAGATCTGTCTTAGGATAATATGATTGGCATTATCAAGTTCTGTATATATAATATACACAACTGTGATTTTTACTTGAAGCTTACATTGGTAAGTGTTCATTAGTGTATTCTGAGTATCATTCTGCTGTATTAAAACAAAGAATGTTGATCAATATTGAATTGACAATTTATTTTTACTGACTGTCATATACTCTAAGCTAACATCTAACCAAGTAAGTGGTTTTCAAGAATACTGTAAGACTATGTAATCTGAATAATCATACTGTAAGTAATATGTTATACACAGCAGCTTTTTTGCATTTACATGCAATGGTAATTCTCTGGAATTGCATTTTCTATTTAATCCTTCATCTCCACAACAATGTCAGCAATAATGACGATAACGTGACCATTTTGGCTACTATGATCATATCACATTTTCATGTATCTGTAGTGGGTGGTAAAAATGTTGAGTGGCTGGTAGATTTTTGGAATCCACCAGCCACAGTGGCAGGTGGACAACATTTTTAAATACCATCCCTGGCAGAAACACATAAACACGCATACACATGCAGGCAAACAGGAACACACAGGCAATTTCCCAAAGTCTGGAGTGAGTGGAATGAGACTTTCATGCGAGAGTGATTGCTACCCTCTGCCATCGGCGTTACTTCTCAGCTTTTTCCGCAGAGCAAGAGCCTTGCCTGATAGCATAGCTTCAAAGAAAGATGGCAGACAGTATTTGTACATTCCCATCCCCTATGGCCGGATTGAAAACATGCAGAACTAGCAATGTAGTCTCCAGCCTCTGGCTAAAAAATCCTCCGATGACTCAAAATGATGATTTTTGCACCATTGGGGGATTTTTTTTCCAGCCCAGAAATACAGATATCTCTCTTCTCAGGGGAAATGAGGGCGGTAAGCACAATCATTCAAAAATACTACCGGGTTTCTAATGATGCAAAGCTTAATGCAAATCGGTGAAGTATTCCTTTAACCGTATATGATATTTTCCATGCCATTTTTTGCATTTTCATGCACAGGTTATTCTTTAGAATTGCATTTCTAGTTTTATTTTGGTGTTTTTGTTTTTGAATTTTGAACAAATGTTTACAAGTGTTGCATTTTAACTTTTTATGTTGTATACAATTTGAAAGGGCTATTTTCCCTTATTAGATTTCTATATTCCCTTTGATTTCTGGCCTGTACCATAGCCACACAATAAACCTTTTTGTGCTACAAATATAAAAGAAATTTGATGTTCCACTTAGTCTACAAAGAGCATTTGTGTAGCGTCATAGTCACAGGGATGTTGGAATCACTGAATAGTGCTCAGTCCATTTGTCCTTGATAATTACAATAAAGGTTAAAATCATGAATTCACTGTGTTCTCTTTACATTGTTCCAGGGAACACAAAGCCTAAATCCTCATAATGATTATTGCCAGCATTTTGTGGACACAGGGTATCGTCCACAGAACTTCATCAGAGATGTTGGTAAGCACAGGGTATTTTATTCAGTATTTCAGCAGTAAGTGTTGGGATTTGTTTGGCATTTTTTCTCCTTTTTTCAAGATCCATTTTAAGTATTTTGTTTTATTAGGAGCTGTTTTAGCCATTTAATTACTATCAAATGTATTTTCCAGACTACTAATATGGTGTTCCAAATGCATTTTCAATTGGATTTGCTTAAACTAGTGCAGTGCCAGTTCAAACATTAGCCTGGCACCGCTCTCCTACGTACTTCTGCTCAATTTTCCCTTCAGTATGTCGTCTGGGTCTGCGGTATATTCGTGGGTTTTCGCCTGCAAAAATCTGCAGGTCCAATCAGCGAACAGAGGGAGTGGCTGAGAACGATGACGTTGAGGTTGTGAGCTAGTTTGAGCCAGACATGCGTCACGACCAAACGTTAGCGATTGGTTATGGCAGATCCAATAGTTTTAAACTTCAACAGAGTACTCGCCTTCAAGGAAGTTAACGCTTGGCAATGGAAAGTGGCCAGACTCTCTACATTATGAAATGTACCAGAGTCTGGTAGGACCAGGCTATTCAAACATGCCATTCCTGTAGAAAACCCATAGCCCAATTACATGACCGCAGGTATGCATGCTTTAAACATACATCATTCCAGCTAAACATTCAATAATGAATACTGAATATTATCAGTCGCAATTGTCGTTGTTTTTTTCAAAGTCTCAAGTCCAAAGTAGCCCGAGTTATTCGAAGTGTCAGTTCATTGCACATAATTTTTACGTAATTTTGAATAGCCACTGCATAGAGCCGAGAAACCCAATGTGTGCTTCTTTTACCGATATATTTAACGATATCTTTTGCATTACTAAGCAAAGCCCGCCTCTTTGTTGTTATGTCTGTCAAACATTGCAGAATCTGAAGGATTCTGAAGGACAAATAATCCTGTGAATTACCACAGATGCTATTCTGTGAAACAATCCTTACACCATGGCAAAGAGGTTATCTCTGAATTACAGATGGAATCATTATAGTTAGAGTTTGTCAAGTCAGTGAACACTCACGTTATCTCATTAGCCTGAAGGAAGTATTGCTGAAGTAATCTATGCAGCAAATAGAGGTACACCTCAGATGCAAACAGGTCTGATAAATCTGAGTTTGCCTAGCATGGACTGATTTTCTTGTCCAATACTCAAGGCTTCATTTCTGGAATATTAAGGTCACCCCTTTACTGGCCGTATTGTATTTAGCTTCTGTTAGAACAAAGTTGGTCAAATGTTACATTCCATGACTTTCTCCTGACAAAAAAAATTTAATGAATTTTTTTTGTCATAACAGCACTTAAAATGGTTCTCATGATGGCTACCCAGACATTCCATTTCTCCACAATGATTCTAGACCACACATTTATTGCAGCAATCCACAGGGCTATATGTTAACTTATTTTGCATGTAGCACTGGTGCTACAGAGGTTAAAATATTTGCAGCACCAGCCACAAAATCTGTAGCATCTGTATAACATTTCTAAAATCTCTAAAAACAATCACAAATTGGGCAGTTTGTTTATCAATTGTGTTTGGGATTTAGGCCTACTGCAAGTGGATTGATGAAAGGTCATGTCGCACCTGGCTTCATTGTGTTTGAAAAGAGCAAAAGCTATCAGCATATTATTATGTTATTTGGTTGATTTGTGTTTGTAAAAAAAAACACACTTGTTTTTTCATTGAACATGTGAATTTTCTCTCATGTGCCAGCAATTCAGTGAACTGGGATTTCTGTCCCATTTTGTCTCAATTTAAGTGAATCCATATCCTACTTCAAATATTCAGGGTCGTAGCCTAGGCTAATGATGTCCGACATGACTTGTCACATAAACATTGTCTATATCAATGGCAATGACTATACAAATAAAGTCTATTAAAATAAAGGTCCAATATTAGATCTGATAAGGTAGCATTTTAAATGGGTGATATAGTTTTTTTTTTTCTTTAACCACAAGCTCCGCGACCCACCCAGAATGGTTCTGCAACCCACTATTGGGTCCCGACCCACCAGTTAAGAAACACTGGTGTAATTGATGGAAGCCACATCCCGATCATTGCACCTGAAGAGTATCCTTGTGACCTACTTTAATAGGAAAGGATGGCATTCCATTGTATTGAAAGCAGTTGGGGATGGTAAAGGTCTATTGTGGAATATATGCGTGAGCTAACCACGTAGTGTGCACGATGCAAGAATACTAATAGTGGGGCTGTTAAGCTCAACGATCTTGCTTTTTATGAAGCATTTCAAGAAGAAGCATGAAACTTTCAGGGTTTGTTCTTGATTACCTACGCTTTAATTCAAGATCTGGAGGCATTCTCAGTTTGACCTCTGAGGTCAGATAGAGGTCACTGACCTCTAATATGTTGTGACATTACTGGTGTCAAAAGATCCAATGATTGGGCAAATCCAAGTACAAAATGTATAATTTCACCAAACAATTCCATATAAATATGGACATGACAAAAATGTAGCCCTACTTGAACTTGAGCTATCAGAAACTCACAACTTGAACTCCTATCACAAATCCCCAATGTAACACTGAACAGGTAACAAATCAGAATTCTAAAATAGTACAGTGAAAGTTGTTGTAGAGCCCTTAGCTTTTGGAGGTAAGAAAAAGGCCTACAAAACGGCTTTAGTCACTGCAGTCACCAGCACATGTGCAGAGTGCTGTGCACATTAATGCTGCCTTTTTGCATTTACAGTGTCCGGTACAACCCTTTTTACAACCACAGTGCACAAGCTCATTGCATGCCTGTAATGCCTCAGGGAGTATTGTCCAACGTGGCTGCATCTGTATCAATCAATCCCCAGTCTGAAGGACTTGGTAACTGTGGGCTAGGAACCAAGGCAAGGCTCCATATGTTAGCCTGGTGCATTGCTCTTTTGATGTGTTGCCTCAAAGCAGCTTGTAAGTAATACAGATCCCGTTTACACGAAGGGAAAACGCAGACTTTCAACTTGGTTTGACCTCTTATTTACACGAAAACCACAACGATTTGGAAAACTCTAGTTTCACAATTGCATGTAAATAGGGAAACTCTCATTTACACGAAAACCAAAACGATTTGGAAAACTCTAGTTTCGCAGTTGCATGTAAATAGGGAAACTGGCGTTTTTGCATTGTGACATGTTGGTCTCTCCTTTGTTTTCGAATCTCTGATTGGCCACCTGTTTGCTCAAAGTGTTCATTTCACCCTTCCCCTGCTGTTTTTATCATTGTTGTAAACAGAAATATTTTCACAAACGAATACCCTGCTATAGCCTATACAGTTAACAACAAAATTATTCATACCCCTGGCAAATATAGATGTAATGTTGATTTTCTCTTGACCAATATGTTTGTTCAGACTGAAAAGGACACTGCCATATGCCAAAAGGTTGTAAGACAATGTGGTAGAAACATGGAATCAACATTTTTTTTTTTTTATAAAAAAAAGTTTTTATCTTTTTTTTAACATTTTTATGAAAAATGGCATGTCCAAAATTATTCATACCCTTTTTTAACCTTTAAACACTGTTCGTTGCTACCCCCCTTAATTTACTGTTCGCGGTCAAATTTGACCGTCCAGTTTTAATTGCTCTTATTTGTAGGAGTGCATGTATGGAGATGTCTTAAGGGGCTATCACATTGTACACGGTATTCGCTGCGCTCGCCGCTAGGTTGCTCTTGGTTGAAGTAACGTCTCAAAGATTTTTGTTGTGCTTGCCACTGGGCTCAGCGCAAAATACCAATGACTTACATGTACAGCGTGCCGCGGTACAACCTGATTGAACTTGACCGCTGCGCGCACAAGGGTTTGCTCAGCGCAGTGGCAGACCAGTTCTTGCGTGCGCAAGCCATTGACTATAATGCATTTCATAGCGCATGCCGCGTGTAATGTGACTGGCCCTTTTCATCTCCTTGATGAAAATTATACTCTTTCGCATTCATTTCCTATGACGGTCATTTTTGACCGTTAACAAAAAAAGTGTGACCAAGTTGAATAAATCCCTCAAAATTCAAAGAAATTAGTCACAATAAATTCCATGTGTTCAAATGCCTTTTGTGAAGGATATCATAAGGTCTTGAGGCAATTTGATGAAAAATGCCATATTTATGGTACAGGGAATGTGTAAATCGGTCATTTTTGACCAGAACAGTGTTAGAAGGTTAAATAATCAATGGAAACATCTTTATTTACCATCAAAGCTCTCAAAATGGTTCTTATAATACCTACCAAGCGTCTCCATGTCTCCACAATGATTGTAGACTGCACCTTTTTGGCAGCAATCTGGGTTTTGAGGCAGGAACGATTATTTGCCATAACTTTGGCCTTGTGCTAACTTTTTTGACTGATTTAGGTCTGGACTCTGGCTGGGCCACTCTAAAATGTTGACATTGTTCTCTGTTAACCATTTCTTGCCTTGTTTGGCTGTATGTTTTTGATCATTGTATGGTTTAATGGTCCAATGATGCCTATTGGGGCAGGTCTCTTGGCACAATGCCTGATCTTTTCCTCCAGAATCTTAGTGTAGTAGTGCTGGGCGGTATGACCAAAAATGTATATCACGGTATTTTTCAAAAGTCTTACAGTTTCACGGTATATGACGGTATTTTTTTTCATGCATAATCAGATGTTCACAGCATTTTCTACAGGTTGAGGGAGGAATTGCTGCAGTACATTGACTAAGGATGGTCTATTTTACTGTCATGATGTAGAATAACTCCACACAAGGGGTAATGCAGTTTTCCATGGCCCCAGAAAATGATGCTGTTTACAAAGAGCCACTCATGATTTTAATGAAGAATCTAATCAGAATGCAAAGACAATTGCAGTCAAAATACAGAACTTTTACTGTGCAAATCACAAACATCTTGTATAAAACCAATACAAAAAGTAGTGCAACTTGCAATAATATACTTTTTTGAAAATTATACAATTTAAAATAAAACCTCTCTGCTAATATGCTTACTCTGTCAAATAGGACTATCAGAAACATGCCTTATTGTTATTGTGTGGTTTACATGACGTTAGTGGTAGGCTAACGTTAACTTCATGTGGATGTGGATGTCTTGTTAGCCTGTCATGAGTTTCGGTTCGGTTCGCTAGGCAAAACATTAACAAAAAAGTCAGGATCAGTCAGGATCATTTCTAACTAGCCAGCTAGTATTGCTCAGTTCATGTCTATAACATGCCTTACTTGCTACCTGGATAATTTTAGCAGATTCTTAAGGTGAGACGAATGATAAGTTCATTAAACTTCACTGTGTTCGGTGGGTTGCTAACTAACGACATCACCTACTAGCCAGCTAGTTACAGCTGTTGAACAATCTCAATAGAATTTTTGTGACAGTAAATCCCCTTCAATGCAGTATCCCTTAACGTTATACCTTAACTAAAGAAACAATTTAAGGTATTCTGTGCAACACCCTTAAATAAACCCCTTACCTAAGGAGAAATTAAGCCTTAAGGGTCCCCTTACCTAAGGATGCCTGTGTGTGTGAAAAATTAAGCCCAAATCATCTGTAAGCGAAAATTAATAACAAAACAAAAACAGTAGTGGCTAAAACATTGCGTGGCAAACCAGTGGCTAGGCACAAAAGACCGTGGCAGAATTGGTCAGTCTGCAAGTAGGTGACGGGTTACACTCCATAACTGGGTTGAATGCATTTGGACCATGACAACATAACTGCATTTATTTGCAAAAAAAATCATTAAATAAATCGTGTCCAAGAAATGTATCCAAAACAGTAGTGGCGTGCACCTGAGATGGAATGAACTCTGGGTTGATCCAGGCCACCTAACTGCATTTATTAAAAAATCATTAAACAACATTACGAATTTCTGGATCATATCCTATATTTGCACACAAGTGTGACAATAATGCACATGCTTACTCAAGGAAAGTCAAAGTAGCCATGCAGTCAATCAGGGAAATATCTTATATTCGCACTTATTAGTCAGCCTTTCTATTCACATGCATGATCCTGTCCCATATGTATTTCTTTTAAAATGAAAACTATCGGTGATATGAAGGAAAACACTTTCGGCAGATGTTAAGGCATGGGCAAATGCGTGAAGCCGACCCCATTTATCACAGGTTTTGTGGAAAGCTCTTCAGAATCTGAAATGTTTGATAACCAGTCATCAACAATCGCGTAACCAAATATCGGGGCTGTGTAGGCTATGTTTCACATTCCCTTTTAATTTTTATCCTCTAATAAGTCTACAGTTGTCATAGATAGGTTGTTGCATAACTTAGTAGAATTTGCGCATGTTGCATGTCCAAATTTAGAAACATAGGCCTATTTTTATATATAACCCACGTTTCACAATATACTGTGCAAATAAAGGCCTAGACTCGCGATCATATAATGTTGTTGCGCTGCATTGCCTCTAAGTGTCGCCAACTGACGATACACATTAGAAATGTGCGTACGCCAGACATGAAGTTTGCGTGGAGGACCGCACATTCTCACGTTCAAGTCAGTCTTCGTACATCCGGACGTGAGCGTGAGAAATGGCGTACGCAGCATTTTTGTGCGTACGCAAGCTTTGTACATGAGGCCCCTGGTCCCCCTGGTTGAAAAATATCCCAAAAGAATACTTTTCTAACCCCCACAATTGAAATGGACATGGTGTCATTGGAATTTAATGCTTCTTTTTTATGCCAATCTTAGGCCATGTCCCTGGGTCAAAAAGAATTCCAACGAAAGCTAAATTCTTTGTTCAGGTGTGCCCTTATACTGTAAAGGTTTAGCTGAGTTGTGCATGTTTGGAGAAGTGTGATCCATGATCAGCATCCAAGATGACCAAGTGATCCATTTTTAGATGGAGTGAAAATTTCAACCACCAAAACACCATCCACAATGTGGAGAATAGCGATCGAAATGTATTAGTTTTGGGTGTTTTTCAGACAATTGAACCTGGTGAACTTCTCAAAGTAAACGGTAACACTAAAGTAAGAGGCTACACTGAGATTCTGGAGGAAATAATCCGTCAAAAAAGTGAGCACAAGGCCAGAGTGATGGCAAATAATCAATATTATAAGAACCATTTTGGGAGTTGTAAATAATCAGTGTTTCCATTGATTATTTAAATAGGGTATGAATAATTTTGGACTTGCCATTATTCATAAAAATTTTCAAAAATATTAAATCGATTTATTTTATTTATTTATTTTTTTTATTCCATGTTTCTACCACATTGTCTTACAACCTTTTGGCATGTGGCAGTGTATTTTTAGTCAGAACACACACATTGGTTAAGAGAAAATCAACATTACATCAATATTTGCCAGAGGTATGAATAATTTTGTTCTTAACTGTATATGCAGGATAACAGAAGTAGATGTTTTGTCAGTGATCTTCACTGCACTTAATGATGTTGACCTCTTAGAGTGCTATCAATGCTATAGATGAGTTCCTCATGCCCAGAAACATGGAAAAACATATTTAGTTTATATCTGTATCACATTTAGATCCTAAGATACACCCATTTCTAATTTCGGGCCTAGAAATTTCATATCACAGAGGTACAGGTGAATTACAGGATAATAGAAGTAGATGTCCATAAACCCCTCAGTAATTCTTTTCCCACCTCATATGACAACAAAATGAAAATGAAAAAAATATTTTGAGCCTGGCTTTATCAGACAATCTGATTTTGTTTTTTTTAAATGTATGCAAATTAGCGAATTTTTAATGAGAAGGCCTAATTTGCATATTTAAACATTAAAATATAAAAAACTTTCATTACATTTTTTTCTTAGCTTAACATGAGTAATCAACTGAGAAAGTTTCATGGTGATGTATATTATTTCATTTTTTTACCCCATTCAACTGTAGTGTCACAACATATTACAGAGGTCAGTGACCTCTATCTGACCTCAGAGGTCAAACTGAGAATGCCTCCAGATCTTAAATTAAAGCTTAGGTCATCAAGAACAAACCCTGAAAGTGTCATGCTTCTTTCATAAAAAGCAAGATCGTCCTTATCTAAAGAGCTTAACAGCCCCACTATAAGGCAGTCACATTTGTGTGAGGTCCTAAATAAAGGGGAATTACTAGGGCAAAACAAAGTGACCATCTCTGGTTTCAGTGTTGGACATTACCTGATCGGTGACCTGGCTTGCTGAACTGGCTGATGAAGCCCTTCTCTGACACTGGCACACTGTCACCTGAACAACATGCCTAAAATCACAGACTGTTCAGTGCACACTCAGTTGTAGAGATCTTTTGGGAGATTAAAGGGACGATGGAGGTGTCTCCAGAGATTTGTAACTGATTCTGAACCAGTACCAGAATTGCATTGGTGGAAAATGGAAGAGAGGGGATGTTCTTAGATATTGCCTCTCAAGAATGCCTCGTCCAATTAAATTTTAATAAATAGTTCAATCAGGCCTAACTGTTGTATATGTTTTCGATATCCAACCCTAGTAAAGAAACGATTCTAGAAAGAATTTCATAGTAGAGATGGCACAGAGTTTCCGCTAGAAAAAAATGGTGCCGGTCAAAGTGCCTGGCAGAGGTTTCGTTTTCCGGACATTTTGATGATATGCCAGTCAAATATCCTATTTTCCCTTCTTAATTAGTCAAATTGAGGAAAACTGGAGACAGGCTATGTAGCTTAAAGAATGACATAATCAGGCTGTAGGCTATAGACTGCAACATGTTCATTAGCCTAACTTAAACATGCCTAACAAGATCTAGCCAGTATCTTTTCATGGACAGCAAGAGTCCGCTTCGTTCGTTGTTTTAAAGGTCTCATCTCATCATTTTTTCATTAATTTTGCAGTGGTCTGTAGTATTGATGAATGCCCTATGAGCCGGTTTTGGTGAAAAAAAATGCTGTCCTGCGTCTGTTTCATGCTGTTGTAGTTTGGTGGGGAAGGTGGGCGGGGAGGAACGACTGGATTTCGCCTCTAGTCATGAATATTAATGACATGCTAATGAATTCACCTCTGATTGGCTAACAGTACTGTGACGCTTCCTCCAGTGCGTCCTCATCCGATTCTGCCTGTGCTATGCTCCATATTCAACTTTACAGTGCTAAAACTCAGTCAAACCTGTTGCACAAAATGTCTTCGGAGATACAACTTCATGTGTTTGATCCTAGTATCCGAGTAGGAAGAAGAACCGCTTCCTGATCGTTTGTCGGTGAACGTTGGTTTAATAGAATGGTAACAATTGCCTGTCAGCTTAAAATTTCTCCTAAAAGAGGTAAACGTTTGTGACAATAGTCATCTTGCTTTCAAGTAATAAACAGTTGGAAACGTTTTAAAATAAAGACCTATTTCTTTACACAGTCAAAAGTCTTTGCAATCTTCCTAGTAGATATTTTACTTCACAACACAGGTAAGCACCCTAAATGCAGTTCAGCCACTGACCTAGCCTGCTAATGCTATCGGAATAGATTGTTATGGTTTGAATTCCATGATACTATCATTGAAAGACCACTTGGTCATAGCCCAATATATATATATATATATATATATGGATATATATATATATAGATATATAGATATATATATATGGATATATATATATATATAGATCTAAATGCAAACACACCTACCTAGCTATATTTTGCTGGAATTGTACCAGAATGCCTACAGAAGCAGAGAATGTGTGCTGCAAGACTTCTCCGGTAATGAGAACTATGGCTTTGATAGCCTGACATCTGGCAGAGGTTAGCCTACTCAAGTTGTTTTCTGTCACGTATGACTGAAAAAGTAGCCTACTATAGGAATCTTATTGTATTTTGGGACTAAATATTACAGTAATCTTATAGGAATACTATAGTATTTGGACATACTATAGGTACTATAAGACTACTATAGAAAAACTATAGCGGTTACAGGATATTAGTTATTAGTAGTACTTCTACAGTATGTCCCAATTATTCCTATAAGATTACTATAATATTTTGTCCCAAATACTATAAGATTCCTATACTACTTTTTCGTAAGGGGATTGCTCATGTGGTTAGAAAAATGGGCAACACCAGTACCCCTGTTGTCTGTATGACCCTGTACCCAGGATTAGAACCAGTCTGCCTTAGCATAATGTACCCCCTTCAAAATGCACTAAACATTCGACTATGACGACTATGGCCCTCTGTGAGACAGAAGATATGAAAGGTAAGATAAACCTTTAGCTTAAAAGGGACAAAAACTGATGAAACTCCTAAAACAAATACAAAACAGGTACATTTTCAATAAATAACTTTATTATATTTACATACAGCAGTGGTACTCAAAGTGTGGTCCGCAAGCTATCTCAAGTGTTCCACAAGTAGATGTGGTAAAATATAATAGATGAGTTCTAGCTGGCCTTGGATGAACAGGCTTGATGGCAATAGAGGTAGCAGGCCCCCATGCCCATGGTGTATCCGAAGTGCTTGTATCAATACTCATGCTTTTCATGAAGTATTCTTGTTGGGTACCTAAAGTAAATAAATGTGTATTACTGTCAAGTTACAAGATACTAATAGTACACAGGACATTCACTATCTCACACAAAACTGTACTGGCACAATGGGAAAAAAAATATTTTAGTGACTGTGGTAAGGTGTATGATGTACTAAGTAGCACACCCACAAGAAGACATTCGGTAATATCAATTCTATCTGTTATGCAATTCATGGGTTTCATCAGGTCCATTTACACAGGTGTATTAATCAAGCACCATGCAGTCTGCATTCATAATCGAGGTGCTTGATTTTATACACCTGTGGAAAGTGACCTGAAGAAACCCATGAATTGACTTTCCCAAACATTGACGAGCACATAACAACCTGTATTAGCCTACTAGAAAAAGACTTCTAGAAACTAACTAGCACAAAAATAAAAGTTAGATCACAAACCTTTGCTTCTAACGTGATGACCTAATGTAGGCTAGAAAGCTGTGTAGCCTGACATCAGGATGTGCTCTGGAAGACATACAAAACACTAAGTAAACAGCAAGTAATCAAACAAAACATCATTGTAGGCCTACAAAGGTCAATGTAATAATGGCAAGAAGACATAAATTAGACTGAAGTGTAAATACCTGAGCTCTAGTGATAGAAACTTAGCCTAATAGTGCACGGGTATTGTGTTTTTGATTTTCCCTGTTTAGACTAGAACAATACCCGTACTTAGTTGAACATAAGATATTGTTGCTAATATTATTATTTGTGGTTTAACGTTTAGGTTAGAAGATTATAGGTTCAACAAGCTAAATCTCTCGGTAGTGTGGTCAGTTTCTTATGAGTATAGCTACACCAGGCACGTAACTGAAGCATTCCGTTCGCGTTATGTACTGCAACAATTAGCTTCCAAAAGGCCTAATCAATTGAAGTAGCTACACCTGGCATGTTAGTGGCCTGTAGGCTACGTTCGGGGAAAATAGACCATTCCTCTAATGGATTTTACCAGAGCCCTTTCATTCTCTGATTTTACACGTCGCGAACAGAACACTTCAGTTACGTGCCTGGTGTAGCTTCCTGTAATATAGGCTAGCCTAAGCCTAGCTTGTACCCTTTTCATGCATGCTAACGTGAAGAATATGAACATGCTATTTTGTAACAGACGTTAGGTGGAAAAGTTTGTACTTACAGCCTGTGAGCTTGTGGTCGATCGTCATGACGGTACAGAACCAGGTTTTCAGAACATCGATGCAAAACCACTTTTTAACTGTAGGCAGTGAGTGTGGTCGAAAAGATTGGAACACAGAACTAATGTTGCACTACTTCGGTGGTGGTGTTCCAACGATAAATCCGAACCATTTCTTCCTCTTGTTTCTAAGGCAAGACATGCAACATTGATGTGTTATTGCCACAAATAACACAGGCACGATTTTTTTCTGCCATGTTAGCAACTTGCTGTTAGCTCCTACTAGCTGCAGAGAGACAATCCCCTAGCCGCAAAATCTTCCAGTCTTCCTGTAGGTGGTCACAAGCCAAGGTGGGCGAGGCCATGAATAATCAGTTTCCCTTCGGCGTCATTGGGAAGGGCTCTTTCTGATTTGCTTGTTTTGTTTTTTTTTGTTGTTTTTTTTTTCATTGGCTAATGCGGGCAATGGGGGTAGAAGATCATCTTCACGTGCAGCATGCATATGCAACTTGGAGTGAGCTATAGTATTTCGAAAGTAACAAGTATTAAACGGTTTCTCAGTGAATGAGACCTTTAAAAAGGCTACGTTGTTTGTTGCTGCTACCCACGTTATCTCCAGTGGTGACTGTTTAACTTACACAGATGCGCACACACAAGAATGAGCGCTCACACACTATCCCCTAATGCTATACCTCTTTATTTGATAACAATAAATTAAGAAATGTTTCCTATTCTGGGAAATGTTTAGTTTCTTTTTCTTTCGGCCGCGGTTCAATGATACCGTTTAATTGTTCCAGAAATTATTGTCGAGGAGGCCCTAACCCTGCAGATCACGCGTAGGCCTACTGTATGCTTTGGGTAAAGAACACTTTGCATGTCCAGTGTACACGGAGAATGACAGTGTCTTGGAGCGGCCGCACCCCCCGCAACTCCACTATTTATTCTTATACATAGCCACATTCTACTGCCCTTCATTCTATTCTCACTGTTCTTTTTTTATTCTGTTACTCTTTTTACGTTTTTTATTTTTTTATTCTTATATGTGTGTTGTACTTTGAGATCAAAGATTAACCAGAGTCAAATTCCTTGTTTGTTTACGCAAACCTGGGCAATAAAGCTGATTCTGATTATGTCCACTGAATTTCATCATGAAAATGGTCACATTGTCCTTGATGAATCCATATATTTGTTTGTTTGTTTGTTTGTTTTTCTTTTTTCTTTCTAGGTCTAGCAGACCGCTTTGAAGAGTATCCCAAACTCCGAGAGCTGATCCGACTTAAAGATGAACTCATTGCCTCCACTAATACACCACCCATGTAAGTCCTATATATATATATATATATATATATATAAAAAACACACTAAATGTTACTCATCTGATATGAGCATACACAAGTGTGGTTACATTGACCTTGAATTAAATATCATTTTAGGCGTTTTGGTATTTTATGTTACTTTAAAATCTAAATTTATAAAAATAAATCTGGTAAGTAAACAAGAAACAGAAACACAAGTTATGTAACTTACTTGATATTTCTGGTCTTTAACCAACATTTGCTTTATGCGTGATAGGTATTTGCAGGCAGATCTGGATGTTTTTGACCTTAGAGATTTGAAGTGCAAGTTTGATGTGATCCTCCTGGAGCCACCCCTAGAGGAGTACTACAGGGAGTCAGGCATCATCGCTAGTGAACGCTTTTGGACTTGGGATGATGTAAGTTACTGCTTAAAGGTGCCCTGTCACACGTATTTCATTACTTTGTGGTAATGTCTGAAGTTCTACCATGGAGTCTAACATTTTTTGTGGGAAATTGCCTTGGTTACCTTGTTTCAAGCCATTCTAGCACGATATAGAAAGCTTGCAGAAAGGCTTGATTTAAGCCAGTTCTCATTAATATTCAACAAGCTAAGCTGCTTGACTGATTGGCTAACAGCTAGTCTGTTTCGTCCATAACATGACCGCTGTTATCAACTAATCTTAGCTTCATGGCATGAACTTAGCTTGGCTTGCGAGTGTGTAGTATTATCCAAATGGGCATAAAACCTACTAGGTTAGCGAGTGCATTAAACCTGTACAACATGGCATTTCCTTGAGTTGACAATAGCGTTTTACTTATGGACTGGGCACTGGTCGTAGACTGGCGCGATGGTAGCCTACTGCTCCAGGATTCAACAGAAATCTTTTTGCAAAGCCTGTGGCATTGTTCCAAAAAATAAACTGAAGCCATTTAATCCTCAACTCTGGGTTCTTGGGCAACATGCATTGTTGAAGTTCTATTCATGCATAGCACACAAGCCCGTTATCATTCAACATCCATCCTTGCATGCAAAAACTGTAACTGAGCTAAACAAATTCTGTGGTTGTGGTCTCAACTGGGTTTGCCCATGAATAGTAATGAGCTCAGTCAATTCCACGTCACACTGACCAGCTCTTGTAATTGGCCTGATTTCTCCGCTTATTTCTTTTCAGTGGCTAGAGCTGATAGAGGAGGTAGCAGTTCATTTTCACTTTCACGACATAACAAATACATATGGACCTAACATATTTCAACAAATACAAGTAAAAACTGTTTTTTCTGGCAGGGCACCTTTTAAAACTAGATTCCTTTCAAGGTCTTTCCTAACTGTATGTGCATTACTGTAACAGTTAATTGTGGTGCATTTAAACTCTTTCAGATTATGAAGCTGGAAATTGAAGAGATATCTGCTCTCAGGTCATTTGTTTTTCTATGGTGTGGTTCAGGAGAAGGCTTGGACCTGGGCAGAATGGTAAGTCCCACATTAATTACAACTCTTGTATCCCATCTTCCATCTCTGCTGGTAACATTTTAGTATCAGCTCTAGGGCGTGGATGGTATGGAAGTTTTCTTAACCGCAGTTGGAAATCAAGAAATTACCGCATTCGCCTATTTCACGCCGCCGTTTTGAATATCTATAAGCCGTAAACTCACTTCCGGTTAACAATGTCTTATGGAGAAACTAACGTTATCGGAGCTATCTACAAGTTTACAAGGAATTTGTGGCATCTGGCAAATATTAATCTGTCACAGGTGGCAGATATTGTGGAACATCACACGAAAACTAAGCGATCTAAACTGGATCGGGGATATAAATTGTTCCATGAACAATTTATATATAAATATGAAGGTAAAGTCAGTCAGCTAGTTAGATGGCTAATACCAGATAACTAGATGGGTAATACTAGATAAGACACAAAACAGCTTGTAAATGCACTTCAATAAAGCAGTGTAACAAAATTATCCTGTAGCCTACTTCTACTAAACCATCAGAATTGGATTGTAGATATAGATTGTTCCATGAACAGTTTATGTTTTGTGAAGGTAATGTTGATGTCAGCTAGCTAGGTGGCTAACGTCAGATACAAACAGCTTGTAAATGCACTTCAATAAAGCTGTGTAAAGAAATTATCCAGTATTTTATTTTGAAATTATTGTGTGCATGTTGTTTTTGTATAGTCTCCAACGTAGTAGGCCTAGATGATAGTGTCGTTGTGAGATCACTGTGCTACCAATCTCTTAGAAAAAACGAGGAGCCGCGCAAATGAGGTGTAGTGAACATTGAATCTGTCAGGGGCAAAAGGAACAAGTACGCCGAAATAGCTATTGTTTACAACAGTCTTTTTGAAGGGGGTGCGTTGGCCAAATAATATTAAAAAGATTCAACACAAATGGCTATGGTTTGTCAACAAAAACGTTGTCTAGAGTATGCATCAATAATTGACAAACAAACGCTACCTACCTTGTTTTTCGTGCTAAACGTCACTGAAGCCTAGTTGATTGAAGGATGCAACAGTGTCGATGTCTGAGACGTGGGCGATGTTTGAGCATCTTGCATGTTACTAACAAATGCACCTTCCTGTGTAGACTACAGTAAGGAGCCTAACTTGTGAAAGTTAGGTGTGTTTTATGGGGAAATGTTTTGGATATCACAGAAATGATGGTCATATGAAGGACAGATATATACACCACGAGGCATTTAATCAATGATATACCAGCTTGGCTTTTTATGTAAGATTGCCTTTTATGTAGGTACATTGTAAAAGGCAATCTTACAAAAAAAAACAAGCTGGTATATCATTGATTAAATGCCTTGTGTGTATGTGTCCTTCATATGATCATAATTTGTATGATATCCAAAACATTTCCCCATAGAAACACACATAAGTAGCAAAGTGTTGCAACACTATGGAAGACAAAGCTCTTATTTCTTTCCCAAAAGTTTTAGTTGTTGTTCCACGAGTTAAGGTTCAGAAACTTTTGCTAATATGTTCCACTCACCGTGCTATTACTAACACTACTTCGGCCAGCAAGACTGCGGGGATATGCTGTTTTGTGTGTTGGTAGAGGACTGTAATCACATTGTTGCACATGCCACGCACTCAGGTAAACGTAACCTAACCTAAACCTAAACATCGGGACGCTGAAGAGTGAAATCCACTCTTCAAATTAGATATGCCTTATAAAGGTTAGTGTCAAAGTAACAAATAAACAAGAAACATATTTTGTTGAAAAACTTGTGGACATCATAGAAATACACAACATGGAACAATACATGAACACCCAAAATGAACACAATGAACAAACTATAAACCAATATATATATATAAAAATTGGGTATTGAAATAGTCACAGGAATCCATATTTTTATCCATTGTTTTATCCAATATTTGTTGTGCAGATGTATAATCCATCTTATCCACACCCATTGAACCAACAAAGAAAATGCAAAGACATTTCTGTAATTATTCCATAGTGTAGTCATTCCATCAGAATCTCTGACAAACAATCCAAATAGTCCAGAAACCACACAGTAAGGCTTTTATTGTCAGTATGCATTTTGGTAACCAAAAGTCCAATGGGGAGTTTCCATTGGGCATTTTACAAAACGCATGAGCATACCTTAGCAAATAATGGTCTAAATGACTCATTTTTCATTTTATTTTGATCTACTTTTGCACACGGCTTCACAAGAGGTCTAGACACAAAAATGCCTATTCCATAGGAAGTTAAAACATTTCAAATCGATTTTACAAATTAGTCTAGTCTACCCTATTTTATATAATGTTAGTCTGAAATAGTGTGTGTCAAGCAAGTTTCACCTGGTTTGGTTCAACAAATATTCAAACTTATCATCTTTATTCTAATACTATGCCTACTATGTCTTCATGTCCAATAGGCCTGAAATCTTCAGAAATGTCTGAACATCAGGCACAGAGAAAAAAGAAAGAAAGAAAACTCATGTAGATTGCTTAGGAGGAGAGGAGGGCCATGCTGAAGCATGCTGCCAAACAGTGCAACAGGCCCCTCACACTTAAGGAGAAATAGGAGAAGAAGACACTTTTTTATATTCACTTATTTTTACCATACATATGATATTTTTGGCCACAAAATTTTTTTTAGTGATTTTATAGTTTGTTTTCTTTGTAAATCTCTGGTTTTGGGCCATTTCATACTCCATGGAAGCTATGCACTATTGTCACTTCGCGTGCCTTTCACACTTTTTTCACCCCTGACCAGTTTGCATGCCTGGTCTAAACCTAGCTAACATTACTATCTATATCTTTGTTACCTAGGGCTATTGGCTCTGTGCAGCACTAGGTAGAGACAAACTCCACGTAGTGCACGTAGGTGGGTGGAAGCTAAAATCACGTAAATATCTACTTGAAACAGAGCAGACTGGCACACAGCAGTGCTTCTTGGAGCTTCCCACGGGTTTAAGAAGCGTAAAACACTTACATCAACTGAAGCATTCATCTTTAGGTGTTTTTTAAAAGTGATTACAACGAGCGAGAAACGTGTGCCATTCACCCACCATAACACAAACACAAAGTTCGTCTTTCATGTCATGCCGTAGGCTGGTGTATTTAGGAAAAAGGTGGAAGCTAAAATTGCGTTTAAATATCTACTTGAAACCGAGCAGACTGGCACACAGCAGTGCTTCATGGAGCTGCCCACGGGTTTAAGAAACGTAAAACACTTGCATAAATTGTATTTCATACATTTTGGCACAACTGAAGCATTCATCTTTAGGTGCTTTTTAAAAGCGATTACAATGAGCGAGAAACGTTTGCCGTTCACTCACCATAACACAAACACGAAGTTCATCGACGGTCCACATTGCGGGGAAAATTATGAAAGCTCAAATATGGTTGTTTTTATCTGCTGTTGGTACACAGAGGTACATAATACCACCTTGTGCAAATCATCTGTGCAATTGCCATTCACCATGAATGGTGTTCCCATGACCGGCAGTAGCGATCCGTCTTAACGTAGCAAAACGGAAGAGACGCCATTAGATAGGTGAATTATCTGATTGCGAGTCATGGGTCATGGATTAGGCCCTTTCACACTGCAAAAATCCCCACGATTTTATGTACCAGTGAATGCGTGTCCCTTTCACGTAGACCGAGGCGACACAAAGTGTCTCGCCAAATTCAAAGTTTCACTCCCGAAACACTTTGTTGTAGCCTATAGCCTATGGACCTTGCCCAAAACTTGCGACAACAGGCTGAACTGTATCTACATCTGATAGGGGTCGACCAATTATCGGCCGATATTTAGCATTTTTATAATAATCAGTATCGGCCCTTTTTTTCCACCCATAGACCAATATTGAAATAGATAAAAATTGAAACGCTACTTTGTCTGTAAAAAGTCTCTCACTCCCACTACACCATCTGATTTGTTAGTAAGCACGAATGCAGCCAATCAGGATCGAAGACTGAATACAGAAAGTTTAGGCTTCTCATTGAGGCAGATCGTAGAATGGGCTCCAGTGGTACGGAGCTATTTTTCGAAGGTAAGGTACCTTACATTGCTGAGGTTGCAATGAATCACAATCCACTACACTGAAGTTGCAAAAACACCACTTTGTAAACTATTGTCTCTTTGATCCGGATCAATAAGTAAAGCACCCACTTCCTAGCTAATTCTCGATTGATGCACGTTAGTGATTTGCTGTTTACTAGTTAGCCTACAAACTCGGGGAGTTCTTCGCCTCCGCCTCGTTCATTAATTGTGAATAATGGGACACCTCGGCGGACTATATCTCTTACATAGTAGACAAGTAATTAATTACGTTAAAAAAAACGTAATTAATCCGACCTGAACTAAATCTGTCCTGAGCTGGCTATTAACGTGCCTTTTAGGCTCACAAAAGTGTAGCTTATAGCCTACATATGGACACAAATTGCATGCTTAAATAGCTATTTTAAAACTGTTTTGTTAAACTATTCAACCGTAACACTTGCCATCACGCATGCACCTCTTCATCTCCCTCTCTCGTGCACTCACACACACTGGGAAAGCATCCTCTTTGTGACCGGTCCCTTACAAGCACATCATTGTGCAGGCCTGGTCTATGAAAATAATTGCCATCACTCAGCTCTTGGATTGACATGATACACAGCATTTACACTTGTGATGCAAGCTGATAGACAATTGTGTATCAAAAGAAGAAAGAAAAGTTTGCATAATTAAATGCTTTTGAATTAAATGTTTGCCCTTACTATCTACCCCCCTTTTTGACAACTGACATATCGGTTTTACATATCGGTTTTACATATCGGTTATCGGCCTTCAATAACATGACGCATAACTTTATTTTCATACATTAATTTCACTCTACTACCACTCTACACGCCCCCTGTTGCACATCACGTTTGCTAGCTGATCCTGGCTCCCCAAAATGCCGGCTCATGTGAATAGATCTGCAGGCCGGCAAATTTTCACCTCGTTTTCAGACACACGATGCGGCAAAAAAGACGTCTCCTCTTCCTGCAAATTTTGCGTGATCTCTGTGTGAAAAGGGCTATGGATTATGAATTTTGTACCGCCATCACAGCCAGACAGCCGCAGCAACTTAAAAGATCACTGGACCAAATGCTTCAGACATGAAAGAAATCAGCAGTTTATCAACAAGGCTATCACGATTTTAGAACTGATGTTACAAGGGTAGGCTACTGCACGTTTTAATGGCTGCGTCAGGTTGTAACAAAGGTAGGTCCTAGGCTAGCCTAGGCCTAAATGTCGCTGTTAAATTAAATTCTTAACAAACTAGAACATATTTTTAAATTCTTTTTCAATTTTCATGGAGTAAACATGTATGACTCCTTTCTGGCCAAATTTCACAGTTTTCACATTTAACAGCTTTGGGTAAATCAAGTTTGAACGGAGAGAATAGAAAAGTGTTCCGATTGTCCCAGCTCTCCTCTACTCTCGCATAGTAAACAAATGGAATGTTGCGCTCCCCAACACAAACGCAAAAGGTCGGGTTTGCTTCATCATTTAATGATAAGTTTTGTTTTGAAAACGGAAGGTTGCAGTAGGTTAACGTAACTGTGGTTCTCTGAGAATCAATGTCATAAGATGGTTCATCACATTACACATCACGACATTCCACACTATGCGCACACATGTGCAGGCCAATAGGGGGATTCGACTTCATGTAGCCACCTGCAGAAGTCTTAAGCTGACTGCATAACGTGATTATTTCTGAGATTCTGCTTCGTTTTTAACCCGAAATTGTGCATAGGCCTAGGTCATGGTTGAAAAGTATGTCAGACATAATCACGTTATGCAGTCAGCTTGAGAACTCTGCAAGCGGGTACATGAAGTCGAATCCCCCAAATGTTTCACAGATTCTTTTTTTTGCGGTGATGACGAGCTCAGACCCGCGGTAGGCGTCATGTGACCGCGGTATTATGGTAATGCAGTTACCGTCCCAGCCCTAATCAGCTCTGCAGCTCATATATTCTACCTAAGGTCATTGTAATAAATTCAGTTGTAGTAAATCATTGTTATGATTTATTGAATGTCATAAAGCATTGACAACTCCTATCAGCCCACAGGATGTAACAGAATGAATGCATTTTGATTGCAACCTTTACACACAACTTTTGATAACACATCATTTTAGATTAAAGCCCGGACGATTTATCGGTGGGCTGATATTATCATTATTTATTCCACTGCTTGGTTGAACATGTCCTGCGTAATTTAGAACATGCAATGACATGCAATGTTGAACACCTGTGAAGTAGATCCATATGACATATTTAACATATGACGGAGGTGGCTTGTAGCTATTTGATGGCAGTAGGCTAAGAAAATATAGCATAGATATGCCCACTTGACAACGGGAGAGATAGAACAACGGGAGAGATAGAGTAACTATCCATTTAGAACTCGTAACGACAGTTTGTCCTGCAAGTTGAGAAATTTGTTTGTGTTGGAAAGAAGTAGTTCTACAAACAAGACAGCTTTAGCGATTTAAAACATTGAAATTATAACAGGAAATGAACACAATATAAGTGACAACGGAATACGCGGGATAATGGACTCCACAGTGGTCTGTTAACGGAAATGAATGCACTTACGAGGCTGCGCGTCAGAGCCGTTTTATAACCTCGACCATGCATTAATTTCTGTTAACAGACCACCGTGTCATCTATTATTCCTTACATATTATATTCTATAAGTTTTCAACTATTGGTATCATCATTTATAATGGCTGATAAATAAATATTTTTTAATTAAGTAAAGGAAATCCTTAATTTAAATGTCCACCATTGTTATGTGGTTTGTCCACCAGATAGCGCAGCTTCTTGCTGCAAGACACTGATTTTCACCTAAATAACCCTAAATACACCTCAGTGTTTATTGGACATGCTTGATTTTTACTTCAGTAACGTTAATCTTAGAGCCATTGGTCACCAGCTTAATGTTCGGCTATGTCCAAAGGTAAAATAACGTTAACGTTAGCATTGGTTGAGTGATGGAGGCTAATTTGATTGTTGGTGTATAAACGTGGTTATACTGAGTAACTTAACAGCACTGTAATTGTCTCTTTCGACTGTTATCCCATTAATTTTCTGACCATACTGACAGGAGCGAAGTTAGTTAACACTTGCGTTAGCCAATGCCATGGTTTGCCGGTGGAAGATAACAGCGGGTCATAGATGTCTACGATGCATCCTTCCAGAAAGTTCTGTTCTGTTGTGGCCCTGTCAGGGCTTTGTAAACTGTAACCGTTAGCCCACGAAGAGTAGCCTTCACACAAAATAATGTGAGCATATAAAACAAGACTTCTGAGCTAATGTTAATTCTCTTACTTCCTAGTTTCAGTCTTCAATTTCTTTCATTTCAACAAAGGTGTAAACTAATTAAGGAAGGTAGCCTAATGTGTGATTTGCTTGCATTTAAAGGGATAGCGCCATTAAAGGAGAAATCACATAGATCTCCATTGTTGCAAACGTGTGTGTAATGGCAGAGCCGGCGAAAAAGCAGCGAAAACCCTTCACGGAAGATGCAAAGAAAAGGAAAAGAGCTTCAGACCGAGCGAAGGGGGAGTTTCGTAGAGAAAAAGGATCAGGCTTGCCTGGTGTCCCTTTAAAAGAACGTAAAGTAGTTTTAATAGAATAAAAAAAGAACATACTGTACACCATCCAGATTCATTCATTCAGATGCAGAAATTGTCCTTTTTTGAATGTTCAGTTATCTTCATTTGGTGTAGTCCTTTATGTATGACAGCAGTAGAAGCATAAAATAAATATGGAGGAGCTATTAAGTTTTTATATGTTTTTGCAGTGCCTGCGCAAATGGGGATTTCGAAGATGTGAAGATATTTGTTGGATCAAGACCAATAAGAACAATCCTGGGAAGACAAAAACTCTGGACCCAAAGGCTGTTTTCCAAAGAACAAAGGTTTGGAGCTTTAAAACATCTCTCTGAGCCATGATTATACTTATCATGTTTTGGTGCAGGAGTCGCCAAACTTGCTGGGCTGAGGGTTGGAAATTCTGTGAAGGCGAACTCATTTGAAATATTTTTTCTTGGAATATAAATGTGTGGACAGTCGGACATTATTCATCCCCAAACAGAAATTATAGTCTTACAGTAGCCATACAAACACAGCACTCACATAATAATAATAATAATAATAATAATAGTAATAATAATAATCTATAATAATGTTAATTTATATAGCGCTTTAAAAAAAAAAAAAACAAGTTACAAAGTGCTGTACAAAGGAAATACAGCAAAATCAACCAAACAGACAGATAATTAATGCATTTTCAAAATGAAATAAAGCCATTATTTTCATTCAAAATAAAAAAAAACATGTGTAAAATCATAATATAATGGCATACATATTTAAAGCAAATAACAATACAATTACGTAATAAAATCCAGATCATCGAATCTGGATCATCCAATACATCAAGAAATGATCAAACACAGAGGGTTTGGTTTTACAAGCTGTAAATACACATAGTCCACGAGACAGTGCATACGGAAAGTATTCACAGCGCTTCACTTTTTCCACATTTTGTTATGTTTCAGACTCATCTTAAAATTATTTTTTAATTAAAGATATTCAATTATTTATTTTTTCTCAACAATCTACACACAATACTCCAACACCCCACAAAAAGGCTAGTGTTTGGAGTGTTTTGTAAATGTATACAAAAATAAAAGACTGATAGACCATTCACACAAGTATTCACACCTTTTGTTATGACACTTGCCATTGAGCTCTGGTGCATCCTACTTCTATCAATGGTCCTTGAGATGCTTCTACAACTTGATTGGAGTCCACCTGTGCCTAAATGAATTCACTGAACATTATTAGGAGAGGCACACATCTCATAAGGTCTCACAGTTGATGTATGTCCACCAAGCCAAGTATGTGAAAACCAAGCCACGAGGTCTAGAGTATTGCCCGTAGTCCTGCGAGACAGGGTTGTGTGAAGACACCGATCTGGGGAAAGGTACAAGAACATGTCTAATATTGGAAGTGCCCAAGAGCACGGTAGTCTCCATCATTCTCAAATGGAAAAGTTTGGAACAACCAACAGTCTTCCTAGATCTGGCCACTCAGGCTAACAGTAATACGACAGGTAACCAAGGACCAAATGGTCTCTATGAATGAGATAAAGAGTTCCTTTGATAATATGAGAGAAGCGTAAAGAAGGACAATACATTTTATTAGGCTGTACGGCTACTTGCCAAAACAATAAAAAGAAACTTCACGAGTCTTACGAGTCATTTGGTTACCATTTCATGCATCTGCTGAGAAAACAAACGTCGGCACACAAAGTTTCAGATGGTGCATAGAAACGTATTGCTTACTTTCACTCAATGATGAGGAACAAATTAGGCTACTCACAGATTCTTGAATACTGATAAAGCAACGTAATTCATTCGGTCCGCTTCAACACTGTCTGACTATAGGCCACAAAATGATTGGACCTCATTTGAATGGCACTTGCAGTAGAACGTACAAGCTTCTGCAACGCTTTGATGTATGAAGTCCAAACTTAGTACAGGGACTTGGTACATGATTGTGAGGACGCACTAGGAAATTGGCATCATTTGGCCTCTATAGGGGGTGCTGTAATACAGGAAGTGAGCTCATTTGGCCTATATAGGGGGTGCTGCAATACAGGAAGTGAGCTTGTATCTCAGCAACGTTTTGATGTACAAAGTCCAAACTTGGTATAGGGACTTGATACCTGATTGTGAAGACATACTAGGAAATTGGTATCTTTTGGCCTCTATAGGGGCCGCTGCAATACAGGAAGTGAGCTCATATCTCAGCAATGCTTTGATGTATGAAGTTCAAACTTAGTACAGGGACTTGGCACTTTATTGTAGGCACTCACAAAGACATTGGTTTAATTTGGCCTCTAGGGGCTCTGTAACATAGTAGCTGATATCTCAGCCATTCTTTATCGAATTGCCATGAAAGTTGCTGTGAGTGCTTGCTCATGCCATGGCAATGCCATTTCTGCTAGTGTTCTGCTAGGCCCCCACATTGCCGCTTGCGGCTATATTCATATACTTATATTACTTTTTCTGCTGTAAATGCATGTTGTGTGTGATGTCTGTATGCTACTGAGACTTTGAATTTCCCCTTGGGGATCAATAAAGTACCTATCTATATTCTGCATTTGTGTAGCATTGTGGAGGCTATAATATATAAACAGTTCCCTGTTTGAGCAGCAGTTATGGAATCAAAATGTGAACATTTTCTTCCATTTTACAAATTTTGGTCAGGCTAGGAATAATACTTTTGTATGTGAATATATGAATGTCCAAACATGGCCTCCAAGCTATGGCCTTTTAGAGAGTGTAAACAATCAAGGGCAAAAAGACTATGAAAACAATAGAATTGAACAAAAATATTTTACAGGTTTTAGTTATGGAACCTAAACATTGTGTAGACCAGTGGTCTCCAACACGGTGCCCGCGGGCACCAGGTAGCCCGCGGGACGGCTATGAGGCGCCCCCAGCGCACCTTCTAAAAATAGCCAACAGGTCGCCTGCAGATCACGCTCTAAAAACACACTCCATATTGAAGTTTTCAATAGATATTTAAGTCTAGACCAGAACCATTTTAAGAATGGTACATAATGAATGGTACATACATCTGTAACATTAAATTGATATTGGTGATACCGTAATTGTAGCTGATAATTGTAGCTGCGTTAAATTTTAGCCTTTGGCTCCAAATCCGTTTCCCATTCAATCTTTAAACTACAACGGAAGCGGAGCGATAGGCTACACGCTTGCTCGCACACATAGACAGTAAAGGGGAAAAAACTTGCTCGCCTGGTGTAGCCAATGGAAGCATATCTTGCAAAAGTTCTGTGGCCATTCCATGTTCACAAACACGGTTCTTGCATGATTGTTCAAGGACTGAAAAACAATTGCTTTAGCTCACAGGCCTTTTCTCCTCCGTAGGCTACTGCTGTATAATAGCGCTGAAAATGTTGTGGCATGCATGACTGAGCACGACTGTGCATTACCTTTTTTTGTTAGATCATGGAGAGATTTCAGGTGTGCAATAACTTTAAAAGGAGTCTTCATATGTTAGGGTGGTATGGGCGATTACTATTGAAATGTTAAAACCGAATTGTCCACTGAAATCAAAACTTAAACAACCCCTGAATTCATAATGGTGGGTGGGTATAAATTGGGTACAAATTGTAACCCAAATTATTAATTGCATAAAAAGATTGTTTTTTTTTCCTGGATTTTGTCTGATTTGACACAGAATGACTCATACTCTCAACACTGAATTGTAAATACTTATTTGCTGTGCATCATTGTTTGTCTCCAGGAGCATTGTCTGATGGGTATTAAAGGTACAGTGCGGCGCAGCACAGATGGTGACTTCATCCATGCAAATGTGGACATTGACCTGATCATTACTGAAGAGCCAGAGATTGGCAACATTGAGAAACCAGTTGAGATTTTCCACATCATTGAGCACTTCTGCCTTGGACGTCGAAGGCTGCACCTGTTTGGTCGTGACAGTACCATAAGGCCAGGTGATGTATAAAAATATCACATTATTTTGCTGTATAGACAAAGTCCTTTAAGGCAAGTCCCTCCACTCGGCGGCCATCTTGTAACGCATTTTGGGCACTTATCGGACATCTATTTCAGGCAAAACTGCGCGTGCGCAAGGCTTCTCGACACCAACCTCGCTCCAGCTGCGAGATCACAACACATGATTGTCACAATGTATTCACAACATACCACATGATTGGCATGATCTATTCACGTCAACTTTTGGCGGCGGAAGGAGTGGAATATGTGTAGACGACTGCCATGTTTGCGTTACGAACTAACCCCATACATTTCTATGGGAGATTCTTTGAGAGGTGTCTCCTCATTAGAAAGTCTCTGGTATATAGACGAGAAAGGTATGCATCATCTTATCTAACTGGGGGAGACGGCAAATAAGCTAATTAACTTAGCAGGACCAGTAAGGGGCCCTGTGCACAGTCAAAATATTATGTTCGATCACGTTACAAAAGCAGTCCGCACTTCCCTAATCATATGCAGATTTGTGCAACCCGTTTGATCAAAATATTATGTTAAATCAAGTCAGAAACAGTGTCAGTAGCTGCCTGCACAAATGCCACCTGCCGTCAGCTTTGACACTGACACGCTCAGTGAGTGAAGGCGAGCTATCACGTCTAAACTGTTCATAACATCCAGACTAGGCTACTCGTCGTGTGGAGATGTCATTTTAGCTAACATAGCGGTTTCTTGAACACAATTGAGCAGTTAGTCCACACTTCAACAACCTACAAACATGAAATCTACTTCTGTCTAAACTTTTGAGTGTAGCACGGTAAGCACACACATAATTTAGTGGCTTTACGCATAGAGTGAGCGCATTCGTGTTTGTTAATGTATAGATTGTTGTTAAGGTATAGATTGCAATCTAATGCAGACAAGGCTTACATGCTATGAATATGACACACGTTTTGACCAGAGACGAAGCTAAAGGTATATTACTGGTTCAGCAGGTAAGATGCTGGCTCGCATGGCCAGACTCACTAATCCTAAAGCACAATCATTAGGTTACAGCAGCTTTAAGAACCACTGATGGGCTGCTTAGAAAGACTTTATTTTCTAGATGATAGCCTACACAAATGAAATTTATTTCTGTCAATTATCTTTTATCAGTGCAGATTTGTTTATGGGTATCCTCATTTATTGGGATGTCCAAGTTGTTAGTGTTTGTTTCACGCATGCAGTGTGTGGTTTGGATGAGCCAGACGGGCAGCTTACCTGTCTTCAGCTTAACGTTTCTGTCCAAAATTGTGTGAAAAACGTCCAGTTAGCTGCCAGAATTCCTTTGCGAGAGTGAGCTTGTTGGCTATTTGCGTGCGTGCGGGGTGGGAGAGGGGGCCCATTCCGATGCCCAGAGCTCGTGGTCATGATAATACGGCCATGGGCATACCCTGTCAGGTTAAAGGCAACTGTCAGGTTAAATGTGTTACTTTTGCACACAATTTTGATTAAAAAAATAATATTTTATGATTTATGACTCGGTTTTAAGCAGTCCTTTTGAACGTTTTTTTGTGTCATACATCACAAGAGGGAGTTATCTCTGTCGGTCACTAGCTTTCCCTGGCTTGAGCATGGAGCATTAGGCATGTATCTGTTTCATCTAATTTCCTTGTTCAGGTATTTTAAATCGATAAAATGTCTTAAAAGGGAAATTCCGGTTTTTAGCACTTTAAGGCCCTTTTCTGGTTTGTTTTGGATGAACTAGAGTGGTGGACACCGACATTTTGACGATTGGTCCTGTCTCGACTTTTCTGACTCGTTTTGAATCGCCTTTTCGCTTCTCAGGGTGGCTGGCAATGGGCATACTGTAGTAGGCTACTCAAACATGTCCTAAAACAACCCTTAACGTTCGTTTTCAAAACTGTGCAACTCACCGAGTGGTTAGTGGAGTTCCATTGACAGAAACCGGAATTTTCCTTTAACTTTGTCTGCTTTGTTCTACCGATTGAAATGATAAAATAGCCTAATATAAAATCACTGACAAGATAGTTCAGGCTATACATTCAACAACACCAACAAGTGGTAACAGTCAAATGATCGTTTCCATCAGATGGAGGGGGGCATACAAAACACATCCACAAAGAAAAAAAAATAAATAACTAGCTCAAAAATGAATTGACAGTACACCATGCACATAGCCTACCAAACCATGTTAATATTCAGTGTCCGTTACTATAGTGCAGTAAGCTAGCTGGTTATCATTATCTGGCTATCATTATGTGGCTGTCACAGTCCAAACAGAAACTGGTTTGTTGGGTTCAAAATACATGACACTGAGAATGTAAAAGGCTGTGATCTTTGTTGCTACCTAACAAGCATTGACAAACTGTAATTGGTATAGGCAAAACTATAAACTGGCAATTGAGGTAGTCTGCTATTGTGGAAGATCTGCTGGCTATTGTTAATGTAGTTACCCAAAAGTAATGTAAGTTGATAAAGCAGCTAGCATATTTTCAGTTTTGGATTAGGCAGTATATGCCTGATGTGTTACAACACAGACAGAAATCAATTGCTTTCTTATTGTAGTTTGTTATATTGTGATGTGATTGCAAGCTACTTTATAGTTGCCTGCTACTGTGAAAAAAAAAAAAAACAATCACCAGCATTGGTTAGCCTATTCACCAAGACACATGCTCTTTGCTTGGGAATCAAATGAAAGCAAAGAAAGTTACTTTATGAACTTAACTTTAAAGGTTGTATTAGCGATTGCAGGCCCAAACATAAATGATCACATGCATCTAATCCAGGGGTGGGCAAACTTTTTGGCTCAAGGGCCACATTGGGTTTCCCCCCCATTGGCGGGTAACAACAAAAAACGTAAAAAAAAAATATTTTTTTTAAATACATTTATAGCCTATAATTTAGTATGAAAAGTATTTGTTTTAAAATATTAATTGCTTAAAAATGCTGCTAATTTTATGCTGTTTAACAAACGTATAAATTGTGCACTGTCGCTTTAATTCACGTCGATTTAATTCAATTCATTGAGATAATTTCTCAATGATCTTCTGCCTGCTCCGCTGTGGCTAGTGCTGTACCTACGGCTGGGCCCTCTCACAGTTTTTAAATGGTCAGTAGTGGGAACTACTGTTGCCTTCATGATTTCCTTTTAAAACTTTCTTATAAGAAGGAGATATCAATTATCAACAATCACAAGCCAGCTGGAACCTGCGGCTCTCTCTCCCTCTCGTGAGTGCAGACGCGTTCCCAATTAAATGGATTGCATAATGTTCACGTTAGATCTGCTGCAAAGGAGATAACTAAGAGTTAACTTAGTTTAACATGATGTTATCTCTATTTAACATGATGTTTTGACATTGACATTGTAAACGTTCTTTAAGGAGAGTGAAAAGCAGTTTGCAGTAGAGCTAACCAACGTCGTCTCTATCGCAGGAAAAAAATAGCGAGCAGCCTGATAACTAAATGAAATGCTCGGCGGGCCGGATGAAAGTGCTTGGCGGGCCGGATCCGGCCCGCGGGCCGCAGTTTGCCCACCCCTGATCTAATCTTTCCTAACGATCCATTAGCTGCCCGCCCCATAAACAGGCCATTTAAAAAAAACGCGTCTGTAGGCAGCCTAGGCTCTGAGATCTGCACACAAAAACAATTTCTAACAACAAGTGTTGATACAACCTTTAAGACATTTGATTATTTCAAATAAAATTGAAAGTCCACTGTTAATTGCCACGCACATCAGCGCCAAAGTTTTTAACTGGTAAACACTGGATTTTATGGAATGGTGGCAACAAAATGGAACTGAATCGGCGGCGGCAAAGTGCGATGCTGGTGTACAGAGTTGTATTGAGAAGAACAACAGAATCTAATTCAATTGAACAACATAATCACATGGTACCAAATAAAAATGAAATCTTTCCAAAAAAAAATCAGGCTACAGGACTGGGATAGAGTGTGAGGAGTGCAGGAGGACAGAATCATTTAAAATAACGTTCACTGTGCTTTCTATAAACACGTTTCTTCTTCAACCATGGTTTTATTTCTTCATTCAGAGCTAATGATGGTCAGTCGGCCTTTGAATCGCGACTCAAGTTTTTTTTAAGTTGCCAAAAGTTTGGTCAACTAGCCAACTAGCTCCACTGGTGGGAAAACGCATGGGACTCATGAGTTGTACGCTATCTTATTGCGTGCAGAGGGAATCTGAAAGACAACAGTTTATCCCACTCCTCAGATTGAGCACTGCCAATGGTGAGTTCCCAGACCCTACATCCTACATCTTGATGTGGGTCTGGCTCGTCGGGCTAAGTCAGTCAGCCTTTGCATAAAGAAATAGGCTATACATTTGAACTAGTGGCCATGTTAAAAGGTAGCCCAAAACAGGTCATATCGGATGTCTAGGCTATAGCCTATATAGGCTTATGGAATCTCATTGTAACAGGCTTTTATCAACAATCTTGACAAGGAACCAACCAAACCTATAATAAATAGCCTAGTAAAATAACCAACTGCCTATTTGTGTGCGAAGTGAAGCTAACTGATTTTGTCAATTATAGAAGCAGTACATTCTGAAAAAACAATATGAGGTAAAAATTCTTCTGCTACCCTGCTAATTGCAGCCGCATTCCAAGCTTTGCATCACTGCATCTGCAATGAAATGTTGGGTTGTAGGGCAAATGTGTATAAATGTTTCCAGCAAACAAACATAGTCCCATCCATGGCCATCTTGACATCTGGTTGTGGTCCGGCAGTGAGAGGACCGTTACTTATACGGCTCTGGGTTTGCTTGTCCTCTGAGGGCCTGTCCACACGGAGACGCTTTTTAGGTTAAACGCAGAGGTTTTGCTTCGTCTTGGCCAAGCGTCCAAACGAATCCTGTAAACGCATTGCCCGAAACCGCACTTTTCTGAAACCTGGTCCCAGAGTGGAGAAATCTGAAACCGTAGCCCGTTTGAGTTCGTTTAGACAGCGAAACCGCACATCCTGCTTGCGTATCGATGATGTCATCGCCACACCTCAGCTGCCCTGGACTTGCACTTATAGTATTGCCTAACAATACTAGTTTTCATACATGACATTACCTACGATTACACTCCGTTAAGATAAATATCACAACTGGTGCTGCTTGGCAAGCCGATAGCTTATGACTTGGTGGACTGGACACTGTTTTTCCCGGTGTTTTTTTATGCATTCTAGCTACTGTCAGTGACGCGAGAGAACTTAAGTTATTAGGAAAGTGCGGTGTAAGTTTAGGCTACATTAATTTGTGCGTAGTGCCAGTGTCATTCATTTATTTTACATGTCTTACAACATATATACATGCATTCACAGTCGAGTGAAATCAGATATAAGCATACAAAGACGCTTAGAACTCACGTTAAGCCGATGGTAGCACACTGAATGCGAATGCACGATTTGATGCAGGCAAAAGTATTGACTGTTACTAACGAAGGTTTTATAGCAATATTATAAATGTGGCGACAGAATAGCCTAGGTGATTAGTAGGCCTACCTGCGTCAGCCAAATAAAGGACGGGACTGCAGCCTTCACAAACCGTAAAATAAAGTTTATTAGTTTTACAGTTGACAGTTCATCATCAGTCCACACAAACAATTCTGGTTTCCTTGCACTAGCCATTTTGTCGTAGCCTATTCTGTCTGTTTTTAAAGTGCAAGTTTTGCAAGTTTTGGTCAATTTCTGTAAAGAAACAGTGCCACCTATAGGCCTGGGGTATGAAGTAACGTGTTGAGTTGTGTTGAGATGGATCCGTTTGGACGCAAATATTCTTGATATGGTTCCAGGGAAAAAAGATCGGTTTGGTACGTGTGGACTAGGCCTGAGTTCGTTGCTTACGATGGTCTTTGCAACATAGAGCTTTTAGTGGAATTATTATTTTCTGACACATTGTTTTCTTTTTACCTTGACATAGATAAAAGTGAATTTCTTTCTTTCTTTCTAATAAAAAAATCAACATGTTTTGCCCCAGCCGTGGCGCAACTGGCTTGGGGCATCTGCACCGTATGCCGGCGACTCTGGTTTGATTCCCGCCTCGTGGTCCTTTCCAGATCCCACCCCGATTCTCTCTCCCACTCACTTCCTGTCTTTCTCCACTGTCCTGTCTAATTAAAGGTATAAAAAGGCAAAAAAAAAAAAACATCAAGATGTCTGCACCCTTTTTTTTTTATGGAAAAGTGAGCTTGGTCATTTTGTTTTGCCATCTTACATTACATACTGTTTCTACTTTATTATATATAAATTTGTCTGTCTTATATGTAAATGGCACTTTGTGTGTGTTTCTGGTTTATTACAGGATGGCTAACTGTTGGTCCCACTCTGACAAATAGTAATTTTAATGCAGAGGCTTATGAGGAGTTCTTCCAGCTCTCCCACCTTTCTGGCTGCACAGAAGACATTGAGAGGCTTCGTCCCAAGTCTCCACCTCCCAAAACCAAGGCTGAGAGAGGTGGGGGAGCTCAAAGGGGAGGCAGGGGTGGGCCAGCAGCTGTTAGAGGTGATCGCGGTCGGGAGCGCAATCGACCCAACTTCCGTGGGGAGAGAGGTGGCTTTAGAGGGCGTGGAGCACCCCACAGAGGATTTCCCCCACGCTAAAGGGACTGCAGTATCAATCCTTGAACACCAGTACAAAAATAAATTTGAAAAGTCAAAGGATGCTGAGACTTCCTTTGTATAGTTAGTGCTGATGTAAATGCCAAACCTGATTTTTTTTTTTTTTTTTTTGAAATTACTTTGCATTTTGTAGGCTAGAATTAGAATGCTGAACACTCTAAATATGTTTTTTTTTTATTATTATTATTATTTTATTTTTTTAAAATAAAGTCATAATTTCGTTGACAGATATAATGTGGTAGGACATAGTCTTTAAATTGGTGTGGAGCAGGACCTTTTTTTATTTTACATAGACACTTTGAAACTCAGTATACAGTATAGATGCAGATATCTTTGTTTTTCCTAGAACTGTGTGTATTATATACCTACATACAAATTAAATTGCTGTACTGTCGTGTCTCAAGAGAAATTGATGCTGTTTTGACTTTTCATAAATTTAAGATACAAGAAGAAAGTGTTATTGTGCATTAAATTGACATGCAATGTAAATCTCCCTTTGTTGATTTGGAAAAAAATTCACTTTCAACAACATTAGTGATCTTGGGCTGTTGCATGAAGGATGCAGAATGTAGAATAACCCCTCCTTGTTTCCCCACGGACATCAATGAGGTGGCCAAAAAATTGTATGTTTGTTTATAGTATTTACTAGCAGGCACTTTTGTCCAAAGTCACTTACAATAATGTCAATAAACATTGCGTTAACATTGAATTTAAGGGTGCTTTCACACCTGGCTCTTTGAACGTGGAGCGTTTCCCCCAAAGATTGGTTCGATTGGGTATATGTGAAAGCTGCAATACCACTCTGTTTTGGAACAAAACAAATGAACTGAGACCACTTGGAGAAGATGGTCTTGGCTCGTTTCCAATTAAACTCGAGCGGTTAGTTTGCAGTGAGAAAGCAATCGGCCTGGTGTAGCAGGAAAAACTTGCTCGTGCTTACATTTCTGTAGGCCTGCACTTTTTCTACAAGTTTATTCAACTTCTAAATAGAGATCTAGCTAGCCTGTATTTTGAATGTCAGGCAAATTTTAGTCTTTTAGGCTAACATTACCAGTGTTACGCTGAACTGGATATAGTGGGAGAAGCCTAGGGACTTTGGACACTAATGTTAATTTTGTCCCCTGTTTTTAATTTAGTCTTAGTCTTTGTGACGAAATGTCCTTTTTAGTCTTTGTCAGATTCAGTCATTCAAATATAATTTTTGTTAGTCATGTTTTAGTCGACTAAAAGTCTCGTCATTTTAGTCTAGGTTTAGTCAAAAGAGAACTAGAGGTATCTCTGTCAAGTTTTAGTTAAAACATTTAAGCCTTTTTTAATAACAAATTACTTCTGGTTACCATTTCAGTCAAATAGTGTTTCACACATCTCACTTTTCCCCCAATATTAGGATAGATAGATAGATGGATACTTTATTGATCCCCAAGGGGACATTCAAGGTCCCGCTAGCTTAAGACATTACACACAACATACACCTACAACATCAACTCACTGGACCCCAGGCAATTTGCCTACCAAACCAACAGAGGGGTGGAGGAAGCCACACTCACCCTCCTGAACGGCATCTAGTCATCTGGACAAACCCAACACTCATGCTCGCATTCTTTTCATGGATTTCTCCTCAGTCTTCAACACCGTTCAGCCTCACCTCCTCCTAGGGCGCCTTCGTGACCTGGAAGTCAGTGGTGGCCTGGTCCTCCTCATCAGGGAATTTTTGAGAGACCGACCCCAGCGAGTCTGTATTAAGAACTGCCTCTCTGACTCTCTTGTCCTGAACACAGGTGTCCCTCAAGGATGTGTATTATCCCCTTTGCTTTTCTCCATATATACAAACTAAATACAGTGCAATAGCAGTGACCTCTCCCTCGTTGAGTATGCAGATGGCATGGCCTTAATTGCCTGCCTTCGGGACTCAAACAGCTCTCCCTATCTGCAATACATCAACACCCTGACTTCATGGTTCGACAGCAGCTTCCTGGATCTCAACATCGCCAAGACCAAGGAGATGTGGCTGGGAAGCAGGAGAGGAGGTAACAAAGACTGTGCCCACCTTCAAGCCAATCAGCATGAAGGGTCAGGAAGTGGAGCTGGTCACTCAATTCAAATATCTCGGAACAATAATAGATCACCAGTTACAATGTCAAAACCATGTGGACTACATATTCAAAAAAAAAAATGTCAAAACCATGTGGACTACATATTCTGAGGAAACTCAGGAGCCTCAACACCAGCCAGCGCACAATGACCATGGTCTACAAATCACTGACCGAGAGTGTGCTGACGTTCAACACTGTGTCATGGTATGGGCACCTTTCGGTCAAACAAAAGAACACACTGGCACAAATAGTCAACCAGGGCGGAAAGATCATTGGACATAAACCTGTATTCACAGATTTTATTAAAAAAGGCATTACAGGTTTATCAAGATCCAACTCATCCCCTCCACTGTGCTTTCCAGCTGCTGCCATCAGGACGGAGACTTCCCAACGGAGCAGTCCCAACGGCAATCAGCTGTGACCATCCTTAACAAAGAACTGCCCATAGTCAGATAAATGTATGCGGTTAGGCACTTTATGTATTTTACTCATTATTATTTATATAACTCTTTTCTGGAGCAAACTGGACTGATTTCATAGTTTTTACCCATGTTTATCTATTTACTGTGCATAGTGTTGTGCCACTATCAAAGACAATTTTCCATTTTATGTAAGTTTTATGGACATTAAAGAAGTCTTAAGTCTATAAACAGTATGATAAAATAACAAATCCACATAAATAATATGGACAGTAAAAGATACTAAATCAAAAATCCACATGTAGCGATGTATAAGCATAAGGCACTTGCAGGGCAGGAACTGACCCTGTGATTCAGTATGGATATGGGATTTGACAGATGCTTTTGTCCAAAGCGACATACAAATACAAAACGATATAATACTTCAATTTAACGGGGAACAATTTAAGATGTTAGTCAACCTATATTAAGGAGAATAGCAATAATAAATAACAATGTCAATTTAATCAATAGTAACAATAGCATGGTAAGACTACATTAAGGAAAATATCAATAATAAACAACAATGTATAACTACATGTAGACTGCATTTCCGGCGGGAACTGCGAAAGTGTGCTTGCCCTGGTCCGGTCACCAACGTGAGCAGACAGTGGCATACGCTATGCTGAACCTGGCTTGATCCAGGCATTGTAACAGTGTCTTTCAGTGTTGGAGCAGTGGCAATATCTCAAAAGCTCTAGGAGAGGGCTATTCAACTATTGGCTTGCAGGTTGAATGCGGTTTGTTGGATTTTACCTTTGGCCTGCCTTCGAATTTAGCTTCTATGACTGAGATCAAATCAATAAAATAAAATGACAGCAGTGATTGGCTGTAAAAATAAATGTCACGCGTCTTGCGCCTCTCAAACTGGGCTATCAGGTAACCTACAGAAGAATTGAAATTATGAAATATGACCAAGGCATTAAAAAGCTGCTTGTTTGTCAGGATACTTTTTCACTGATTTATTTTTAAAAAATATGAGCTATGAGTGTGAATGTTATATATTCCATCCCACAAATTATGTTTTACTGGTTTATTTGACAAATAATCTATATGGATTTGCTCTATAAAGACCTTATGTCTGTTTGGGATTGTTTTGTGAGCCTGGGGTTGTTTTGAGAGCCTATTGATGTAGCCTATCTCAGATGTATCTCAGAATAAAGGAATCCTTCATATTACCCTAAACCACCGTCTGTAAATCAACTGTATACTACGGTCTACATTGCACTATATTTCTTGACCTGTCTCTATGTTTCATCACCTTTCTATACTTTGCCTCACATTGCAACAGAGCTCAGACCTTTGGTTGCTATGAAGGCCAATCGTTCTAAATGGATGGTTGCTATGGCCAAAGGCCAGTTCTCTGCCGTTGTCAAGCGGGCATATCGTAGAATTCTGATTAACCTTATCTTATTTGAAACATCTCTATTTTACTTAGCCCACTTCCATATAGTGCGTCCCATTAAGAAGTGGCCACTTCATTCGCGCTTACCGTGATTCACACAGCAGCATTATTAAATTAATCTGTCACCATATGCCTATGCCTACGTTTGCAAAGAAAACATTTTAATTTGATTCACATGAAACGCTACATTTAATCAGAGGTGGACAGAGTACACAGCTTCATTACTTGAGTAAAAGTACAGATAACCTTTGCTAAATTTTACTCAAGTACAAGTAAAAGTACAACAGTCAGATGTCTACTTAAGTAAAAGTACTGAAGTACTTGTTTTTAAAAGTACTTGAGTATCAACAGTACAAGAGTAGTCTACATTTTCTAAATATTGCATTACTACTGCCACAGTGTTTACATTTATGTACAGAAACGTCCTACATGGAGTTATGAAAAATGTTAATGTTAATACCTTGGAGAATGTAAAAGGAATTGAAAGTAAAATCATTTTCATCTTTTTACCATGTTGCCAGGGATGGTCAGTATTTCTAATACATGTATTTAAAATACGTATTTCAAATACAAAATGCTATTTTGTTATTGAAACACTTGAAGCGAAAACTATCATTAACTTGTTCAGAAAATTGAAATAGTCTGGCGAGGTGGGGCCACAGGTTGGCACATTCCCGGGATGGACCTGCTGCGTCTTCATCCATTTTTTTCGTCCATGGTTTCGTCTCATCTAAATCTGACCATGGAGTTGACTTTGGCGGAAAGCTGAAGGTGATTGCTGATAGGCTGTCCTAATCAGTGGCGCACAATTCAATCACGTTTGAGAGGGAAACAACAAATAAAGGGTTTCCGAGATTTTTCTTTTTTCCTTTTTTTTTAGAAGAAGTAACGGGTACTCACGGTTATGGATAGAAATGCAGTGGAGTAAGGAGTACAATATTTGCCTCTCAAATGTACTTGAGTAAAGTCATGAGTACTCCCCAAAAATGATACTCGAGCAAAGTACAGATCCCTCAAAATTGTACTCAAGTAAATGTACTCCGTTACTATCCGGCTCTGCATTTAATTTACATGTTGACAATGAGTAGGCTAGTTTTGGTTGTTGGTGGTGTTATTGCATCCCTTAGTTATGCCTACAATGCAAGTTCCCTCGCGATTGGAAGCTCCTGTACACAATAGTAGGTCTTCAAAACATCTCGTTAGGAGTCCTCGCCACTTCTTTTAAGCTGTCACAGACTTAGGTGCTACTTTTAGGGCTAAAGTGCTAAATAGCAGTCCTAAAGTCACAAGTGACGAAGTTACGAGTGCAAGCATCTCATATGAAATGGCCATGGCATTACGCTAAACAACATAAATCCCAATTAGCAGCATACATCTCCTCCCTATAGCTAGCCACACAAGAAATGAATGATACTAAATCTCTGCTTAGCATGCTTCTCCGCTTAGTAATAACTTAGTAATTCTAATAACAGAAGGGACTACAACATGACTCATTATGTCTGTAACTCTATAAAACACTTACTTTCATAAAGGAAGTACACCAGCACATACACATGGAAACCGATATTTTAGGTACTTGGCCACAAACTCAAAACGTGTCTCTCTGAAGCTCTGTTCTAGAATCTTTGCTCTGAAGGCTAAGTTGCTAGGCAACATCAAATAAACTAAATGAGAGTCTTTTCAAGGTATTAAAAATGTACGTGTGATTACGAATGGATGTGTGTGGTTTGCAATTAGAATAAACAAGGAATAACATTTCCAATAATTTCCCATGATAAATTACATAATATTTGCACCTTCCTTACTTGTGAAGCTCACACGTATTTAGTGAAATGTAATACAACGTTGCCACCTAGCATTCAGATGTAGGCTATTTAACATTAACGTGACATTTTCTTGCTTATTCTTTCGTCAACTCCATGCTTTTAGGAAAACAATAATTTTTATCATAGTTCCCTCTTCAATGAGCGATTACCAGCTCGTTTTTGTAACAGAGATAGCTGTTTATTGTCCCTAGGTTTACAGGAAACACCTATTCATATTAATACGTATGGAGTGCTGCCGACCACTGTTCATTACATGGCCCAGAATGCCTTGCATGTCTTTACAATAAAACAACACAGTAAAACCCAAATGCCCGTAAACATATGAATTTGCATACTTGTAACATTTTTAATAATACTCTCCTATGATGATATTTAACAATAATGAAAAATTTAATTTGAATACCGTCAATGTGAAAATAACTGTACTACGTCAGCAATAAATAGCTGATGTTCTCCTTGCCATTTCAGTTTGTAAGTCCATACTATCCCATGGCTGAGCAAGGATTTCATGATTGGGCAAGGTTGCTCAGAGACATTGTGCATACTTGGAAGGCATTGTGATAGAAGTGCAGCTGCAAAGGTAAAAGTTGATAGTTACCAAATACCTGTGGGTGGTTTGCCAAATGCTGGAAACTTTTGGAATATTTCCTTTTTTTTTTAGCTTATGCACCCTCACATTGGAGTCCCGAGTTCATATACAAAATTTGGTATCGATATGTGACAGTGTTCCTGAGATATGGACGACTTCCTGTTTCGGAGCTTCGCCGCCGATTTCGTTTGGCTGTGACGGGCAAACGCTTCCGAAAATCAAAAATCCTACTAGTAACTTTTGTGAGGCTTGGTCCAAGGATAATGTACGTCAAGTTTCGTGGCGTTCGGACCAAATTTGTGACCTGTGATGTCATCTTCGCCTTGTGAATAGTTCTGATTTGTTTTACTACACTAACGAGGTTAAATGACAGCATTCATATGACAAAGGAAAACGAATTCGGTCACTTAAGACTGTGCCACAGTAACCAGTGTAGGCTACAGTCCTACCCAATAGGCCTACTCGAAGCAGGTAGCGTTGTCTGATGGTCGAGTGGGTTAATGCGCGTATTTCCAGAACAGGTCTGCAACTTTCAGGCAGTTCTGAGTTCAAATCTAGGCAGAAGCAGAGCCATATAAAGGCCTATTGTTATCATTTTTTGCAAGGTGTTGCAAGGTGCTCCTGGCAATACTTGTTTATAAGACGTTTGGTGATTAGTTGATGTTTTTGGGACACGTTAAACATTCTTTATAATGAGCGCATACGGGGAGTAAAACAACTGTTACGCGCTGTTACAACTGTAGGCTACAATGATTGCAATACAAACATATGCGCGTGTTAGTTTAGTTAGTTTTGTGATGTTTTGCACTTTTCCCTAATGTGTTTTCAGGTTTGAGGGCTTTTTTGGAAAGATTGACCTTGGTTAGACTCTGCATATGTTATTTCTCCGTATGGAAAATAAAGTCAATTTTCGACACACGTCTGTTATTAGTTCAATAACAAGTGTTCCTTGTTAAAACATGTGACTAGTGAAACTCAAATGATTTTAGAAATATTTAGCCAAAATATTAAACTTTGACTAACGTTTCGATGTTTGTTAGTCAAAAACATCGACACATCGAAACGTTAGTCAAAGTTTAATAATACCCCCAAATCATCAGAATCTTGTTTCAATCCATATAACCTGAATCTAGGTTAGGTAGGTATAACCTAAATCTATTGATGGCTTATTTTATAAATGTATCCATATTCCCTCAAAACTAACTAGAAGAAATCATTTGAGGGGTCATTTTTTAAAAGAATTCTCTGGGGGAACATACCTCCAAACCACCCTACAGGCTATAATCAATTAGGGACTGTTCGTTATTTATTTAAGGGGCTACCGGAGGAGTTTTGGGAGCGTTAGTCAAAAAAGACGTGACCCTCCCTCGCCAGCAAGAAATTTTTCTATGACCCTCCAAAGTGATTGAGAAAAAACACATGACCCTCCCCAGTCCCAACAATTTATTGATGCCTTCTGTAGGCTACTGGGTCAATTTGGGAGCTTGCATTCTACGACACCTTCCTTGAAATGCCTTGAACACAATTTCACAAATAATCACCGGGACCATGCGCGGATCTACGGGGTGGCAAAGGGTGGCAACTGCCACCCCTGGGACACAGTCTTGCCACCCCTGTTGCCACCCCATTTATAAATCAGATAATATTTTTTTTAAGTATATTTTTTATGTTCATACATGTTGGACTGTGAGAAGGTGTGAAACCCGCACCAAACTCCTCTCAAACAGAAATTGCCGATTTAGAATCCCCCGCTCCCTCACCATCAGCGCAGTGACCCCCGCGAAATTTCACCATTGGCAGCAGATTGCAGTGCATGCAACTATGTGTCAAGTCTGTAGGCCTACAACGAAGTGGTAAGTTTGACCACCAAGTCGAAAAAGTCCATAATCAGACCCATAGTCAGTCCATAAATCAGTTAACCCGGCAACAACCTCACTGTTAGTCTACGTAATTTTCGATGATGGTCAGGTCAGATAAGGGCATGCTCATGCGTAGCTTAACATTTGAAGTCTAAAGTCTATTTGTGTGTTTTGCTAGTTTATAACCTTTGATTGTAAATACTGCTGTCGATGTCAACCCATTAATACACGTGATAATTCAACACGGGTTCTCAAAATTGTCATGCATCCTCCTTGCATCTATGACTATCTAAATTTGGTCGACATGTCAAATCAAACTAGAATATCTAATCGGTGTCAAGCTGGTGGCGGTTGCGTTTTTCTTTTTCCTTTCTTTTCATAGGCCTACACGGTGTAAATCAATCTACACAAGTAAAAGTACAGTTACATGACTGAAATTCTACTCAGTAGCCTACTATTTTCAAACAAACCCTACTCAGAGTAGGCTAGACTAGACGTTTGATGATGTCAAAGCACATCACAAATGAAGCTTTGTGCATGAGTGAATTGCTTAGATTCCAGTTAAATCGTCCAGTTCCATTGGGTGATAGATTTCAATCATTTGCTGGTAGATGAACCAACAAGCTGAGGCCAGCACAGGAGTTTGTGTCCTCAAGAACATGTTGCTTGTTCACTCGTGTTTGAGGTCGTTTCTTAATAGTATATTTATAAAGGTACTTTAATACAGTATACATGTACTTTATTCTTCACCACTTTGTGTGAGTAGCCTAAATTGTGAATGGCTAAACATAATTTGGCACTAAAGATCAGGGACTGAGGGGGACTGATTTCCATTTAGGTTCGTTCTGAGCAAAAACATTATTTGATATCATAATATTATAATACCTATATAATATTAGGTCTTATAATATTATAAGACCTAATAATAGCTTTAAGGCTTGCAATAGCCTAACTTATGTATGGTGCTACCAGCATGACAGGCCTAAATATTTGCCTAGTGTCTCTGGTATCTTATTTCAGAAATTGTTTAAGTAATTTAGACTACATACATAGTGTTGGATATTAATATCAACTAGTAGTTCTAGCCAATTATGCAGGGAAGATACCGATACATAACATCTGACTAAATTCATCTTATAAGGGGTCTGGGGAACACTGTGTGGGCAGGTGACTTTCCAAGCCTATGGAGTTTTGAATAATATTCAAACAAAGGTTAATCAGAATGATAAATACCATTATTAACCGGTTATCTAAAATTGAAAATTACGTTTTCACTCCGGAACAATTGGTTTGGCTCCCGTTTTCAGTTACGTCCTTCCAAAAACTGTTCGTTTCCGGTTTTCATTTTCATTCTTTGAACCGTTTCTAATCCCTGCTAAAGATATTTGGCCTTTAATTGTAGTGGGGGTTGAAGTAAAAACCTTCCAAAGAATTAAATAATTGAATTAGATACCCATACCCAGTACTTAGTTGTCCACCAGTGTGTGTGTTTGCATGTATATTAGTGAGGTGGTAGATTAATAATTACATTCTTGTTATGTACATTTTAAATTGTTGTATTATAATAAATCCAAAAAGGATGTTTTGACTAAGAAGGTACTTACTTAGTCTTTATTGAATCAGATGGAAATGTTTTGAAAGTCACAGTCATGGATATCATTGCAACAATCCTGCATTAGAATCATGTTTCAATTCAGATACCTAAATCTACTGATGGCTTATTTTGTATGACTACATTTGTCCATATTCCCTCAAAACTCACTAGAAGACATCATTTGAGGGGTCATGTTTTAAAAATACCCCCAAATCATCAGAATCTTGTTTCAATCCATATAACCTGAATCTAGGTTAGGTAGGTAGGCTATAACCTAAATCTATTGATGGCTTATTTTATAAATGTATCCATATTCCCTCAAAACTAACTAGAAGAAATCATTTGAGGGGTCATTTTTTTAAAATAATTCTCTGGGGAACATACCTCAAACCACCCTAGAATTGCTTTTTTGACACTGTATAATTTAAGTACAGACTACACAGACTGTATAGTGATTACACAGAGAAAGAAATTCACATATTAAGACCCACATCATCCAAAACGCCAGCTACATCTACGATTTGCCTCCCACCTCGTGTAATGTAATGTAGAGAACAAAACATATTCAATGAAATCCGTAGAATTTTAAGTTTTGAATAATGTCCATGGCCCCCTCCTGGAACCTCATGCCCCTTCGCCACCCCAGGAAAAAATCTCTAGATCCGCCCCTGACCGGGACCGAAACCTGTCAACTTTTCCCGGGTTTATCGCGTATTTTAACTTTTTCCTCGCTGTCTTAGGAGGAGCTGCAGGGCCCTGTGTGAACTTGACAGATGCATGAACTTACGTGCATGAAATCATGCGATAGCTTACTTTACACATAGCAAAAGGCTACCGTCGGTGCATTTTAGTAGCCTAGTCTAATAAGCTACACCAGCTTGTCTTTAAGAGGGGAAATTGTATAGCCTATAAGATAGCTGAGTCACATATTTGTTTATTATAGGCTACATCACGAAACCAAATAGTGTAACAAAGGCGAACACTTTAACAGAGGAAATTAATTGGGCATGAATCATTGTGCTGAACGGTAGCCTATTTGTCAATGAGCAGAAACACACACGACATTCAAACTGTTGATAAGATGTGCACTATGGAAACTGGTCTGTAGCCATTGGACAAATAAATGACACTGACTCGCCATATCCTGACTCTGAAAAAACATTGTCTTGCTTTGCCGCAAACTCAGCAATGAAATCATAGGCCAGTTTGCAGGTAGCATAACGTCTTTTTCAATTCATAAGGGAGAGCCCAGTCTCTCCTGTGACATTGAGGTGCGCAAATAGTTTTTAATAGCCTGTTCAACTTCGAAAAGCTTCACCCGATGCCAGTCACTGATCGCAATTTCAAATTTCGGGAAGCTTTGTTCAATCTTTTAACGTTTTAAGTGCAGTAGGCCCCTATCTGCCCCCTTTGGAATTATATCTCGAGCCTACTATAAGGTCCAGTGCGTTATGTCCTGGGATTCGGACGTGCTCAAAAAGAAAAGAAAAAACACTTTTTTTTATAGATGGTTATGAGGAGCCCAGTGCCTAACATATGGAAGGCATTAAATTAAGATCCCAATGTGCACCGAGATATATCTATTTTTTAAAAATCCCATCCCCTCCGCTAAACTCTAGGAACGCAACCACTAGATGGCGATGAGATTACTTTCCCTCCCTATATGAGTCTGAACTCCGTGTCATTCAGACTCAACCCTCTTGTTGCTTTTATATCTTTTTCGTTGTCGTTTGAACGTCGACAAGCAGGCATGTTGCGGTTGCAATTTAAGTGATATTTCTACAGTAGGCCTACAACTTGCAACATGCTTGTTAGGCTGGGCTACTGTCTTGTACAGGTAAATGTTCAACAATTGCTGGTGTGCAGGCTATAATCAATTAGCTAAATCATTTGTCCAGCTGTTTAAAAAAAAAATCGTGCTACATTCAAACGCAAAAGGTGCTTTGATATCTTTTTCGTTTGAACGTCGGCAAGCAGGCATGCTGCGGTTGCAATGAATGAGGATAATTGGTTTTTATCTGCGGATTTATTTTTTGTATTATTTTGAATATGACTCGCTCCAGTCTCAACAGCAAGTCTACTTTTTCCACACGCATCTAAGTTCTAACACACATCCCCTCTCACTTTCTCTCTTTCCATCCCTGCAGCACGGGGCTTTCTTAAAGGAGCTGCACCATTTTACAACAATTGCATCTACATTTTCATATTAGAATGTTTTGTCTGTTTAAGTGTAAGCTTAAAATACCGTGATCAATTTAAGTTCCCGTGCCCCCGCTGAAAGTCTCATGCGCTTATCGTTACACTATCAAATCTATAAGTAACCGTGACAAATAGGGTATAACATATATAAACTCACGCTATTGTATTATCATATATGGCTCACTGCGTCATGGAAGCAGTTAAGTCAAGTCGCATCAAAAATAGTAGTGGCAGAACTGCCAAGTGACACCTTGTGGTTGTTTGTGTCAACTGCAGTTTGTGCCATTTCTGCTGAGAAAATGGGGTGCGTGATTCATGAAGGAACCCGTCCAAACTTAACTGGGACCCACTGTAAATATGTTAAAACAGATAATGTAGAGATAGTTACAATGGTTTTGCTTAGGTAGACATGGTTGTTGCCATGCTAAATAAAGCTGTTTCTATGATGGTTGTTAGGGTAATTAACCTGTTGGTTGCTATGGAAACTGGCAGATGCTTTAAATTAATGGTTGCTATGTTGGTTGCTAGGTAGGTGGTGGTTTAATATAGCTGGAGGCATAGTTGATGATAACTGGAATGGCATAGTGACAGTTGGAATGGCTGAACAGTTAAATAACTGGATAGTTTAAATTGTTAAATTATTTAATAGGGAATTATTGTAGTGAGAACTTTTATTTTGAAACATTTGTGGGCAGAAGAAACAGTTGAACAGGATCTGTAGTCTGAAGAGAGCCAGATTGTATGCTTAAAGATTTGCCTACGTGTAATAGTTATGTAAATAGTAAAATAAATATGAAGTATTTAAATTAATAAATATTTTAACTAATATTAATTATGCAGATTATAAAATACTACACATTATTAACAAAATATACACTTTATATGAATTCCAAGATATATGAAATAGTAACATGAAATAAGCCATCATTTTCCGTGTGTTTGTGTATGTGTGTGGAAAGAGTCGTGCAGAATCTAGGATGCCCACTGGTGTGAATGATCACACTATTCAATACTACTGATGATGTCAAGTATGGTGGAGCAATTCTTGACGTGGTATCGGTATCGAAATAATAATTTTCGTATCGTGACAACTACACTAGTCTAATTTCTTGGAGTATGCGCAATACTTTGGGTTTTCGCACCGGCGGCAATGAATCAATATAATCAGTCGAGAGGAGAGACAGCACATCATGGGGAAGTGTTTTAATTGTCATTATGGATTTGATCTGGTGTTTTACAACCGCATAATGGGTGCGATGTAGGTCTTTATTTTCATTTAAGTGGTCTTAAAAAGGTCTTAAAAAAGTCTTAAATTTGGGGTGGTCAAACCTGGGGAAACCCTGAAAATGTAATTCCGAGGAATTACCAGTGCATGAAAATGCAAGTCATAGTTGATGACAACTGACAGTTGGAATGGCTGAACAGTTAAATAGTTGGATAGTTTAAATTGTTAAATTATTGAATAGGGAACTATTGTAGCGAGGACTTATTTTGAAACAGTTGTGAGCAGAGGAAACTGTTAGTGGTAGTCATAGTTGATGACAACTGACAGTTGGAATGGCTGAAAAGTTAAATAGTTGAGTAGTTTAACCCTTTAGCCGCCAGGGTTTTGAAGAATATAAATTGGATTTTTACATCAAAATTTCAAAAGGCCATGGCTTGCAAGTGGTCAGAGATAAAGTCCTACTATAAATGTGAAAATCATTGAGTATGACCAGAAGTTCATGAAGGGGGTAAATTTACTCATCTAATTTGCATATTATGACATCACTAGATGGCAACCATTGTGAATTATGCACGTTTCAGTAAATACTAGATGTTGAACATATTTGAGCAGTTTTACTTTCTTTTTTTGTCATTTCACCGACATAAAAAATGAACAGGAAAACAGTCACATGTAAACCAACAATAGTAAACTATTACTATAATCACAAACCCTATGCTACTATACAATAAAGTAGCCTGGTCAAATCAGTTCAGAGCCCTATTTTTACAACCCCTGCTGTCTATACCATGTCCATTACGGACACTAGCATCACTATTGTCACTGGCACCTCCAGCTATGTTGGGCAGAGGGCCGAAATAAGCATGGTAAGCTTAGTGGACACTGTCGAAAAAGACGCACCTCCATTCACAGACGCTCCGTGACTATCAGTCAATAGATGATCGATCATATTCTCCAAAAGGCAGATATTCTCCTTCAGAATCAGAATAGGTGAATAACAGATCCAAGACTTCATCACACGTGAATCAACATTTGGTGTATTTCTGCTTCAATTTGTGCAAAACTAAAGCCCGCATCGCTTCCCTGTTATGGAGGAAATGCACGTCTTCTTTGTGTGTTTCTCGCGTGTTTTTCGAGAGCTTCCTGAAAACTTTGAAAAAAAAGGTTGAGCTTGAATCGAAGCTCTGGGTTGCCAGACTGCCAGTTGGGTCTGCCAACTAGTGGTCAAGAGTACAAATGAGATTTTACACTGTCCTCGCATCTATCGTCTGTTTTATTCAGTAATGACGCTTGTCGCAATATTGTGACATGGGCGGTTAGAGGGTTAAATAGCTAAACAGGGGCAATCAGTTTAATTGGCTCTGTGAGGGGGCCTAGTTGAGCTGCTGTCAGTTGATACAGGTGAAAATTAGTTTGATTAGCCCATTGTGATGTCATAGTGCCAATGCAAAGTCTATGGGAAAAAATAAGCTTGATTTATGTTAATATCTCAAAAAGTATTAAGTTTACAAAAACGAAAAATACATTCCTCAAGTGTCCTTTTCAAGACCTACGTTACAACGTTTGAACGAAGTTTCTACGTTAAACGGTTGAAGCTGAATTAGACGCAGAAATTTGGTGGGAAGAAGAAGACGACGACTTCGGATAACAGAACAGTGCATTTTCATGCACTGTAATTAATCAAGAGTCTAATGAAAATAAACAATACTGTACAAACCATAACACATAAGAAGAGCTTAATGAACTAAGTGCATGTTGAACAGATATGCCTTTAGACCCAAAACCATCACAGGAACGGTATGCAGTGGTAAGGTGCTCTATGAGAGTGTCATGACAGTGCAGGGATAAAAGTCTAGAGACCAGCATTAAATATGGACAATATCCTCTGGATGTTTTACCAGTCTGTTGTTGCTAGTGTCCTCTTCTATGCTGTGGTATGCTGGGGAGGAAGCACTAAGAAGAAGGATGCTGGGCGACTGGACGGGCTGTTAAGAAAAGCTGGCTCTGTTGTGGGAGCTGAACTGGAGTGCATCACTTCAATATCAGACAAAAGGACCCTGAACAAACTGATCAGCATTTTGGACAATGACTGTCATCCACTCCACAGCACCGTCATAAAGCAGAAGAGCTTGACCACTTGGAGACTACGCTCACTGCCATGCACAACTGACAGACTGAGGAAGTCATTTGTCCCCAGTGCCATACAACTCTTCAATGCTTCACTAAAGGGAAGAGGAGAGAGAATTCTGCATAGTCTATATGCCTCTACACCTTCCTCTACCCTTCCATGACCTCCATGACTGTACTGGCTGTCCACTGGTGTTACTGCTTACATTGTATACACTGATTACTGGCTCTATTAGCCCACTTGCACAACACCTCCCTCCATCCCCTAGTCCGGACTGTGGTCTAATTTCATACTTGACCAATGGCTGATACCCTATCAAACCTTAATACGTCAAACCTATCTTTGCACTGCTGCTATAATTCTTATATTACTATGTTTACATTTTTTGCGTATATTGCCCATATAATTAATAATAATTAATATATAATGAATAAGGGGAGAACCGCCATTCTCGGGCAGGGGTGGACGAAGTACACAAATCCTGTACTTGAGTTAAAATAGAGATACACATGGTCAAATGTTACTCCAGTAAAAAAAAGTCCTCTTTTCACATTTCCACTTGAGTGGAAGTACAAAAGTACTTGCCTTCAAATGTACTTAAGTAAGTAAATGTCCTGAAATGTATTATGAAATGTATTGCATTTACTATTGTTGAAATGATTCGGCACAGACATAGGCATTCATTGAGCCTTTCTCCTCCATTCAAGGACAAAATTAACTAATAATTGTTGTATGTAGAAAGAACTAAAAACAAATTAATGTCATATCTTATCTTAGCTACTTCAAAGTAACCACATTTTTCTTTGTTGAATGAATTACACTTTCGGACCAAATCAAGATATTCCCTTTTGTGTTTGATAGTGTCAGATTGTCTATCATTGTCTATCATTTGCTCAATGGTGTCAAGAGGCTAGTTATGGTAACATCAATATTGTGAAAAGGGTTCAACAAGGTACAGTAAATAGTGGATATGACAATAACATAGGTTAGGCAACACCATTATTTAAAGCCTAGCTCACTTAATAGAAAATATACATGTAAGTACACATGTATTTGGACAGTCTTTTTTCCAAAAGGAATTGTTGTACTTCAGCTGTTACAAAATGTAGTGGAGTAAAAAGTAAGATAGTTGGCCTCAAAATGTACTGGAGTAAAAGTAAAAAGTTTAACAAAATGGAAATACTCAAGTAAAGTACAGATACATGAAAAAGTGACTTAAGTACAGTAATTGAGTAAATGTACTCAAATGTCCACCACTGTTCTCGGGAAACTTCCGGTTTCTGAACAGGTTGCAGTTCCTGTTCTGGTTCGACGTGAGGGCGCTCACGAATAAGTGCAGAATTAATGGAGGTCTATGGAGCTGTACCCCTCAAATCCACTTTTCTCGGGATATCATTTTTTGAACAGAAATTTGAATGTTTCATTCGAAAGAGGGGGCAAAGAAAATACACACAGCTGAGTATTATATTTTTTCACTTATTTGTTCTAAAAAGCCTTTCAAATGCATCAATGACGTCATTCATTAGAAGAAAGCTAGTGTGTTGTGGGCAACAACGACCCAACCTGTAAGAAATCAAAAGAATGGAAGCACTCGTTCATTCAACTTTTGACTTATAATCCATATTAAGCTTGCAGAAACCACAATCAAATCTTGCACTTCTTCGTGATCGCCCCTAGCGGAACTGCAACAGATTGCAGGTACAATGAAGTTAATAGGGAGTGACCCGGCTCTCCGTAAACGGGCTCTGAAAACAATAGGCTTGTTTGACTTGATGCAGATCTGTGCAGATCTGACTTGATGTGATGCATGCTGGGATGGACGCAATGCTTACTGGTTAGAAACTTCTGACTTCTGTCAGCCATGGAGGGACTTAACACCGTGTCACCATGTCACATGACCTTAAAATATTGCGGGAGTCTTAGCCTTCAGACAGATCTTGCAGTTGCCTTCCACGGTTCCACGGAAACACCCCCTATGACGTCAGTTCAAAGACATGATGGGGCCATTTGGGAGGAATCTCCTCATGACGATTTTGATGGGTGTCTCATGCTGCTTCCTTATGTTGGAATATGCAAAAATGAACCGAAATCGAAGGGATACCTTCTTATATGTGATTTCTGCAACAATGATCAGGCTAGCCTACTGAAAACGTTTGGATATTCTGTTATTTTCTGCTATTGGTTAAATAAATAAATTGGTTTTGTATATAAGGTTTATATTAGGTTTTGTATATAAGATTTTTCTAGGGGTGCCAATATTTGTGAGCAACATGTTTTTGTTAAAAATATTTATTTCTTTATGAGATTTTCCTTTTTCTCAGAATAAATGTGCTACCCTTCAAGGGTGGATTTTTCCTCATTGTTTTCATTGTGAGATTACAATAAATCACCAACAGATAATTTCTTATACCAGTTTTTAGTCAACTTTACCAAAGGTGCCAATCATTCCGGAGGGTACTGTATCATTCTATCTATCTAATGGATGGATAAATGGTTTGAAGTAGATGAATCAAAAGAAAGTTGGCTAGAAAGTGACTGAGGAAAGTGTCCTATCAATATATTTCTAGTTAAATGGAAAGAGACACAGAGAGAAAGGGAGGTTGAGCATTTGGCAGTTGAGAACACAGGTGTAGCGGCTTGACCTATTATGACGTCACTAGAAGTCACAAAAATTCCACCATTAATTTTCATTTGGATTTTTTTGCTTGTTTTTGTCAAATATCTAAAAAAGTATTCATGAAAAGTTCATGAAAATTAAAATAAAAAAACATTGCACAAGTGTTCTCGAAAGACCTATAGTTTAATGAATGGTGATAGACAGATAGTTTAATTGATGTTGATATACATATAGCTAAATGGATGCTGCTAGACAAACCGTTTAATTGATGTTGATAGACAGACAGTTTATTGCATGGATAAATGGTTTGAAGTAGGTGAATGGAGAGAAAAGTAGATGGAAAGTGCCTTGTATCAATATTCCCAGTCAAATGGAGAGAAATACAGAGAGAAAGGGGGCCTAGAGCAGTTGGAACAGGTGCAACCTGTTTAATTGGCCTATGATGATGACATAATGGCTAATGCAAAGTATATGGGAATAAAAAAAAAACTTGTTTTTTGTTAATATCTCAAAAAGTATAAAGTTTGTAAAAATGCAAATAGCTCACCAGTCAGATGCAACAAAGTTTGAATGAAGTTTATAGTTAAATGGTTCAAGCTTAATTAAATGCAGAAAAAGTGGTTAGAAGTGGAATAATAATAAGTGATAACATTGTAATGCATTTTCATACACTGTAATAACAAGAAGCCTGATAACAGTACAGTGCATTTGCTTCTTCATGCGCTGTAATAAAAGACGATAAGAAGCCTACAAATAACAGTATTTGCATGAACTGTAACAATAAAGGCCTATAAGCAACCCAGTGAACAGTGCATTGTATTTGCATGTACTGTAAAAAGTAAAAGAAGCCACCGAATACATTGCATTGCTTTGCATGATAAGAAGTAGAAGCTACCGGATTACAATACAGTGCATTGCTTTGCATGCACTGTAAAAATAAGCCACCATTCAGAATATGTTTGAAAATATTGAAATTGTGGGAAGTTTACATGGCTTAAACTGTGTTTCTTTCGTCCCCATGCCTGTTTCATTTGTCTCGACCAGGCTCTCCCCTGGTAGGCTAGTGGTGTCTCATTTCCAAGGGGAATATTGCCTTTGTAACAAATGAGTGCATCTATTCCACGAAATACACATAGATGAAATATGTAATGCTTATTTTGAACAGGAATACAGATGCCCCCCCCCCAAATAAAATAAATAATTGATTAATGATTGGAGAGCACAGAAGTCTATGGATGAGATGAGAGTGTTAAAAGAACACATATATTCGAACAAATTATAGTGATGTCTCGTGTTGATATGCTGGAGGGAAAATCAGTTTGATGCTGCTGGACGTCTTGTCAGATGGACATTCACTGGAGACCTTAAAAAAACAAAAAAACATTAAAGTCTTAATTTGTTCCCTTTCTCTTTCTCTGCCACACACACACACACACACACACAGACAGGCAAGGACATTTGATATTTGCATATAACCCATCTCTCTGATCTCTAAATTTGATCCATCCTCCACGTTCTTTAGGTCAGGGCGTGTCTGTCATGCGCAGACAAGAATGCCATTGTATTACTGGGAATCCTCGCTGCATCCGAGCCAGCAACTGTTGTGGAGTATAGAATGCTCTCTACATTGAATCCTTTAAATATGCGTCATATTTCTCGTTCAAAATAGTAGAGCAACATGAACGACAGAAAGAAAACAGAATCAGGGCATCAAGTTCTGCTCAAAACGTTGCGTTGCGGAACAAACCACCAGATTCGCGTTGCATACAGGCTATTCAAATTGAAAACAATGTAGCCTAATTAAACTAATCGCATCGCATGTAGTAGTTAGAACTTTTTAAAGGCATATTCCACCAGTTTCAAAAAAGAAATAAAACAATCAATATAAAATGTATACATATAATTAAAAATAAGATCAAATAAATACATAAAAAAAACATTAATAAAACAACAATTATATTAAAAAAAATAATAATTGTAAAAATAGACAATGAACAAATGGAAATTATATTATGAGTTTAAAACAGGTCATAGTGTTTGGAAAAAAGGAATGTTTTCAATCTAGATTTCAAAGTGTCTACAGAGCTTGCTTCCCTGATGTAACATGGAGGGCTATTCCATAATGTGGTTGCCCGGAAAGCAAAAGCTCTGTGACCTGCTGATTTCTTTTTGACACATGGAATAGTAGAAGACCAGCATCCAGGGAGTGGAGAGGGTGAGCAGGAAAATAAGGACTAATAAGTTCTGACAAAAAAGACGGTGCAAGTCCATTTACCTGTTAGGCTTTGTAAGTTAAATGAAGAATTTTAAAACCAGCCCTAATGAAAAGAAATTGAGACAGAAGTTAAACTATTCAATTTCTTAGCTTTTGTCAGAAGTCTGGCTGCGGCATTCTGAACAAGCTGGATACTTTGCATTGCACAAGCAGGAAGGCCAGAAAACAGGGCATTGCAATAATCAAGTGTTGATTATACAAATGTATGAATCAGTGTTTCAGCATCCCTCAGTGTCAGCATGGATCTTATTTTGGATATATTGCTTAGGTAGTAGAAAGCAGTCTTGGTGATGGCCTTTATGTGAGGCTGGAATTAGAGTCAAGAATGACTCCAAGGTTTTTAACAGTTGGGCTCTCAGTAATGGTACAGTCATCAACATTGACATTCATTTTTTCAGACAGGGTTCTGCATTTGGCTGGTCTCACTACCAATAATTCCATTTTGTCAGCATTTAACAGTAGACAATTCTTACACATCCATTTCCTGATTTCTGATAGACAGGCCTCTAAGTTTAAGACTTGAGAATGGTTGTCTGATAGAGCAGGGACATACAGCTGTGTGTCAAGTCAAGTCAAGTCAAGTTTATTTATATAGCGCATTTCATACACAGAGGTCATTCAATGTGCTTTACATAAACAAAACCAAACAATAATAACAAATAAAAGCATAGAAGGGCAATATAGTCAAAGAATAGTTAAAAGGTAAAGATCATAATAAAAAGAAAACATAAAACACAAAGGTAAAATCATTTAAAAATAAAGAATAATTAGTAAGCAAAAACAAAGGCAAAAGTAGTAAAAAAAAGTAATAAAAGACAAGGTAGAATAATTATCAAGGCAGATTCAGAATTTGTGTCATGAGCGTAGCAATGAAACTTTACATTCAATTTGCTAATTATATCACCAAGGGGGAGCAGATATATGGAAAACCGCATCCGGCAAACTACTGACCCCTGGGGGACACTGTACTTCACATCAGAGAGTTCAGACATTGAGTTATTGTACTGTAGGTTACACTGTGAGTTCTATTTGCTAAATGAGAGTGAAACCATGTAAACACTGTCCCCTGAATCCCAATATACAGTACTTCTCTAAATGGTTAAGAAGTATAGTATGGTCAAGTGTAAAAGGTAGTGTCAGCTGTAAGTAGTAGGTCATTGATAACTCTGGCCAAAGCTGTTGGTACAAAATTGATAGGTTGTTAGCTGGTCAGCAACCACTCTTTCAAGTAGTTTTGACATGAATGGTGGATTGGATACCAGTCTGTAGTTCTGCAGAACTAGTGGGTCCAAATTAGATTTTTTAAAATAGTGGTTTGATGATTGTAATTTGAAAAGCTGATGGCACAGAGCCTAGTGCAAGTGATTCATTAATAATGAGGAGACAGGTGCTAAGCAAAAACTTTAGAAAGACTAGAATGTATTGGATCCAATAGACATGTTGTGGGCTTTGATGCATTAACTATTTTCTTCATGAATGTTTCAGTGGAGATTATTTCAAACTGAAAAGGTGAAGGTGAAATGGGCTGTTGTGTCAGCCTCCATTGCAGTATCTTCAGTAAGCAATTGTATCTCTAATCAAATCAATCTTTGATGTGAAGACATCCAAAAAGTCATCTGCAGTAAACAAAGAGTTAGGTATGGTGATATTTTGAGTGAGTTTGCTAACTGTATTCAGTGCCGCTGCTGGCCATTTCGATGCCTTAAGCGGAGTTGCTTTGTGGTGGTCAGTAGTAGAAACTTGATAACCGCAAACTCCTATAGCCTCATCTTTGCTGCTTTCCTGATTTCCTTTTATACGTTTCTTATATTAAAAAGGATATACACAATGACAAGCCAGCTGGAATCTGGCACTCTCTTTGTCTCTCTCCTGCGCACACAAGGTGCGTTCCCAATTAAGTGGAGTAAGTAAAGTTAGATCTTCTACGTGGTGGAGAGGACCCAAAAAGTAGCATCCTTGCATACCATGGCGTTGGTGCATTTTGACCATTTAGACTAAATGGCTAAATTGTTTGTGTAGGTCTTAGTGAGTTAGGAGTCCTCTCGACGACTTCTACGCTGTCCCAGACTAAGGTGCTACTTTTATGGCTAAAATGCTTTGTGAATTACTATTAGTTAAAAAATAGGAGTCCTATAGTTGAGTGACGCACCCATTATTTGCTAGCCTGGCGAGCCAGACCCACATTAAAATGTAGGGTCTGGGCACTCACCGTTCGCAGTGCTCAGTCCGAGGGGCGGGATAATCGGTTGTCTTTCAAATTCCCTCTGCACGCAATAGGGCGCAATAGGATATTTGTTTTCAAGTAGCAGGGAATTCAAGCCAAACCGTTGCAACTCTGCCATCAATCATTATGTTAAGCCCACCAAACGACTCTATACACGATTTCAATGTCCTGATAAAGTTTCGATTTCTGGAGCTCACAAGCCAACGGAGAGTTGCTAGACTAGCCCTGGCAGCAAATGCCGCTAGGGGCGCGTCTAGATTTCTAGGCTAATTATTTGTGGGAGTTTCTCCTAAATTCGCCAGTTAGGGGCTAATTTTAGCCTTAAAATTCTTTGAGTACCAACATGTACCAGCAAACACAATTACCGTGTGAAGTCAAGTCAAGTCAAGTTTGTTTATTTATAAAGCGCATTTCATACACAGAGGTTATTCGATGTGCTTTACATAAACAAAAGCAAACAGTAATAGCAAACAAAAGCATAAAAGGGCAATAGTCAAATAATAGTTTAAAAGGTAAAGATCATAATAAAAAAAACATACAACGCACAAGGTAAAACCATTTAAAAATAAAGAATAACGAAAAAGACAAAATAAAAGACAAGGTAGAATAATTTAAAGTCAGATTCAGAATTTGTAACTTAGTGCAGTTAGCAGAATGCATCTGAGAACAGTTTGGTCTTAAGTCTAGATTTAAAACTGGCTACAGTTGGGACCTTTTTGATGCCATCTGAAAGTTGGCTACAGAGCTGAACCACATAGCAGCTAAAAGCTGCTTCACCATGTTTAGTTCTAACAGCAGATTTTACTGACAGGTTTTTCTCCTGAGAGGTCGAGAATGTGTGTACTGCTAAAGCATGTCTGATAGGTATATTAGGTCCTGCTCCATTTACTGATTTATAAACATGCAGTAGTGATTTAAAGTCAATTCTGTGACTTACTGGAAGCCAGTGCATGGACTTAAGAATTGGGGTAATGTGGTCAGTTCTTTTAGTATAGGTATAAGTATAAGTATATATACTCTTATCTTCTACTGTCTTTATTGTACAGTGGAGTTTAGTTATATGTTTATACTGTTTTGTCATTGACTATGACACCACGGTGAAGATAGTTTCACTTTGCCAAAGAGTTCAAATAATAGACAAGTGCAGATGCGTGTAGGCTATACTCTGCTAGGTTTTAGTAAAGCATGGTTTACCTGTTCCACCTAGTGGACTACCTGTTCCATACAGTTTCGTGTGCAAGCAGATTCCTTCAAATGCGCCGCTGACTCAAAATACTGATGTGCTGTTTGAAGTTGCGCTGCTTGCTGGTAAAGGGAATGACAGATGTTACGCCCAAAACACACCCATGACTGATTAAGAAACATAGGAACCGCCTTGTTGCGCCATCTGCCCGACGTTTGATAATGTTTGATAACAACACCATCCCCAATGTAAACTGGACAAACCCCTACATGTAATTAAGTGACCTTCGCTAGTGACCTTGCATTTTAGATCGCTAAAATAGGGCCCTGTCTGACTGTTGATGGTCTTGGGCTACTAAAAATCTGCAAGGCTACTGGCAGGAGTCTCTCCATTCTTGTGCTTGGGTGGGGATGATGATGGGTATTCAGGGGATCCTGGGGAGTTTGATTAGGTGGTGGGGTGATGGGGTGGGGATGGTGATGGGAGATTAGGGGGGTTTGGGTGGCCTGGGGAGTTTGGGGGCAATAACAGCAAAGGCACAGTCTCCTCTACATTTAAGCTTATATTTGGTTTTGGGAACCGTCAGCAGAAAAAGATCAGAGGATCTGAGATTTCTTACAGGGGAGTATTTATGTGATAGGTCAGAGAGTTAGCTGGGGGCTTTGCCATTCAAGCATTTAAAGGTTATTAGCAAAATCTTAAAAGTTAAGAGGCAAGCTGCTGCATTTTGAACCAATTGCAAGCGGGAAAGTGAGGCCTGGCTGAGACCAACATATAAAGAGTTACAGTAGTCCAGTCTGGTTGTTATGAAGGCATGAATTTGCCAACAAAAGTCAGGAAAGGCTTGATTTTAGATACGTTTTTTAATTGAAAGAAACTAGCCTTGACTACGGACTTAACCTTGTTAACCTTGTTTGTCAAATGTAAGATATCTGTCCATGACCACACCCAGGCTCTTTACAGAGGGCTTTACAGGGCCTCAGGGAGTCTAAGGGCCCTATCATGACATTCTAAAGTGCATCGTCACTCGTCAAAACTCTATTCAAATTTAGTAGGATGTCCAGTTCACATTGGGAGGGGTTTCATTATCAAAAGTGGAGCGCATGGCGCAACAAGGTGTTCCTAGGTTTAGTCATATGGGTGTGTTTGGGGTGTTCCTAGGTTCAGTCATATGGGTGTGTTTGGGGCGTAACATCATTTCAAACCAATGAGAATGACATCTGTCATTCCCTTTAACGGCACAAAGCGCGATATGTCAAATAAATGCATCGGTATTTTGGCATTCAACGGCGCATTTGAAGGAGGCTGCTTGCAAGACCGTATGGAATAGTCATTCTTAAACCATGCTTTACTAAAACCTAGCATAGCCTTCACGCATTTGCACTCGTCTATTATTTTAACTCATTGGCAAAGTGAAACTAACTTCACCAAGGAGTCAGTCAACGACAAGACAGTTATACAGTATGCAGTTACTTTCACTATTGACTGACAATGGGTTACCACCGAAAACATAGGCTGGAAAAAGCAACACTTACCTTAATGTTGCTCAAATGACTGAATAAAACAACATTTATCCTGCAGAGGAGTTGCTTATATCTCGTGACAGTGCGTCTTAAGCTGTGCTCCATACGTGTCTCTCGCCTCTCCCCTAATCACTTTTAACCGTCATTACCAATTTGCAAATGATGGTGAATAACTACTCATCATGAGATGTACAGTATTTCATAATATCTTTATTCTAATTATGTTTCCCATTGTAATCGTGCAATTTGTAATGCTTTGCATGGACGTGCGCTGGTGTGTGTTCATGAATGATAGAAGGATGGTGCGTGCACCTGCCAATATGACTGTTGACATGCGCTCTTAAAATAGCATATGAACAACTCGCCATTGACTTCTGACCAGGTTTAGGTGGTGTATGATAGCAATTTTTAGACAACGCGCCAGGCCCCTCCCTAGGTTGTTAATTGCCACACCCCTGGGCGCGATGTTTAAAAAATAAACATGCTTTGTGCGTGTGAAAAACGAACTTTACGCCATGCGCAGGTGCCCAAAATACAGCCCTCTGTCCATACCCTTCAGTTTTGTTGTTATTTAACTCATTGAGTGCCAAAACGTAATATTACGTTTTTCCTTCCCATGCGTTGAGTGCCAAAAACGTAATATGACGTTTTTAGCTTTTTTTTAAATTACGAAACTAGACACTCTAAAACACCTTATATGTGATTTTGGGAACTCTGTGATGAATGGAAATGAAATATATGACGATCGAAAACTGATGTAAACGCACAATCTGGACATTTAATCTGGACATTTTATCATAACTCGGTTGCCGCTTTGGGTCGAATCAGTGACGCTTGCATGTCAGCTCAAAACCAGGCCATTTTTGTGGGTCTATCACTAGGTGGCAGTCTCGCCAGGTCTCGCTGATCACTTCCCGGAAAGTTTACAGGAAACACTTCATATTTCATGAAAGACGTTATATCTCCATTTCTAGAAAAAAAACAGCGATTTTGATGAAAACTAGCCACTGTTTAGCTTGGGATTTCTCAGGAACAAACGTGTGTAGAAATACACGGTTTGCCCCCACTGAGAGCTTAAAGTCTCACCTTTTAAACGAGCCATTGTATGTGTTCATAGCTATAACACAGAATATGCTGTGGCTGTACAAAAATCATCAACAATGGTCTAGATTGCTGGCAATCTAGGACAAAGCTTCCAAAGCTTACTTTAATGAAGACCCACAGGGGTCTGTTAACTATAATATAGTGACATATAAATTATACTAGATATCTTTAAATAATCACACAAATGAAATTTCCCCTGGGGATCAATAAAGTATCTATCTATCTATCTCACCTAAATACCAGTGGGGAAGATCACGCAGTAATGGAGTTACACTCCCACTAGTAGGCTGCTAGGTTACAGTGATGCTGGCGAGACACGCCGCTCCGTCTGGCATCATGTTTTTGTTTGGAGGGGGGAAGGTGTAATGGGGCTGTACCTGTGTGTGTGTGTGTGGGGGGTGTATGTGTATGTAATAGTGTACTTATGTATGTGTAATGTGTAATGGTATACAATAATGGTATACTTATGTACGTGTGGGCGGGTATGGTGTAATGGATGTGTGTGTGTGTGTGTGGGGGGGTGCCTGTGTGTGAGTGAGTGAGTACTGTGTGAGTGTCACCATCACCTAACTGCAACCCTTCACTTAATACCACATCTACAAGTGGTGGTGTTGAGTGAGGGACTCCCTGGGAGAAGAGTTACTGTAACTCAATGGGACTTTTCCTGGTTAAATAAAGGTTAAATAAATAAATAAAACAAGCTGATGGGTGTACAGTCACTAGATGTACACGTACAAATTAATTTATTTCATTTCCATGGACAAAATTTCACGAAACTTGGCATGCCCCCAGAGGCTTTTAGCGTGACCATAAACCATAAACATCAAATTTGGGGCTGTTCAGAACATCTCAGCCAAAGATATAGAAAAAGTTCTGTGACTTTGCTGTAACTCCATTTCCATATCGGTAACAGAGTTACACATTATTTTTTTTTACATATATTTTTTGGGCTTTTTATGCCTTTAATTATATAGGATAGTGGAGATTGACAGGAAGTGAGTGGGAGAGAGAGTCGGGGTGGGATCCGGAAATGACCACGGGGCAGGAATCGAACCCGGGACGCCGACGGTGCAGGTGCCCCAGCCAGTCGCGCCACTGCTGGGGCCCAGAGTTACACATGTTAAATTGAGAATATTTCCTATAACATTTCCAAATTGAATATACTAAATCAAGTATCCTATCATGCCATTTTCTTTTTTGAGATAATTTTCATTTTGGGGTTTAATGCCATTGAGGGAGGGGGAAAAACAGCATTTTTTAGTAAAGGGGTTACAGAACAGCATATTTTAAAAGTCCATATCAAGGCAAATGTGTGCTACATAAAACAAGAATAGAATAAGAAAAAAGTTGGCAATATCTTTCACAATAACTTTCAGATAAATTAGCTTTTCAAAGCTATAATGAAATGGTTGCTAGAGTGTTGCTGGGGTAATCATAGTGGTTACTATGCTATAGAAATGGTTGCTAAGGCGGTTGCTAGGTTGATAGTGGTTGCTAGGTTGTTGCTATGGTACTTGAGATTGTTGCTAGGGTAAATATGGTGGTTACTATACTAAATAAAGCAGTTGCTAGGGTAATTTAGATGGTTGCTAGGGAGTTGCTAGGGTTATCATAGTGGTTACTTTGTTATATAAAGTGGTTGCTGTGTAGGTTGCTAGGGTAATGATGTTTGTTATGGAGGTTAAACATGCAAGGACTTTTAAATTGGGAGAGATAAAAAGAAAAGAAGCAAGAAAAAGTCAGACAGAATGATGGGAAGCCGAGAAAGACAGCCTTACAAGTTGAGCAGTTAAATATGGAAGGACTGTTAATTTAAAAATAGTTTAAAGGGTAATTCCGGTTTTTAGCACTTTGAGTACCTTTTCTCGTTTGTTTTGGATGAACTAGAGTGGTGAACACCGAAATTTTGACGATTGGTCCTGTCTCGACTTTTCTGACTCGTTTTGAATTCCCTTTACTACTTCAGAGTGGCTGCCAACCACTTGGTGAGTTGCACAGTTTTGAAAACGTCAAAATTTCGGTGTCCACTACTCTAGTTCATCCAAAACAAACCAGAAAAGGGACTCAAAGTGCTAAATACCGGAATTATCCTTTAAAAAGTCATTGAAATTGGAAGGAATAGAGAAAGAAAGAAAGCAAGTGAGAGAAAGTGATAAAAAAGAAGGGAAAGAAAGTTATTTATTATTATTATTATTATTATTATTATTATTATTATTTTAAGTATTTTGGCGAACGAGCCTTTTAACCAACATTCATAGCTACTTTTATATAATGCATATTTATAGTAAATCTGATGCAAGCCAAAGATATAATTATGTAGCCTGTAGCCTATAGTCTAGGGCCTATGGCTGTAATGATTAAAACCCCTTTATGTGATGATGATGATGATGATGATGAAATTGAAAGCCAATGCATTTCAGATAATTATACTTCACAAACACTTTGGCAGAACTATGAGACTTATGGGAGACAATAGCCAATATTAAGTTGATAACCAATTTTATTGATGACCACCTACACCTAGACAATAATTTGGAGTGAAGCCTATAATAGAATAGCCCATGCCAAAGTTGTTTTGAGGTTATGCTATTTATTCATTTACTCGTTTTGTTCAAAAGTGAAGACAATCAAACTTTTTTTCTCTCGATGTTCAATTTTGACTTGACTTTCAATAAAAATCCTGTATATAGGTTGCGCTTTTAAATCAAACAGAAATCTTCTATCCTCCCCTTCATTTTACAACATACATCCTCTTTTCATCCATTTACTGTTTTGGTCTACTTTTCTACCTTGTGCACAAGCAGATATGAAGCTGACCCAAGCCTCGCTTGAATAAACGAAGGCAAGATGCAGCTAACTTGGGTTAATGGAACGGCTTCAGCCTCAAATGAAAGTCTACGCTAGTTCAAGCCAGGCTATTTCTGTTATGCGCCGTCTTCATTAGCGAGGTTGATGTAATACCCCACTGGACCATAAAAACATAACAAACTGTTCCAGCCAATCACCGATGAGATGCGCGTTTAGGAGAGTTTCAATTGCACGGGAGGGAGGTGGAGGGAGTAGCGAGCTAGCTCTCTGTTTTGTTTGAACATCAACAGAAGTGACCCAACATTGTACCCAACACCTTTAACTGTACATTTTTTTGTAGAATTCAAAAATATAATCAAACCAGGTGTACCTTATGCAGATTTCCTCCTACAAAGCTCTGACAAACCATAAAATCATTCTAATTCTGCATTACTTTTTATAGGAGGAGTTATATAAAAATATTATTTAAATTTGCCTGATTTTCAGAATAGGCCATTTTTTATCCCTAGATCTCTGTTTCCCAAAGTTACTGAGTACTGTCTACAAAAAAATATGAAAATAACTGGTTTTACCTAACTCGAGTTGCTGTAGCCAGCAGCTAAAGCAGCCAGGCAGCTACAGTGCTACATTCTGGGGGCATATTCAAGAGCCCCTACGTCTTGCCCCCAGAGTGTAGTGCTGTAGCTGCCTGGTTGCTGGCATGATGATTCTAAGAACTCAGCACTGACAGGGGGCCCCCAGAGAACACATATTGTTATCAAGTAGGCTAAATAATGTAGTCAATTTTAACTTTATGTTGGACAAATTCATGGTTCTATATCAGTGTTGGCAAAATGATCATGATGGCCTTTATATTTCAGTCCTCTCTATGGTTCAGTCTTTTAATAATAATAATAATAATAATAATAATGCATTTTATTTAAAGGTGACAGAGAATCAAAAACTGCATTACCTAGTATTTGTTGAATAACGGTATACCGCATTAAAGAACATACGAAAAGGGCTAGACATTCTGAATATCTCCGTTTCATAGAAATTCCTCTTTTAGAAATGTTTGCCAGAAATTGGGCCAATCTGAACAACGGATGCATATTATGTAAAATGTATCTCACTGCCCCCCCCCACTCTCATTCTATTTCCTCCTTTGCACACAACTGCCCTCCCACCCCCATATATGGCAGCAGTGTTCACGAAATGCACAAGATGCTGTTCATTTTTAATCGGATTCCCACTACATGAAGATAGGCCATACTGAAACTTTGGTAAGTACAGATGTATTTGTACATCTGTATGGAATTGTATACAGTGTTAGCACTGGTTGTATTTCCCGGCAGCACACTATATTTTCTCTCTCAATAGGCATGCGAACACAGTTTCCACATAAGCATCTGGTGAGTGAGGAGTGGACAGTGGTCAATCTAATTTCAACACCTAGCCTACACTAAGAAGGTTGGTCTAAAGTGATTCCATTTGCGGTCTAACAGTAGCAATATATAGTAAGCTTTTATTGGGTGAGAAAGTTCAATGATGGTCAAGTGTATGTAGTGCCCTTATCGTTTGTGTGTCACTCCGAACTCGTCAAATGTGGAGGCATGGTTAGAACCCTTGGCATCAAACTTCGACACACGGATTACCCCCTTGGCCAAGCTTTAGCTGAATCAGTTGTTGCCAAGTTGTTGCCATGCTCACATTAAGACGATGGCACGTCGGCATCTGCGCCTTTAGTTTGTGAATATGTTTCGCCTGGTGCGAAAACATGAAAGTAGCCAACCTAGCTGTCTCCGAGACATTGGTAATGGGAAACATTTCTAACGTTTGTATTCCAACTTTTGTCCTAAGACTCTACATATACGTTTCGACTTTAAAGAGGAAACATATAGGCTAATCATCCGCCTTTGAGCGAGCCACCTCTGTCTATTTAGATGCTCATATTATTACAAATAGGCCTAGTTGAAACGGTTCCATTTTTGTTCTGCTCGAACGGTAGGCTACCGTTAGCCCAAGACCCAAAAAGGCTCCGGGCATATGCATTAGCCTAGAATATAAGGCTGAATCTGTGAATGGGCCATAGCTGTAAGAAGCTGGTTTGTACGTGTTCTGAAGCCGGCAAAGTTACATTCTTTTGAGTGGCAGCAAAGGCAGCCAATCAGCGTCAAGTGCCTGCATTTCGTAATAGGGTTGCCAGTTAAGCCCAAAAGGACACCAAATAGATGCAAATCCACGCATTGAAAATTCCCCACCCTAACATAGCTTTCTGAGAGAGGTTTTTAGGAAGCTTCTAAGGCATTACAGACCCAACCAAAATTTTGTTGTCTATATGTCACATCACAGAACAAGAATAACTACCCCGTTCAATCATTCTATGTCACCTTTAAAGTGCCTTTCATGACACCCAAGGTCACTTCACAAACATAAAAGGTTAGCCATCTCATAATAAAAATAAGTCAGTCAGTCAGTCAGTCCATAAGCAATCTTGAAGAGATATCTGAGATATATAAGAGAAGTCTGCTTTTAAAGTCAGCAATTGAGTCACAGTGTCTGATGTAGTCTGGCCAGTGAATTTCACCACTAGGGGGCGATATAGCTGAAAGCCCTCTCTCCCAGGGTGCTGAGGTTCACACTAGGGACATGCAGTAGGCCTGCTGAGGAGGATTATGGTGGGTTTTCAGGATGTAAAGGGATGTAATCATGGGTTTCATAAGGGTTTATACTAATGCATGGGTTTTCATGTTTTAAAAGAATGTAGTCATGAGTGTCATAAGTCTTAATGGCACTGCATTTGCTGTGAGCATTGTGAGGTCATTGTATCCTGTGTAGGCCAGACCAACTGTCAGAGGAGTGGGGTGAGTGGAAAAGTACTGGGGGTACTAGGATGAGAGGATCTCCTCCTTACATGGTTAAGGGAGATTGGGTGTTATCAAGCTGGTGAGGACTGGACAGGACAGGGATGAGGAGGCCACTGTGTCTTATGAGAGGGCCTGTAAAGCTAGGAAGAGAATAAGATAAGAAGGCCTTATTTCACCAATCTGGAAGGAACCAGAAAAACTTAGGGTTACACTATTTTACATTTGTTACCTATGCATTACATAGGTTTGCATATAGTTTTATGCATGATGGGAAGATGCTTTCCACCAATGTAAGCGACCCTGCTTGGTACTGATTGGTGAAGGGTGTTGGTGGAGATGGCATGAGAGGGTGGCACTTCTCAGGGCCGAGGAGTATAAAATATAGTGTAAAGCCATCCGTAGGGGAGATCTCGCCGAGGGTACCAGCTGGTAACATCTCACCTTCTCCCTATTGCTTTGACGGTTGGTCTGGACTTTGGTTAGGCTGTACTATCATTGCAATACTGGGAATTAAAATCTTCTATCTACATTATCTCCTTCGGACACCTTGTTCCAGAGTGCTAAATTACTGAATAGTCAAGTGGTAATTGTTAATTGGACAATTGGATTCGGAAGTGGACATTTTCCACGACAGATCCTCAGTAAGCGGGAATGATTATCTTTTATATGGCCCAACATTTCTAGCGCCACCCCTGGATTTAAAGGATTTACCCCAAAAACGGCAGTGTAATCTGCCTACCTTCATGATGAAAAGTAACACATGCTTTTTCAAAAATAGAAGTAAACTGTCAAATAAATAATTCAGTTGAACTTTTTTTTTTTTTTCATTGCATGGTTATTGTAAATGTAAATGTAAATCAGGTTTATAAGCCAAGTATACTTAATGAATTTGGTCTCTGCATTTATCCCACCCGTGACTTAGTGAACACACAGAGCACACAGTGAACACACAGTGAGGTGAAGCACACACTAACCCGGAGCAGTGAGCTGCCTTGCTACAGTGGCGCTCGGGGAGCAGTGAGGGGTTAGGTGCCTTGCTCAAGGGCACTTCAGCCGTGGATGTGGGCATGGGAGAGCAGTGCTCAAACACTTCCCCCGCCCACATTTTTCCTACTGGTCGGGACGAACCGGCAACCCTATCAGTTCCAGGCCTTAAGCCCTAACCAGTAGGCCACGGCTGCCCCTGTGTTGTTGCCCATTTTGATCTAGATTAACAGAAAGTGTGACAAGTCATAAGTAAATAAATCACTTTGAATTTAACTAACAAGTTTATACAAGCAGAATCTTGTGTTTGGATTTGCTGTGGGAAATAACCCAGCCGCTGAGGAAAATAGGGACCAACACAGCAATAGGTTATCTTAACCCAGCACATGGGTTATAAATCTAACCCAGCAGGTTTAACCAATTTGGGTTATTTTCAAACGAGCATTTTTCAGAGTGAATGTGTACAAATTCCAATGTAAAATGAAACACAGTGATTTTCATACTATACATATTTGGAACTACATTAAATAATATAATTCTCATTCAGGCAAAGCACTACTACTTGGGATTTGCAAAAATACAATTGTAACACCGGAGCTTTTCAGGTGTTTGCGTCTTCCTTTCATTTCATGAATTATCATGAATGAATTAGTTCATGATTTATGCATAACTTCATTCCTTTACATGAGTTCATAGTCTTTCATTCATGACCTCATGCATGAACCACACATCAACTAAGACATTAGGTATGATGGGTACATCATTATGATTCATGATTTCTTAAGCATGACCATCATTACAGGAATTTAATTTAACTTAATTTAGGTTAATTGCTCATGTGTGTGGCCCCTAAACTAAAGTGGCGTTGTCATTGTTGATATATGTAGAGAATGGCAAAGTTGCAGAATTTGAGCAGTGATGACCACATTTTTGGCAGAAAAAGAAATCATGATCATGCGTCATAAATCATACATAATCATAATCATGCTTCATAAAGCAAACACAGGAAAACATGGAGGGAAACTGAAGACTTAATCTTGTATACGGTTTAAATGAGATTGTCAAATTATGGCAATATTTAGAGCCATGTTGTAGAGAAAGTACATAAGAAATATCGGTAACACTTTACTTGACAGTATCGACATAAGAGTGACATGACACTGTCATGACACAGGAGACCTAACCCCAACTCTAACCCTAAACCTAACCCTAATCCTAACTTGTTATGACAAAAACCGAATGTCACTTAATAATAATAATTCAGAAGCGTTATGTCATAACGTTTATGACTTGTTTATGAAACGTGTCATGTCATGACAGTGTCATGTTACTCTTATGTCGACACGGTAAAGTAAAGTGTAACCGAAATATCTGATGTGAATACATTTCTGTATACTGCAGAAAATGTTAGCTCTAGTTACAAAGTTTCGTCTATAACTAAAGTTACAATTTCATTTTATCCTGACCTGTACAGTGACAATAAAGTATTCTATTTTATTCAAAGTTGTTCATGACATATGAAAAGAGCCATGAATATCAGAAGTTGGCTCAAATTACTTGTTTGCCAATATACATAAACTGAATTATAATTTGAAAGGCTGTAGGTTTCAAAACTATTTGAGATACAGATCTGACATTTCAGATTTGTCCTTATGTTGGGTATGGAAGCACCTGTGTGTTTTTTTTTTTTTTTGGAAGGTTGACCTGTGAGCCTCTGGTTGATTTAAGATGGAATGACTCAGTTACAATTTTGCAATTGATCTTTTAAAGTTGATCATTTCTTCAGTAAATTGTTAAATAAAATAAATCAAAGCACATTTATCATGTGGTTAAGAGATGAAGAGATGACTTACTGCCTGATGAGTCTGGTGCCCACAACACATGTTCACATTGTGTCTTCTCAGTTCAGATTTTATTAAGGCTGTAATTGAAAAAGACACATTCTCATAATAATCAAATACTATTAATAATGTTTGCAACAGTAGCCTGATCATCTGATTTCTTAGATGGACTGCTAGGATATAACGTAGATGGACTGCTAGGATATAAATTCCATCTAATTTCATAGAGATGTCAACACCTGTGAAAAAATGACAAATCTGATAAATCTGAAATGGGTCGTTTAATATCCATAACACCTTTTTGAATGATGGCCAACAATTGTAAGCATGAATCCTAACTCAATTTTCATACAGGATCACCAGTGCAATGCCTGTTGTTTTTATTTAAGCTTCTTAAACAACACACTTAGTTACATTTACATTTATTCATTTAGCAGACACTTCTTCCAAAGCGACTTACATATGCCAGTTATAATAATAATAATAATAATAATAATAATACATTTTATTTAAAACGCCTTTCAGGACACTCAAGGTCGCTTCACAGATAAAACAAATAGAAGAAAAAAAATATCAAAAAAGGTGAAAAATTATAAAAAATATATAGTCCATTTAGCCATATCATAGTCCATAGGCTAGTCTTAAGAGATAGGTTTTCAGTTCCTTTTTAAACTGGGCAGTGGATTCACACTGCCTGATGTCATTTGGAAGTGAGTTCCATAGCTTTGGGGCTGTGTGGGAGAACGCTTTCTCTCCTATGGTGCTGAGGTTCATCTTGGGCACCTTGAGCAGACCAGCTGATGAGGATCGCAGCGAGCGGTAAGGGGTGTAGCTCTCCAAGAGGTCGGTGATATAATTGGGAGCAAGGTTATGCAGGGCCTTATATGTCAACAGTAGGATCTTAAACTGGACTATCTGGGTAACTGGTAACCAGTGTAGCTGTAACAGTCCAGGTGTTATATGGCTTGTGGACTTTGTGCCTGTCACTATCCTGGCTGCAGAGTTCTGAATTATTTGGAGGCGGTGGAGTGATTTATGTAGGATGCCAGAGAAGATGGAGTTGCAGTAATCAATGCGGGATGTAACATAGGCGTTTACAAGTACTTCTGCACTCTGCTGACTGAGGGAGGGGCGCAGTCTTGCGATGTTTTAGATGATGGAAAAAGGCGCCATGAGACACACTGGGCAGTGAATGAAAGTGTGCTGTCTAGTATAACACCAAAACTCTTCACCTTGGTGGAGCAGGCAATGTTGGAGCCATCTACAGATAGGGAGAGTCTGTTTTCCATCTTTGCCAGTGTTGTTTTTGAGCCAACAACAAGTAATTCACTCTTGTTACTGTTCAGTTTTAGGTAGTTGTTAGTCATCCACAGATTTATATCATGCAGAAAGGCAGTCATCGCAAAGGGAGGCAGTCGGTTTGGTGGACATTTAAAGCTGGGTGTCATCAGCATAGCAGTGAAACTGAACACCATTTTGCCTCAGGATATTTCCCAGTGGGAGGAGGTAGATGATGAAAAACAGGGGCCCCAGAACAGACCCCTGTGGCACTCCCTTCGTGACAGCAGCACTCTCCGACTTGTGGTTCAAAATCTGGACAAGCTGTGTCCTGCCAGAGAGATAGGAGGTGAACCACTGATGAACACTGCCCTGCACTCCAATACTGGTAAGATGCTCCAGAAGCAGCTGATGGGATATGGTGTCAAAAGCTGCATTCAGGTCAAGGAGGATGAGGATGGAAATGAGTCAGCTGTGCAGAGGAGGTCATTTGTTACCTTCACCAAGGCAGTCTCTGTGCTGTGCTTCGGTCGAAATCCAGACAGAAATGGCTCAAACAGATCATTGTCCTTCAAATGATCCTGGAGTTGAGATGCCACCACCCTCTCCATCATTTCTGAAATGAATGGTAAATTGGAGATGGGTCGGTAGTTGTTGAGGTCATCATGGTTCAGCTCAGGTTTTTTCAGGGTTGGTCTGACAATAGCAGTCTTCAATGAAGGAGGGATTTTACCAGTGATGAGCGAGGTGTTAATTATTGATGTTATCATTGGGATGATGGATGGTAGGCACATCTTGACCAGGCTTGTCGGAACAGGGTCCAACTGACAGGTGGAGGAGTTGCACTTGGTGATGAGACCAGTGATGTAACTTTCAGCAGGGAGACTGAATTCACTGAGTGCATTTATTGTAGGTGAGCCCAACTCAATCAAGGAGCATGGTTGTTTCAGCTTAGTAATTGAACACTCCAATTGCTGATGGATTGCCTCAATTTTTGTGTGAAAAAAGTTCAAGAAGGCTGAGCAGCGTTCAACAGATGCATTCTGATAGATGGTACTATCAGGTGGCTTGAGGAGGCCATTCACAGTGGAAAAGAGAGCCCTGGTGTTTCCTTCTCCTTCATTGATGATCCTTGCATAGTATGAGCTCTTGAAGTTATATTACAAGGGCATTGTTACATTGTTCCTGGAGCAACTCAGGGTTAACTCGGGGCCCCAAGGGCACAATGGTGGAATCCGGGAATTGAACCCACAACTTTTTTGGCTACTGTAAAGTGAATGTATACAGTATAGGTACTCTTTGATGACCACAGTAGGTAGTGGACACCATGAAAAATTGTACTGCATGACTAGCTGTTTCGTAAGGATAACTTCAAAGTAACAAAAAAATGAAAAGCGCAGCACTGCTTTCTCCATGTACAGCTGATTTATTGATTAACTGACTTTTCGATCAGTCAGACCTGATGTCAGTTCATCAATAAATGGATTAATTTTGATAAATTATGTACTAAATAAATTCTTACTGAGGGTGTGGGGGTGTCTGCTGATAGATAGATACCGTATTTTCTGGACTATAAGTCGCTCAAAAAATGTGTCATGAACAGGAAAAAAACATATAAGTCGCACCGGACTTTAAGTCGCATTTATTTAGAAATGTATTTCACAAAATCCAAAACCAAAAACAGAGACTATGTAACTGGATTATTGAGGCCAAAAAGATTAATGTTAATGAAGACTAAGGAGTGAAGGCAGCCAAGAGGAGGGCAGGAAGGTAATTGTAAAGCAAAAGATTCACTGAAAGAAAATGCCATGTGGTACACCAACATGTATCTAAAATGTGGAGAATACAATGCAATCAAGCATTTTAGGCGATGTGGAGTCAGAAGCTGGCAGCAGATTAAATGCTCACGAGAGAAAAATATGCAGTTTTAAAAGGACGTGACCGAAGCAAGCCATGGATAGGCCTATAGGCCTAACGGTAATTGTAAAGCAATTTACAAAAGATTCACTGAACAAACATGCTGATATGGTACATGAACATTGCGAGACAATTGTAGATAAGACAGTTGAGAGAGATACCCATCTCTCCCATGGTCCAGTGGGTATTTGGACACAAATGTGTTTTGGGGTGCTGCCACATCTGACATCTCCATCTTACTTTGTATTTTAATGGTATATGTTCACACCCGGATTGTATAATGTACAGTATCATGAGTAATTCATGGGTGAGTAGATTGAACTTTCAACATACTGCAACCCCTTTTCATAGCACTACAAATATCACATGGTGACACATTGTAGACAATTAGGCACAATTATGAGAATATTGCTTTCATTTACATTGCTTCCTGAGAACCACTGGCACAATTCTTGAGGAGTTCATGTTACCTGTTAGAATGATGCCAACAAAAATCCATACACACAGGAAGATATTTCCAATTAAAGGATTGTGGTCTGTGCTGAGCTTTCCCTGAATAAGGGTAAAAGTGATTCCAAATATCTGAAGACAAAACGAAGAGTATATAAAGTCAGTGTTTCAGGTACAGTATAAAAATTACATTATGTCTACTTAGCAAACAGTTCTATCAAAAGCCGCTTACAACAATAACAATGAAAATTACATTAACATTAAATTTAACTGTTTGAAGTAAAGTCAAATTAATTAAAAAAAAAATAATAATAATAGCCCAACAACAACAATACCAATAATAGCAAATTTTCATGACAACAGTAACCATAAACATTTGCAAACCATTACTGTAAAATTAACTAATTAGATTGCCAGGTAAATAGATGAGTTAAGCATATTTTAGACGAATAGGCTTTGTAACATCTTCCTGGAAAAAAATAGTGTAGGGCCATGCACAACACAACCACTGAACAAGTTAGCTACAGCATATTTGCATCTGCAATCCCCGGGCAAGAAAAAAGACTATACAATGCAATACAAACAATAAAAAACAACAACTAACTGAAAACAATTCAATAGAGTTTACAAAGCATCATACAAAGACCTTGAATTTCCCCTTGGGGATCAATAAAGTATCTAAGACCTTAAAGGAGAAATCTGGTGATTGTACACATAAATCTCCATTTCTCAACGTCACAGAGTACTGTCTTTTTACGGTATGAAAAAAAATCTGTTTTACCTAGCTCAAGTTGCTAGTTTCACCAGCTTAAGCAGCCAGGTAGCTATAGCACTACACTCTGGGGGCATGTTCGTGAGCCCCCACGTTCATGCCCCCAAAGTGTAGCGCTGTAGCTGCCTGGCTGCTTTTGCTATTGGACCTAGCTATTCAAACTAGGAAAAACTGATTGTTTTAAATTTTTTGTGCCGATAGTACTCGTGATCTCGAGAAATGGAAATCTATGTAAAAAATTTCCAGATTTCTTCAATCCTTTGAGGCTATACATTATTTTCAGTATAATTTTACTACCTTTGCTTTCAAAATGTTGGTTTTGCTAAAATTTTAAATGAACTACTAATGCTTTTTCAAAGTTCTCAATGTCTCGTTTTAAATGTCAGGGCCCTCGGAAGTCTACCAATGACGTATGGAGCTACTCTAAGCCTCGTAAATGGTGTAAAATAGTCGCATGGCATTTGCATGGCTAGCCCGATGCCCGAGGCACCCCCATTGTAAGCCTGTCGGTAGCATCGGCTAACTAGCGCCATTTCGAAACAAGCCGAAATGGGCTATGAGACAAAAGTTCACACTCGGTATCATGTTTCAACACACTTTAGGTCAATATCACACCGGACTTATCCTTTAACTCAATGTGGTCTATGCTTAGCCTCAGAGAGTCCCATCGGGGGTACGCTTTCCGAACTTTCGCCTACCCCCTTAGACATTTGTCTTCCAAGAGTTACTCCACTTCTTGTCCTTCCAAACACACCTGAACTCTGTGGCAACTTTTCACCTGTCTAGCCAATCAGCTAAACAATTAATACCTGTCATCTGGTTGCCCAAAGCTTCATGGTAATTTCTTCAGGCAGTAAGTCAAGTGAATTGCAATGAGAATGTCTTGGGCTCAAACGTCACCTGACACAGGTTTTTTTTTTTTTTAAACTTTGTTCAAATGCTCAATTTTTTTCTATGATGGACCTTGGGGACTATGACTAAGATGCATTAAATCAGCGTTTCTTAACTAGTGGGTCGGGACCTAAAAGTGGGTCGCGGAACTGTTCTGGGTGGGTCGCAGAACTTGTCAAGTCAAGTCAAGTCAAGTCAAGTCAAGTTTATTTATATAGCACATTTCATACACAGAGGTCATTCAATAAGCTTCACATAAACAAAAACAAACAGTAATAACAAATAAAAGCATAGAAGGGCAATATAGTCAAGGAATAGTTCAAAAGGTAAAGATTATAATAAAAAGAAAACATAAAACGCACAAGGTAAAATCATTTAAAAATAAAAAATACTGTAATTAATAAGCAAAAAAAAAAAAAAAAAAAAAAAAGGCAAAAGTAGTAAAAAAGTAATAAAAGTGTCATGAGCTCTCTCTCTGCCTGGTAACACGCGCTGATTGAAGTCTGATGACCTCCACCTGTTCCTGCTCTGCTCTGCCTCACCCTCGTTTACCTACCAGCTGCACTGCATTCACCACTCATCATGCCCTGTATATAAAGCCTTGCTTTTCAGTCCACACTTGTCAGATCGTCTGCAACCAGCACCAGTTACCTGCCTGTTTTGGAAAACGCCGCTGACGCTTTGCCTGTGATCCCGGACCTGCTCGACTACTTCTGTGTTCTCCAGCCCCGGTAATCTTGACCTGCCTTCCGTCCCTCTTCTACGAATACCGCCTAGTCCTTGACTGTACTGCTGCTTCGTTTCAATTGCTGTTGTGTGTGTTCCCCCAGGACTTCCCGGATCATCCAGCTCCTGCCATCGCTGTTCGGCTACTGGGGAACACACACACACGCAGACTCTTGGAACTCCTGTACCCCCCCCGGAACCCCTGAAACCCCCTTAACCCCCAACCCTTAAATAAACTTTTGAACGTGACGCTTTTGTGGTCCTCGTCCTGTTTGGTTTCTGACAAAAAGTGCTTAATATGATGTAAGACACTTGTGAAATAGGGATATGCAGCTTTCAAGTGTCAAAAACGGAAAATTCCCACGTTCACATTAAAACTGTTGGACATGAAAGGCCACATGGACTACAAACAAACTACAACGTGACGACGAGCCCCCAACTGGGCAAAATCTTCTCCTAGTTGTGCAGATCAGGCTGAACCTGATCCATGTTTGTATTGTAAGATTCAGCCAGATCTGTGCAGCGCAGACTGATTTGACGCTACCAGAACATGAAGTAAGGCAATGCTCTGCCTTCAGAAACTAAGTATAAGTATTTATACTCTTTTGATCCCGTGAGGGAAATTTGGTCTCTGCATTTATCCCAATCCGTGACATAGTGAAACACACTCAGAACACAGTGAACACACAGTGAGGTGAAGCACACACTAATCCCGGCGCAGTGAGCTGCCTGCAACAACAGGCAGCTCGGGGAGCAGTGAGGGGTAAGGTGCCTTGCTCAAGGGCACTTCAGCCGTGGCCTACTGGTCGGGGTTCGAACCAGCAACCCTCTGGCTACAAGTCCGAAGCACTAACCAGTAGGCCACGGCTGCCCGTAAACTGCCCTTGTTATAACCCCTCTGTACATGTTCAAAGTTTACAATACTTCAGTTTGTCTGTAGGGACCCTATCCACGCTACCACAGAAGTGTACGGCTATTTTGAGCCCTTTCAGTGGTTTGAAAATAGTGATTCATTTTGAATTCATGCCTGCTGCTACATGGAATTCATGCCTGCAAACAACAGTGCTTGCTCATGCATATACCCTATCAACACCCTAGCAACCACTTTGCATGCACTGGCATTTCTTTCAGGCAATAAGTTGCTTTGCATACATGTGTCTGACTGCAATGTAAACTGACAGGTTTAATCCATTGTGAGTATAATATTCATTAATTAAGGATGGCTACATCATATACATGTCAATGTCCAATATACTGACCTGGGCAAATGCATTTAGAAGACCAGATGATGTTGCCTCTGACTCTGGGTATGTAATCTCAACCCCAAACTCAAATCCAATAGGCAAATATCCTGTCATGAAAAATCTTTGACATAAAATGAAGATGATGACATGAATCAATGAATCCTCATGTGAGGGATAGAGTTTAAAATCATCTATGTATTTTTATAGAAAATAGATATATAAAATTGAATCATCATTGTAAGTCTTACCCTAGAACTCCTGCAGTGAAAAACAACACCCATAGATATCCCATGTCCAATGTAAATGTGAACATCAGCATTCCAATGAAAGACAGGATGTAGACAATCAATGTGGTCATTCTAAGGAGTGTCATGGATACATACATCACGCAGTTAGAAACTATTTTTAGATTCAAATTTCAATAGTTCTGTGTCATCGTGTTTATCAAAACTACTAGGCTAGTGACTAGTGATGTACTGAGAGCTATCTGATAGCCCCCAGAGTGTGCAAAAGACTGTTGTGACAATAAAAAAATAACGACCAATAACCACTTTAACATTGACACCAAGGTTGGAATTTCACGGCGGCAACAACGCCATGGCCTTCATTGCCCCTTGCGTTTGCCGCGATACCCCTTTAAAAATTAGAAGTTCACAGGTCACTGTGGCCTTAGTGCCCTGCATGACTGTTCTCCCCTTCTGCTTAGCATCCGCTTGATGCAGCGATTTTAATTTGAAGCCTAAGCCCTATCAAAATAATATTAGCATCAGAATTAATGGTTCTAGAATGTTCAGTATTTGATGCCCAGACAGCGAGAGTGAAAAAGAAAGTGATAGCGCACAGCAAGAAAAAGTCTCACATTCAGCAGCCAGAAGACAAAGCAAGAAATGTATATATTAAGGCTATATTAAGCTAGCCTTGACGCCAGCCGTACTTAGCCCCGCATACAGCATTTGAGGTCGGGAAGTTCAGTCTGGACTTGTTCCGTTGTGGAGCAACTATGCCCGAACCAGAGCTGTTTGGACCAATCCAATTGGGCTTTGTGCGATGATGGACAGATGTGCAACAATGCCTAGTCTATCACGTAATCTGAGCATGCTTAGGTTAATTTTGTTTGCAACAAAAACGCTGTGGCTAGAAGCTAGACAGATGGCTTTTAAGACCCTGTTTACACATAGGAAAAATGTCTTTCATTTACACGTAAACAAAGGTTTAATCACTGAAAAAAAAATTCTGAAAACTCCGGCCAAAGTGGATATGTGTGCATAGTGACATGATGTTCCCTTGATTGTTTGAAATCTCTGATTGGCCACCAGTTTGCTCAAGGGATTTGCAACACCCTTCCCCAGCTGTTTTTTTTACGGTGGAGCATTGCATTCACATCACAAAAAAAAACAACAGGTTATTAAGGTCATAATTTTGACATATTATCTCATAATTACGAGATAATTATCTCATAATTAAGAGATAATCATCTCGTAATTATGAGATAAGGATAGGATCCGTGCTGAGGATCTAAACAGCCTTTCAATAAAAGCAAGCACATGTTTCCTACTGATTTCCTGGTTTGAACGACTTTCGTACTTTGAGAGATTAACATGTCTTTAAGTGGCATGAAAAATAAGCCTGTCAAATCGCCAACAACCCCAAAGCAAAGAGTAAGCTAATCCATAGGCTACTCTTTGCCCAAAGGCAATACAATGTTGCACGTTACAGTCCTAACCAGTAGGTGGAGGTACTACTACGCATAGGGCTACCTCCATCCACGTTGTCACACCAGAGAATGTCTAATAGACGGGCTCTGGTCACACGCACGCCTATTGTTTATTTTGTGCAGCTAGGCTACTTGTTCAAGTGGCATTGATGAGTTAAACAGTCACATTTTTCCTACACGTATTATATTGAGAGAAAATAGTCAGTTGTAAACAAAAAACTATTCTTATGTAACCCTTTCGTAAATGGACTGAAGTTGGCTCTACATATCTACTTTTATTGATTATGCTAACCGTTAGCATCTCTATGGGATTTCTCATATACACTAGCCATAAGCTAACACATTAGTTTCTATTCTGTAACTTTAAATGCTAGTCTACATGATTGCTCTTAAACAAAACATCGAAGGAAATAACTGAGATGTACTCTGTTGGTCTGCATAGTTTTACAGTGAATCCTAAGTAAAGGTTTGAAAGGAACTTCAGCTTCAGACATTCTCTTGTGAAGCTGTTAGGTCTATCTCATAACCTGATTTTTTTTGTGTGACGTGAATGCAATGCGCCACCGTAGTTTTTAGCATTGGTGTGAACAGAATTATTTTTAAAAACGAAGGAGGGGAAATATCAGTTTTTCCGAATAGCCTACCCTGCTATGTATTTCGTTGCCTTAGATTTCACTATGGGGTGCAATAAAATATGAGTGTTACCTTTTTGCAATAGTCAGTTTAGATGGATGTGACAACGGATCTTAGCCTGGCGGGCCATCCTATATCATTGCACTGCAAAAACGGCTTATCTAACACAATCTAACCAAGTGTTATTAATCTTATATCAAGATAAAAAAACTAGTTGGTATTGTTTTCAGTATAAAGAGACTTACCTAGCGCTTTCTCATGAAATCATTTGACTTAATTTAAGAAAAGTTTGACTTATTTTAAGACATCTCATCCTAAAAACAAGCAAATTTGTCTGCCAGTGCGTTAAGCAAATTTGTCCTAAAAACAAGCAAATTTGTCTGCCAGTGCGTTGAGTAAATTTGTCTTGATAAGACTCCTTAAAATAAGTCAAGGTCTTCTTAAATTAAGTCAAAATGATCTTACAGGAGAGCACTAGTAAGTCTTTCCATACTAAAAACAATACCAAATAGATTCTTTGATCTTAATAGAAGATTATTAACACTTGGTTAGATTTCATTTTTTGCAGTGTGAAATGTATAGTCTGGAATCGAACCATTCACCTCGCTTAATCCAAGGGGCGGGCAGAGAATTGTCTTTCAAACTGCCTAGGCATGCAATAGGCCAGCGCTACGACCATATCCGAATCCGGTCGGCAAAACGGCAAATACATCCTTCTTCAAAAGGAATGACTTAAGTGCATTGTGTTGCTCAACTATATAAAAAAAAAGTCCAACTCCTCCAAAGTTGACGCCAACGCCGATTCAAACAACCGCTCTTCGTTCGCCATAGCCACCTTCCTTGATGTTCACTGTCGCAGGACTGTCGTTATCCTGTTAAGCCCGCCTTAAGACTCTCTAACAAAATAGAGCGCTGTGATTGGATGACATCCACGGCGTCAGCCAATAGAAACACTGCAAAAAATGAATTCTAACCAAGTGTTATTGATCTTATATTAAGATTAAAAGATCTATTTGGTATTGTTTTTAGTATGAAAAGACTTACCTAGCGCCCTCTCAAAGATCATTTTGACTTAATTTAAGAGGACTTTAACTTATTTTAAGGAGTCTTATCAAGACAAATTTGCTTGTTTTTAGGACAAATTTGCTTAACGCACTGGCAGACAAATTTGCTTGTTTTCAAGATGAGATGTCTTAAAATAAGTCAATTTTTTTTTAAATTAAGTCAAATGATTTCACAAGAAAGCGCTAGGTAAGTCTCTTTATACTGAAAACAATACCAACTATATCAACCTATCTTGATATAAGATTAATAACACTTGGTTAGATTTTGTTAGATAAGCAGTTTTTGCAGTGAATCCCTATGGTTTGATACTAGACGTACAAGCTGAGCAAATTAATTTGCCGCCGCTAGGGTGCATCTAGATTTCTAGGCTAAACGGATCTCCCATAATCTGACAAATCTGAATAGGTTTTGACAGTTTATCTTCAATTGCATCCACCAAAATATGTGATAGTCAAACTGAGAGGGTCAGAATGTACAGGGAGGAAAAATATCTAAAGCGAAACCATTACTTGGCAGCGATGCACTGCAAAAACTGCTTATCTAATAAAATCTAACCAAGTTGTATTAATTTTATATTAAGATCAAAAAATCAAGTTGGTGTTGTTTTCAGTATTAAGAGGCTTACCTAGTGCTTTCTAATCAAATCATTTGACTTAATTTAAGAAGAGTTTAATTTATTTTAAGACATCTCATTCTGAAAACTTTCTCTCTCAAATTTCTCTGCCAGTGCACTAAGCAAATTTGTTCTAAAAACAAGCAAATTTGTCTGCCAGTGCATTGAGTATCCTACATTTGTCTTGATAAGACTCCTTAAAATAAGTCAAAGTGTTCTTAAATTAATTCAAAATGATCTTTCGAGAGAGCGCTACTGTAGGTAAGTCTGTTCATACTAAAAACAATACTAAATAGATTTCTTTGATTAATAACACTTGGTTAGATTTGAATTTTTGCAGTGTGTGACAGTTCTGGGAGGACATTTTTAAAAATCACTAAAAAATATAAAAGTGTGCGGTGGCCACCTCTTTTTATACTAGAGAAAATGTATTTAACGTTATAGATTTTCATATTGATTAAATGTATAGTGATTAAAGGTACAGTATGCAGTTTCAGGTATTTTTGGCAAATGTAGAGCTCCCTCTAGAGTCGTGATATATTTATATTTTACATTTCAGCACAAATTAAGCCCTGGTGAGTTACCTCTCTGATGTGTTTCATTTGGTCCTTGATTAAAATAGGCCTATAATGTAAATATATACATCAACAAATGCGACTTCCTGCGCAATTGCTGACAGTATCTTTAAGGTGTAGTCCCATCGGGGTAGGTTTAGTTGGGGATCATTGTGACTAGTCCCCATTAATATTTTGAGATGACAAAATTGTCCCCATGAGTGGTCTTCAATTGTGATGCTAACTTGTGTATGAGAACCTTTTCAGCAGATGCCACCATGACTATTCCATCCACAATACAACTTTTTGGACGATAAACATTAATGTGCTTCAGACTCTTGCTTTGGAAATCCTGGAGCAAACTCCTTTGTGCTATTTGGACCGACGGCCAGGACAGGTAGCTCAAAGTAAGGGTCCTCCAGGGGTCAATGTTCCATCAGTCGGCATCAATGAAGTCAAACAAACGTAAATTTAGCACCAAACAAAAATGAGATCTCCCCCAAAACAAGTCAGGCTGCATGAGTGAATAAAGTGATGAAGAGTGTCGAGTGTGGGAAAAGCTGAGGACAGAAGAGTTTAAAATAACGTTCACAGTGCTTTCTGTAATAAACATGTCTCTTCTTCAATAGCACCATGGCTTTATGTCTTCATTAAGAGCTTATGACAGTCAGTCAGCCTTTGCGTAAACAAAGGCTATACATTTGAACAAGTGACCATTTGACAACTGCTATATGAACATTACATAATGCACCATCCATTTTTCTTTGAAACACCCGCATTTTGTAATTACAACCGCAATATGTAATAACTTATTAGAAAATGCGGTAAAATTTATTACATATTGCGTTCAGGCAATTTATTACAAAATGCAGCAGATTATTACAAAATACAGCAGTTGTTACATAATGAAGTGAAAATGTATTACATTTAGTCAAGTTAATACATAATGCGGTGTTATTACATAATGCGGTGTTACAAGGGACAATAATGTCTTTGAGCTATTTCCGTCTGGATTTAATCCTAAGCACATCATGAAAACTCCCTTGGTTAAAATAACCAATGACCTCCTCTGAGCAACTGATGTTGGACCTCTCCATACTCATGCTCCTGGACCTCGCGCAGCCTTTGACACCATCTCTCATCTTCTTCTCCTGTAGCCTCTAGCCAGCATTGTCCATGGCAGTGTTCATCAATGGTTCACTTCCTACCTCACTGACAGGACACTGACAGGTTTGTACATTAATGAGCTGCAAGTTGGAGAGTTCTTCCAAAGAGGTTCCTTCGGGCTCTGTGCTGGGGCCTCTGCTGTTCATCATCTATCTCCTCCAGTATCTTTTGATGACATGGTGTTCAGTTTCACTGCTATGCTGTTGACACCTAACTTTACATGTATACATGTAACATGGTGTTGCAGTTCCACTAGGGGCGATCGCGAACAAGTGCAAAAACAATGGGGGTCTATGGAGCTAGACGGCTAAATTTGTCTCTTTCACCTGATGAGAAATCTTGATTTGATTGTAGTTTTTGCAAGTTCAACATGGATTATAGGTCGAAAGTTGAATGAACGAGTACTTATGTCCTTTCGATTTCTTACAGGTTGGGTCGTTGCCCTTAACACGCTAGCATTCTGCTAATGAATGACATCATTGGCAGGTTTGAAAGGCTTTTTAGAACAAAGTAATGTTTGCCGATTCTCGTGAGATGTCTATGGGTTGACTGTTGTTGAAGTTGCATGGCTGGTTCTCTTGTTAGCGAGTCACTATGGCTATGCTGTATGCTAGGTGAACAATTCCCCTATTACAAGTTTGTTTAGCATCAAATTGGCTTCATAAAGGTTATATTAAGGTGAAAATATTGAAAAGTGGACCTTTAAAGAGGTGGCAGAGCCAAAAAAAGCCCTGGTGAGTTACCTCTCTGGTGTGTTTAATTTGGTCCTGCTAATGGTTCTGCTAATGAATGACATCATTGGCACATTTGAAAGGCTTTCAGAACAAATAAGTGACTCAAAAAATATAATACTCAGCAGTGTGTATTTTCTTTGCCCCCCCCCCTTCAAATGCAACATTCAAATTTCTAGACAAAAAATTATATCCTGAAAAATGTCCATAGACCTCCATTCATTCTGTACTTGTTCGTGAGACCTCACATGGAACCAGAGGAGGAACTGCAACCAGTTCAGAAACCAGAAGTTTCCCGAGAGTGAACATTCTCCCCTTATTAGACATTCTCTGAAATTACCTATCACTAAATAGCAATAAGACTGAACTACTGTTGGCTCAAAATAAGCTTTTGCAAAGATGGATACCTTCAGCCTTTCCCTATGGCTGCACCATACCTTGTGCCAGGGTCAAGGGCCTGGTTTAATATGGTAAATATGACATCACAGTGTTTAATGGTTTTATGATATGTATTTGTATGCTTATTTGTGAAGCGACCTTGGGTGTCATGAAAGGCGCTTGTAAATCAAATGTATGATTATTATTATTATTATTATTATTATTATTATTATCATCATTATTATTATTATACATACTCAGGACTGTGTTCAAAAAGTATTATGGTGTTACTGTATAAGCCTTTACAGCTTAAAGTGTCACAAAGTTTATTTGACCCCTTGACAATGGCAATGACTACATTTTTCTTATTTAAAGCAGATTGTGGGAATTTGCCAAATGATCTTTATGTGTACCCATATACCATACTACTTTACTTATTGTATGTGATGTCCCGTTCTAACTTCTAAACACATTTAGAGGTCTTGGCATATTTGGCTTCAGAAATGTTTCCCACACCACAGACTAAACCTAGCTATTGGTTTCATCTAAATACTTTTAGAATAACCATTATGATTCATAATGTTGAAATCACTTCATATGTTGAATGATAGCAAGGTAATCTCATCCATTTCCCCGCAACTTTTTTCATTCTATGAAAATATATATTATGAAAGTGTAAAAAAAGTTTAGCTCCCAGGGTTAAAAAACCTGTGGTATTATCTACAATATTTTCTACCTTATGCCAATATTACAATATAGGCACATTATTGAGACAAAAAAGATGTAAAAACAGTATCCTACAAAGTACAATGCAAATGGCCATACGTATGTTAATTAAATGACAGCCCAATAAAACAATCTAGAAACAATAAACAGAAAACGTGGAAAACATTTAGTGCCCTAGTACACTTAGAATGAAATACATGCTTAGTTAATAATAGTTAAATGAACATACTTATATGTTTTAGTGTAATCCAGCCAGACCCCACAAATGACAGAGCCCACCATCCCAGCCAAAACCAGGGTTAGGCCAATCCTACCAGCATTCTTCTCTTCATTCTAGCAGCAAACATCAAAGAAGATAGTAAGAGTCTAAAGCATATAAAATAACACTGTACAATTTTATTAGACATTGCATGAAAAGCATCACACATGCAATTACAAACAACATGCTTGCATGCCAGGTGCATTTTAGATGGCAATGTGTGAGGAAAAGCACAAGAGGCAGAATTCATATCTTTCATAAAATAAGCATAATTACATGAAAATGCACTGTACTGTTATCCAAAGTCTTATTATTATTATTATTATTATTATCATAAGTGTTACGGAAACCAGCGCACTCCACTTTCGACATTCGATTACTTTGACATCATTCTCAATACAACCCCGCACACCAGTTGTAACAAAGGGTCGACTCTAGAGTAGTGTGATTGCATGCCTCCAAACCAGCCATTCAGAAAGCATGCTGCCCTCCGGGACGGTGGCCTTGTTAATACAGTAGGTGAAGAAAATTCTGGAGAGAGCTGGCGTTAAGTGACCGCATGTGCTGTTAAGATGATTGTCAAGACATATAGTGTTTCAAGCTGTATTTTACCGAAAGTGAAATGCCTATGGTGTAAGTGTGAACTTAACCACCCAGAAATGTTAGGATCCATCCTTTTGAATGTCGAGCAGTGCCTTGTTCCTTATTATGTATGCCTACGTGAATTGTGTACCAAATTATGCTGTACTTACCTATTAAATATCCATCAGTAGTGCTAATGGTAAGTTGGTGAGGTCATGCAATGTTCAGCTAAGCTAGGTTGCTATTGTAACACCCAGCAGACAAGTGTAGGCTATAGCTCATGTTGTAGCTTATGTTAATTTGTATTTAGCACATAGCTGATCATTGCCTCTCTTTTCATTATCTCTTGCAGAACCACACACACACACGCACACACACACGCACATACACCCATGCACATAGGCATATTTATTGGGATGTAGGCATCTTTTTGTATTTTTGCAATAAACCTGTTGGAAGAACATTTTAGTGTGCACATTCTGACCGATCCCCCTCAGCGGCCACAGCTTTAAGTTGAACTCAAGTTGAAGTTAATGTCCACCAGAACACCAGTGCAAGTGGTAGCATAGTTTGACGCTGGTGTGTGGTGTTGTATTGAGAATATTGTTGTCAAAGTAATCAAATGTCGAAAGCGGAGTGCACCGCACTCATGTCGGCGCCGGTCTCCGCAACATTTTATTCTTCTAACCAAAATTTCCCGACCCAATTCAAATTGAACCATTTAACGTAAAAAAACGTCATTCAAACTTTGGAACATAGGTTTTCAAAAGGAAAAACTTGCTATGACTTTTCATTTTTGGAAACCCATACTTTTTGAGATATTAACAAAAAACAAGCTTATTTTTTCCCAAAGGCTTTGCATTGGCTTTATGACATCATAAAGAGCTAATTAAACTGATTTGCACCTTTATCACCTGCCAGCTGCTCAACTAGGCCCCCTTCTTCTGTTTCTCTCTCCATTCAACAAGGACACAAGGCACCTTCCATCCAACTTTCTCTCCATCCATCTACTTCAAACCATTCATCCAACCATCCATTAAAGGTATACACATGCATAGTTTCAGGTATTTTTGGCGACTGTAGAGCTCCCTCTAGAGTCGCGATATATTTATATTTTACTCTAGCATTGTAAAGAGCCTACTTCTTGTGTTCCCCCAGGACACAATGAAAATGCAGCAGAGGAGTCAGTGCATCACCAAACCCTATATTAGTAGTATTTACATATCTATCCAACCACCCAGATGACTGAATGAATGAAAACTTTATTGAAATAAAAAATCAACAAGAAGTGTTCAAAAGGATAAAAACACAATAAAACTCCACAAGTTAATTTAAGTGGTGAGGACAAGGTCCCTTCCACATTCACCACCTTTTCTCTGCCAACCATGTATGACCTCACCCACTGAAGAGATGTATGTAGATATGGTGGTGGCAGCGCAAAACAGGATCAAGGGGGCCTTCATGCACTGTAGAATGGTTTGAGGGGGCCCGGCATAAAAAAGTTTGAGAATCCTTGGCCTAAAACATCAACGTTTTGGGCAGTATTTGGTGGTTGCATGTTAGATCTGAAGTGTATTGGGTCACAATGGTCTGTCGTTTTTAAAAAGTGGATCCCCAGAAAAATAGTTTGGGAAACACTGAATTAGACTGTCTGCCTATCAACATCCATTTAACTGTCTTATCAACATCCATTAAGCTGGTTATGTTTGAAACAGTAAAAACTGCTGCCTTTTAAGATATCTAACTGAGGAGCGAGGTAGCAAGTGTGGTTTAAAACCCCCAAAAAAACACTTTTTGCTGCCTTCTAAGATATCTTAGAATTAACCAAATAATGGTAATTTTTGAAGGCAGCATCGATGCATCCTCCATGCTCCCTATTACCCCATGATCCTTTGCGACAACGCATGAAACAGCTGTGAAAAGTAAACAAAGATGGCGGATGACACCGATAATGGCTGCTGAATCTGTCGAAATGTGATTTGTTTGACATTTATTTGCTTAGATTTGTCAAGACCTAGCGATAAATATGTATAGTAATATCTGATTATACCATTGTTGTAACTATTGATAGCATCAGGTCTAATATATGTGCTGTCTGTCAAACTACTTTCTACTGTTAGCCTTCTAGCTTCTGTAAGCTAATTTAGTTTAACATTATGGCTTTTGCTAACGTCATACCATAGTGTTATCCAAAGATTCTAAGATGCATTCAAACCGAAGTCATGTCTAGTGAGACAGCTCTCTATTTAGGCAGGGAGTCGATGCCTTCTGTTTCGAAAAGACCCTATGTCTATCAACATCCATTAAACCATCTGCCTATCAACATCCATTAAAACTATATGTTTATCAATATCCATCAGTATCCATGTCCAATTCAATTCCTACCTAGTTACCTCCATAGCAACCAACATAACAACATTACCTTAGCAACAGCCTAGCAAGCATTACCATAATGTCAACCTAGCAACCGCTATAGCAACCAACATGATCACCATAAAAACCAGCATAGCAACCACTTTATTGAGCAAAGCAACCACAATATCTACCCTAGCAACACCCAAACAACCATCTCAATCACCCTAGCAAAAACCTAGCAACCACCACTATAATGTCAACCTAGCAACCACCATAGCAACCAACATGATTACCCAAGCAACCAGCATAGCAACAGCTGTATTTGGCATAGCAACCACCATATGTACCCTAGAAAAACCCTAGCAACCATCTTAATTACCCTAGCAACAACCTAGCAGCCACTACTATAATGTGACCCTAGCAACCACCATAGCAACCACGTTATTTAGCACAGCAACTACCAAATGTACCATAAGAACACCCTAGCAACAACCTAGCAGTCACCACTATAATGTGACCTTAGCAACCATCACAGCAACCACATTCTTTAGCATAGCAACCACCCAATTTGTACCCTAGCAACCATCTTAATTACCCTAGTAACACCCTAGCAACCATCTTAATTACCCTAGCAACAACCTGGCAACCACCAATATAATGTCAACCTAGCAACTACCATGGCAACCAACATGATTACCCTAGCAACCAGCATAGCAACTGCTCCATTTGGCATAGCAACCACCATATGTACCCTAGCAACATCCTAGAAACCATCTCAATTACCGTAGCAATAACTTAGTAACTACTAAAGCCCACTCTTGAAGTTCCTCAGAAATGCAATTCTAGTTTTGCTTGTAAGTTCACTAAATTATTCATAATTTTATGATATTTTAGTAAGTTCACTAAATTATTCATCAGTTCAATTATTCATTCAGTGTTTGAGTAGATACGCTAAACTTAGATTGGCTAGCACCAACTGCTTGACATAAACATATTTGCTCAGATGGAGGTATGTAATACAGATGCATTAGTGAATAAATCAATCTCAGCGCAGTATGTTCCATTCTCATGTGCCTCTCCAGCACCATGGTGTTTTTGAATACAGTGTACCTGCATAGGCCTACCTTGTAATAGAATATGATGATCTGATTGAGCAGTGTGGAAACTGAGTAAAATGATCCTGTCATAATCCCTAAAGAAGAGTAGTTTAATTAGACCATCTCACTGACTGTATTTAAACAGTGCATACATGACATATACAATGTACAGTAAGTCAAACTGAATTTGTTACACCAAAACTAATGCTCTGCAAGTACTCTACAAGTCCTTTAACAGTAATTCAAAAACATTATACTTTGACTATGACTGTGTGTTTTAATACCAGAGACTGGTAGCCTGGGTGTTCCCATGCTGCCTTGCGCGCGATTTGATTCACGCTGCTAAGGCAGCCTGGAGACCATGGAGCAAATTTTCGCCTGAGATAGGGGACCAATCACAGAACAAGGGGGAAAGCAAGACGATGATGAGCTATGCACAGACGCATTTGATAGACATCCGTGGCACCCAATAAACGGATCTGGGCATTTTTTTCAAATACGAGAAAATTAACGTTTGGTTCCCAGACCACGTCTCATTGAGAAGTGGTGGCGCTAGCCAGGCTAAGAGACTGGTCAAAGTGCTTGTGATCGTTCAGGTCAAACATTGTGGTATGTCACCAGTGTAAGTCAATGACTGCAAATTAAAAAATAAAATAAAACTTACCATAGCTGATAGTCAGTAGAATGAAAGACTTGTTCTTCAAAATATTAATAATAGATGTCTTGTAGGTGTAGTTGGTTGGCAAGCTTTTCAGCAGAACAGCTTGCGCACGACTTGGAGGCAAGAAAGGTCTGTCCTTTATCACTGTAAATATACAGCAAGCATTGTCATTAGTCTCATTAGTCTCATTCCACACCATGTTGCCCAAATGACATATTAGACATACCCCTATAAGCCCCCTTTGAGGCTTAGTGAACAACAATTCATATAACAGTCTAACAGGATGGTGCTGCCATGGAATGTACAAGGTAGCAAGCACTCATATCAAGTTTCATGGCAATTGGCCAGAGATTGAAATATGACCTCACTTCAGTTTGGCAGCTTCACCATCCATTTTGATTGACTATATTGTCTGAACGCCTTTCGTAAATCAAAATGGCAATAAGTAACTTTTGTGAGCATTGGTCTCAAGAGCATCAGTGCCATATTTTGTGATAAACAGACAACATTTGTGGAGCATGAAAACCTTTAAGTGGGCATTGCGATGTCACTGACATCACAATATCCTTGTGTCCAGGGTCCTTCAAGGTATGACCTGGATGTAAAGTTTTATTTTCAAGGCATAATAAAACGTATGGCACCCAGGCTAGAAATAGGCTAGCATATTGGTCAAATAAAATGTTTTTTGGATCTTATAATATTTCCTAGGGATATTGCATATCGATAAAATATAATTATTATTTTTATTATCATAATGATTTTCTCTATTAATTTGAGTTCCTTGTGGGGCTGGATACAGCAAATATATTGATCATTATGGAAGTTAGTGTTTTTGCCTTGGTTCGACTCTTAATTTGTTTGCAGATAATACAAAGGCAGAATACAGCAGAGGAGGCTCCTTCATTGAGGAAAGGGAGGAACACCCTCCCTAAAACTTCAGAGAAAAGTAAAACATATACAAAGTGAATTGCTAATCTGATAAATTACTGTTAATATTACTATTTAAACACTTTGAATGAACACAAATCTCTCCCCTAGGTCAAAATGCCAACAGCACCCCGTATCACAATTGAAAATTACTGCATGAAGTAGCTTCCTCCTCAAACCCCTCATTGATGTTCATTAAAAAACACCTCAGACCCCAGCAGCTTGTGAATCCCATTGTTTTCAATGAGCAAAGGAGGAAACTCCTCCGTTTGAGTAGGCGGGTCTAGCCAGAGGCTCTGGAATTTAGAACCAACAGTGAACCAATAAGCAGCTACCTACTCTGGGGGGGGGAGAGGCTATCAGTTATTACACCATGCAAGAACGTTATCTGCGGTCATACAGCAAAGAATTTGTGTTGAATGGAATGCGTTAGTTATGCATATAACTACTGTTCCCTGAGGGAGAGGAATGAGGTACAACACAGATACTATGGGAGTGTAAGCCAGTGTAATGGCCTGCACAATCTAGTGAGAGTGCCGCTGTTTAGACAACGCCTTGCCCTGCACCGGATTAGCAAAGCAGACAAAGAGTTGGTCACATCTCCAAAACCCTTGTGTACAAGTTATGTATGCATGCAATGCCCGCACTGGGCACAACAAATGCAGTCTTTCTTGTTCCTCAGAGGCAAACGGAGGAGGTGAAAAGGCAGATAGCTCAATCGCCATAGACTGATATGACCAAGGCAAAACCTTAGGAACATAAGCCGCATTAGGGTATAGACAAACCTTAGTGCCATCAGGTGAAAACTGAGTACAGGAGGGGGGCACCGAAAGAGCATGAATATCTGAGACACGCTTTGCTGAAGCCAAAGCTAGCAGGAACGACGTCTTGTAAGATAAAAACTTGATGTCCACAGAGTCCAAAGGTTCAAACAGGGAACTATATAAGGCCTCGAGAACGACAGGGAGGTCCCATGACGGCACTGATGACCTAGTGAATGGGCTCAGGCGCCGTACTCCCTTCATAAAACGGATGGTTAGCAGGTGCGCCCCTGGCAACACGCCCTCAAAGCCAACGTGGCAAGCAGAAATTGCAGACGTGGCAAGCAGAAATTGCATACAGGTAAACTTGAACAAACACAACTGCATCTTTTATTTGAGGCAATGTTGCACAAACAGACACACACATCCTTATTTTGCCCGAACATTGGGCTGGGAACATAAATGGTGTGGGAGAGAGGGAGTGCTTGGGAGACTGTGTGAGGGACGAACGAGTCCTCTTTGGACTGGGGCCCTGAAAAATATCGTCATGACACCTCTTTAGTGGCACTGATAGAAAGGCTGCATTGTCTCCCGAAATCGACAGCCCTTCTGGGGTTGAAGCCGCTAGGACGAATTCGGCTTCCTCCTCATTGCTGTGTCCCCCTGCGGGCCAGGCGCGGGAGGTCTTGGCCAGGTTGGCTGACGCGGCGCACCGGCTACCAGCTGTCTTGGAGGCGCAGGCGAAGCGGAGGCGGCCCTCTTGGCGGTAAAGCCCTTCGATGGCCCTTTGGGTCTGGCATCCCTGCGCGCCAGTGCACTTCTCAAAGCCTCCACCTTCCTTTTTCGAAGCTCAATGGACCATTGAATCGATTCCAGCGACTGCCCAAACAAGCCTTCAGGGGAGATGGGCTCGTCCAAGTGAGTGTCCCTGTCTCTATCCGGCATGTCTGACAAGGTGAGCCAGAGGTGGCGTTGAGACACCACGGTAGTTGCCATAGCCCTGCCCAACGACATTGCAGCGCAGTGAGATATCCTCAGGCTGTAGTCCGCGGCTACTTGGATTTCGCTTAGCAGAACCGTTGCTTGGTTACTGGGAGGCAGCATGTTAGCTCGGCGAGGCACATAGCCTGGTGCGTCTGCAGCAGCGATACGGACATAGCGTGTGCCGTCATCACCTGGGCTCGGTAGCTCTTCTCCAACTGCGCGGAAGAGAAGCGGCAGTGTTTCGAAGGAAGATATGTCGGACCCACAACCCCATGATTGTGAGACGGGGCATATGCATACCCTCCAAGTCTGTGACAGTGTACAGCAACAATAAACCATTTTTCAGCAATGAGATCAAAACACTGTACTTAGAAAGAAAGAAAGCATTTCAGAGTGGTGATGTATGTCAATATACTACAGTATAGCTAAATATACCTTTGAACAGGCAGTTAAAAAGACCAAAGCCAACTATAGGGCCAAGTTAGAAAACAAACTTAATGCCCATGACAGGAAGGGTGTTTGGAACAGCCTACAGCAGATCACCAATGGCAGAGAAGATTTGGCAAATTTTTCATGGGCCCAACTCACATACTCAGCTCTGCTGCTCATCCCACAAGTGCATGTTCCTTACAAATGGGGCACCATTTGAAAGGGAACTAAACAGGCTTTCCAACGGTATAAGATTTATTGCCAATTAGCATTGTTACCACAGAGACATTGTGTGAATATGAATTGATGTTTTGTTCACCATGTTAAAGTATTTTGTTGATCTTTGTTATACTGTTGTCTTGTCATTCTTGTAGTTCTAATAGTTACTGCTTGTTTGTAAACATATGTTTATATTATTTACCTGAAGTTGTTGTTCCTGGTTATTTAACTCATTGAGTGCCAAAACGTAATATTACGTTTTTCCTTCCCATGCGTTGAGTGCCAAAAACGTAATATTACGTTTTTAGCTTTTTTTTCAAATTACGAAACTAGACACTCTAACACACCTTATATGTGATTTTGGGAACTCTGTGATGAATGGAAATGAAATATATGACGATCAAAAACTCATGAAAACGCATCATCTGGACAATATAACTGGACATTTTATCATAACTCGGTTGCCGCTTTGGGTCGAATCAGTGACGCATGCACGTCAGGTCAAAACCAGGCCATTTTCGTGGGTCTATCACTAGGTGGCAGTCTCGCCAGGTCTCGCTGATCACTTCCCGGAAAGTTTACAGGCAACACTTCATATTTCATGAAAGACGTTATATCTCCATTTCTAGAAAAAAAACAGCGATTTTGATGAAAACTAGCCACTGTTTAGCTTGGGATTTCTCCCAAGGCGTGTAGAAATACACGGTTTGCACCCACTGAGAGCTTAAAGTCTCACCTTTTAAACGAGCCATTGTATGTGTTCATAGCTATAACACAGAATATGCTGTGGCTGTACAAAAATCATCAACAATGGTCTAGATTGCTGGCACTCTAGGACAAAGCTTCCGAAAACAGCTTGGCATTCAATCCAAGGTGCTGGCAAGGGAAAATAAACTAAGAAAAACTTGGTCGCCGCACACTCTATCTTTTATTCCTTTTATTTTAATTCCAACGTTTCGGCGTCAAAAACGTTGGAATAAAAATAAAAGGAATAAGAGAGTGTGCGGCGACCAAGTCTCTATATTCTTGTTTTTATAGTAGAATGAAGTACACAGAGAAGTAACCATCAGCTAGTCTGTATTTCAGCCTTTACCTGTCCTCCCCACAATTGATTTAGCCTTTTTAGAGTACAGTAAGACATCCCATATCGTGCTATACATCTTGTTTTGATGGTAAAACACCTTATTTTTGTTACATGACCATTATATCTGTGTATTTTTGGGTCAGATGTCAAACCGGGAAATGAAAACATCCTACAAAATCCTTAAAAATTCTACATGCTACTGCGACTTGCAGTTATGAGTAAATTAATCATAACTTCTGAACCAAAGGTGATAAATTGATTCTGATTTTTTCACTGAGGAGAACACAACACTGTCTATCTTTCACACACTATATCTACAGAAAAGTAAGATTCATCTTGACAAATTGATATTTTCATGTTTTTTAATGTTGAATTTTAAAGGCATTATTTAAAAACAATGTGTGTTACCTTCAAGCTATTAACTATGATGTGTACCATTTTAAATCTGCCATAGTAATTTTCATACCCAAAAAAACTAACATCAGTTGTCTTAATGACTATAGACAATCTAGATAGATAGATACTTTATTGATCCCCAAGGGGACATTCAAGGTCTCAGTAGCATACAGACATCACACACAACTAAGCAATAAGGACAGTAGAAAATAATTTAAGCGACTAGTCGCTAACCACCTGCCTAGTGAGCTTGATCCATTTCAGTTTGCCTACAGAGAAAACAGATCTGTAGAGATTGCTGTTTCACTCTGTACTGTACTGTACATTTTACAACACCCAGAAGAGAAAGCCACATATGCAGGGGTACTGTTCATTGACTTTAGCTCTGCTTTTAATAACATAGAGATATATAGATAGATAGATAGATAGATAGATAGATAGATAGATAGATAGATACTTTATTGATCCCCAGGGGAAATTCATGGTCTCAGCAGCATACATACAACACAAACACATTCTTTAACAGCAGAAAGAGTAATTAAAGTATATAATATAAAAACACAACTAAGCAGTAAGGACAGTAGAAGATAAAGAATATGCTAAATATACTAAAATACAAATTATACTAACACTTAATACAATATATAAAAATATACTAAAATACAAATTACAAAAATACAAATTATACTAACTAACACTTAATCTAAATCAATTCTAAAAACAGTATCCACATAGTGGTGATTAATAAATCAGAGGCGCTTGCAATGACTGAGGCAGGGACTGAGCCTGTGATTCTCTGTGCATAGTAAGGTATGGTAAGTTGCTCTAAGGTGCTCTGTGTGAATGAGTGTCATGGTGGTAGTGCAATGGTGAACATCATTCCAGTAAGACTGTATGAGAAACTCCTTGGGCTGGGTGTAAAGAAGTCCATGTGTAAATGGATATTGAAGTGGTCAGAGTTCACAACAAACTATCCAAGCAAATGTCCACCAGCATTGGCGCCCCCCAGGGGTGTGTTCTGTCCCCACTCCTTTATTCTTTTTACACCAATGACTGTCTCACACAATGACTCAGTCAAGATCTTCAAATTTGCAGATGACACCACAGTAGTAGGCCTGATTGACTGCAACAATGAAACCGTTTACAGAGCAGAGGTATCCCGAGAATGGTGCACTGTAAACAACTTAAGTCTCAACATCTCCAAAACTAAGGAAATTGTAGTAGACTTCCGCAAACATAGAAATGGGCTTTCACCTCTGATCATCATTGACAAGCCATAGAGTGGGTGAACAGTTCCTGGGTACCACCATCTTCTCCAACCTCAAATGGGACATTAAAGTTTAAGTTCAGTGTAAACCGACCCATAGCCCTGTACTGTATGTGAAATGTATACACCACTTTGTATTAAGTTTTAATGACTCAAAAAGGACATTTTTAGAATCAGAGAATGAAGAACACATCAGGTTCATGTAAAAGTATTTTCTATGTGTCACGAAAGGCTTCAGAGGGTGGGTTACAGTTAACACGATATACCCAAATTTCAATAGCCACAGAATGGACTTTGTTTGGTGTGTTTTAGGAATCATTAGCCTACATGCTTTAGGCTACTTCAGCAAATTCCATTAGTTTATTTGGAGTTCCTTAAAATAGGCCAATTGTTTTTCATAAGGGTTATAGGTTTTCAGAACAGACAAGTCACATACAATCAGACCCGGCTGCAGAGTACAGTGACAGAGGGGGCATTTGTGATTTCCAAGGGGGCACATTTTTTTTATTTCCCTATTTTGGCAATCGGCTATCCCAAATGCATTTCATTTGAAAAAGCAACCTGGTCAATCGCTAACAACTAAGTGCACCGACAGCTCTATTAACATATCCAAAAGGGTAGCTTCCAGTTGGCTATCATAACTTTTTTTACCGTTTAGTCTGCATCGGTGCAGCCTATGACGATACAAACTAGTGACAGCTATTGTCGCGGTAAACTTAAGCTCCTGTCTCTAAATAGTGTAGACTAGGCCTACTTGCTATGTCGCTTGATTTTCTGTAATAAATGCAGCCTGTAGCCTAGGCTACTTCAGCAAACCCAGACCGGTTTGCCATCAGTTTCGCTTTTAAAACGCAACAGTGTAGCGTGTGTTTATACCAACTTAATATACTTATCATTGTGCTATAGGCCTAAATGTGGCACAAACAATGTTAGAGTTTGTGGAATAGCCATAAGCTATATTTGAATGGAGCTGGCAAAATATTAAGAATACCGTGTAGACTTAAAGTGACAGTGCACCATTTGTAAATTAGTTAAACAGCATCAAATCGTTAGTATTTCTTAAGAAATGTAAACTAAAAACAAAATTACTTTGTCATTATTACCACATTTAAAGTGAAGTGTCCCTCATTTGGGGTTGAGGAAGTTGGCAACCCTAACTGTAAGTGTCGATGATATTGCATCTGTCTATTGCAAGTGAGAATGTGGCAGGTGATCTACTGTATATGCTTCATAAAATAAAATAAACAGATTGCTAATGGCCTACAAGGTGATCTGATGTCTGATGTGTGATCAGTGGAATATGGGGAGGGAAGTGGCAGTGTTTTTTTTGCGCGTCTGCAGAAGTCAGCCAAATATGAGGGGACTGACATGCGGTTCTCAGATGTACTAACGTCAGGGATGGGCAACTAATTTCCCCAAGGGGCCACATGACAAACTGGGACTGTTGAGGAGGGCCGGACTCAAAATACAGAACTAAAGTCTGAACTCAATTCTGTTCAATTCTATTCTGTTCTTCTATAACATTAAGTAAATCATATGGTTTTGTTTACTACTCGTAAGAACAGATGAAAATGTAAGGGAGACAAAGGAAAAACAGCAATATTTCATCTATATGTCCAGTATTTAATCCTCATTCTCGAAAATTATTTTTTGACTCAGCAATATTTCATCATTAAATCATTACCATCATTACCGTCATTAAATTAACTCTATGCAGAATTAGACTATGAAAATGTGGAGCAGACAATAGTAGGCTGTCATTAGTTAATCAACTTGCACAAAGAAAACAATTTTGAAAATGTTGGCTATGTTTTTGCTTTTACTTTATGTACAAAACTGTGATTGGTCAACTCGCCCTGTGTGTTGAGCTGGCTGCTTCAAGCAACCTGTGGGTAGTAGCATCATACTAGTTTGCTAACATAAGCTTTGCAAATAAACTCAGACATATTTTGGTTACAATGACGGGGTTATCGGATTGTAAACTGTCTATCTGCCAGTAACGTTTTGAAATGAGCACCACGCCAACGAGCAGCAGTAGGAGTTCAACATTCTAACAACCTTTGTGGTGGTGAACGACAGAGACACAAGAGACACAAAACTTTGAAAGGTTTACGCCGACGTAAAGGCAACTGCATTGTGTCGACGCAGAAGCATAAATTCTATTCACCAGCACATCAGTGAGGATGTTTACGTCGTATGCATCCACGCACAAATGTATGGGCGTACAAATAGCAGTCGCTTTCAAAATAAAAGCAACGATATTGATTTGCATTATCTCTATGCTAGGCTCTTGACTATTGTTTTTTCACGGACCTTACGCGGGCTGGTCAGGGAAAGCCCACAGGCCGGATGAGGTCCGCGGGCCGTATGTTGCCCACACTTTTTTTTCCGCCCACTTCAGGCGTATTTGTTTCACAACGTGCGTGTAAAATCATTGTGAGGTATGTACAAACAGGCCGCAATGATGTTAAAGCACAAACTGACCTGTTGCGGGAGCTGAAAAGGGCACATTGCGTTTTTCGTGTCATGCATATGCATTAATGGGAGGATCCAGGGGAAAGTGGGAGTTTAGCGTAAAAAGATGGGAGGGGAAGCATAAAGAGCGCCTAATTATGTATTCAGCGGTATGTACAAAGACTGCTCCTGAAAGCGCACGTCTATTCTGCGCCTAAATACTTCCGCCTTGTAAAAAGCAGGTGTTAATCCAAATTGCAGTTCAATGCGTCAATAAGAGAACCTTTCAAAGACAACAGAATCACTATTTAGAGCAGTATTTGTACTATCAAAAGCAATCTTAACTTTCGTTGGCCTTTCAAATGTCTTACTTTCACTTTCACGTCATTCACTTAAACTTTACTACTTGCTAGATTTGACCAATTTTCCATAGCCTACGTGCACAAGTAGTTTGAGTAAAACTACTGATCTTCATTATCTCCCTGCTTGTTGACATTTTATCATGTATGGTATTATTTCATGATCGCTAAATGTTGTCATCAGTTAACTTCATTCAACTGCGCTTGTATGTAGGCTCTGCCGTTCAGTTGTGGACGTTCGTAAATTGCGTTTATGGGCGGAGAAAGGCAGAGAAAGGCACAGTTTACACTAGTTTGATAACCGAGGTGAAGTTAGTTTGATATTTGATATTCGGATATTTGACAGATATTCAAAATTTTCAAAAATAGGATAACTATTCTGCATTGGTTTGGAGTCACTAGGTCACATGGCTTGCAAGGTTTTGAAAAAAGGAGACCGTTTCTTATAGGAAATAATGTATTTTCTTTAAAATATTCATATAAAATACAGTGTACATACAGTGGCTATAATAAGATGTGTGTCTTATTAGTCCCATATAGGACAACTATTCTGCATTGGTTTGGAGTCACTAGGCCACATGGCTTGTGAGGTATTGAAAAAAGGAGACTGTTCCTTATAGGAAATAATGTATTTTCATTAAAATATTCTTATAAAATAGAGCATGCATACAATGGCTATAAGAGGAGGCGGTGTGTCTGATGAGTCCCATATAGGATAACTATTCTGCATTGGTTTGGAGTCACTAGGTCACATGGCTTGCGAGGTATTGAAAAAAAGAGACTGTTCCTTATAGGAAATAATGTATTTTCTTTAAAATATTCACATAAAATACAGTGTGCATACAGTGGCTATAAGAAGAGGTGTGTCTTATTAGTCCCATTCAGGATAACTATATATTCTAACTATATATAGCATCGGTTTGGAGTCACTAGGTCACATGATGTCAAAGCTATTGACAAAAAAGACTATGAAGGTAATTCAGAAGATACTTTATAGACGGCCCCTAAGTAGGTCGGCTGGGAGCAAGTAGACAGGTCATCTGTTTGTACACTGTCTGCAAACACGGGGTGAAACCGGCCGCATTAAAAAAATTGAATATCTGTTCAATATCTGAATATCAAATATCAAACTAACTTCACCTCGGTAGTTTGATAAATACGACGGAAACTTGGGTCTGAAAATAATGGTTGAATATTACTGATGATATTTCATTGTTATTTAAGAACATGCAGTGCGCGTAGGGCACCAAAAACATCTTGCTCGTAAAAAATCATCATACCGCATATTGTGGCGGGTCTGTTATTTACAGTAGCCTACGTACTTACTTTAGGCTGCGCAAACCACATCAGAGCGCTCCAACACATTTCAAGTGTAGTTTAGGGTTATGGTAAACCATACATTTTCAGAATAAAGTTATATTGTGTTATGCTATCATGCCGTTAACAAGCATATTTTCCAGGTGGTGCTATATACTAGCTAGGCCACGGCCACCTTTCTCCTTTCAGGGAGATAGCCTACTTGTCTGGAACGCCATAGGCCTACTTCAGTTTCCCTCAGATAAAAAAAACAATCCACGTCTATGGTGACAGTGTACACCTGTCACCATGTTAGCATTGTGAAAGATTCCCAATTGTGAGTGACAAGACTATTCACTCGTGAATGAGTTTGGCTTACCAGGCAAGCTATATATACTCCTCAAAAGATTAAATAAACAGTCATGTTTTCATATGATAAGACACTTACGTTGGTGCCACTATATCTGTCCCTTTCAGTCATTTGTTCATATTTGGAGGGATTTCTCGTCTTAAGATTCCATACATACACTGCCAATCTGCTTTGACCATGGAGTTTATTATGGAATCCACAGTTGATTTTGGTTTTGATTGATCCCTGAGTTAAATCTTTCAAGGTTTTTAGTCAATACAAAGGCTCACTTGCCTGGAAACTGGATTTCATTTCATCCTATTTACCACCTTTTTACTGCGGTGCAGAGGGTGAAGCACAGTTGATTGAAATTACAATTGTGATTACAAATGCAACTAAAATATCATAATATGCACCTGTGGAAAAATGCACTTTGATACCCTAATTTTATCCCAAAAAGTCTTTGGGACAAACAGTGTCAGTATTTTACCATTTTATAATTAATTCTCTGTGTGTTTGGACAAAGAAACACCAAAATGTCCACTCCAACTCAAATGTTTGACAGTCCATCAGATACAGCTCAATCAAGATATATCCAAAAAAGTTGGTTCAGATGGGATATTTACTCATGTAGACAGACAATACTTTGATTATTCATAAGTTTTTCTCAATATCAACCCTTCTTGAGTTCAAAGATATCCATGCACTGATGCCTTGAAACAACTGTTTTATCCTTCTACAGACATGATTGTGTATCCCCAAGATTGTGTAATCCCAAAGGTCATCGCGGAACAACATGTATTATGGATGAGATCGCAACTTACCAACAATAGCTGTTAAAAACAAAACTGTGGAGACTGCAGCAGTCCCATAAAACATCAAGCTGATGTTGTATCCCATCAAGTCCTTGTCCTCTACTGCGTTGGGTACGAGAACAGGAGGCAAAAGGAAGCCAATAGCTGTACCAAGCTAAAAAAAAGTACAACATATAGGCTACTAAAACACATGATTAGCGTAATGTAGACCTATAGCATATCAAATTAGACTTTGTGCAACTGGGCATGTAGGCCTAGTAGCCTACGCAATAGCGTCATCTACAGTGTAGACGTAGCCTACCTGGTTTCCAAGCACAGCAGTAGCACAGGCAGTTGAGACTTCCTTTGGCCCGAACCACAATGACGCAATCTTTGATGGCAATCCTAGAATAAATACCTGAGCTATGGAACACACTACCTGCCCTAACATTGTGACAGCAAACAAATCTGGTCTAATACTACAGCATTTCAACCACGCCCCGAGACAGTTCAGACCTGCGCCCGTTAGAGCAGCAATCCTCATTCCCTTTCTATCCATGATCCATGTAGCAGGGAAAATCAGAGGCACGTAAACCAGCATATACACAATTGATAGCCAATCGATTTTGTCACTGGTTACATTATAATAAAAACTGAAAATGTTACTTATAATACTATACTGGATCCACTGAAACGCGTTAACAAGGGAACAGAGGCTAAACACAGCTAAAACAACAAATCTTCTGTTGTATAGCTTAGTTTCTAGAGGAATATCATTGAAACGCACGGACCGTTCTTCCTCAAGAAAACGTATGCCGCCTTGATTCAATTGCATTTGTAGCGATAATTCAGATGGATCTTTCATCTTGCGACACCTATTTAGATCCTTCGCCGATGTAGGCATCTCGTAAACTATCCCTGTGTCATCACCATTCCCACAGCGCATGTGGTGGTGTAAAACCTCGCCTGCTTTGGGGCGCCGAATATAAAGTGTTGTAGACTACACTGTTTTTTTCCTGCACAGTTTTTGCATCAAGGTTATTTTTTCATACATTTTCAGACACATTTCTGTAAATATTTTTAAAGGGTAGGCTAACATAATGGAAAAAATATTAAATAATAAGAAGTTCCCCGGAGTTTCATAAATGGAACAGTTTTCCCCCTCCACCACCTCCACACAAAAATCTGTTATTATTGTTGTGTTGCATAGTCATATATTATACCAAAGCTTGGACTCTTGGGAATCAACACATGACAGCATCATTCATGAGCACCGTCCCTTGGTGCTCCTCTGCATAGCCTTGTGTATATCCTTAGGAAGAATATGTTGATGTTGCATATTGGGTCTTGAAATGTCCACAAGAGTAGAACATGAGAATAGAAATGGATTATCCATGTTGTTTCATCCAATATAAGTTGTGTAGATGTATAGTCCATCTTTTACACACCAATTGAACCAACATAAAATTGCAAAAATAGATGTGTGTGTAATTATTCCTTATTACACGCATGGGCGGATTATGAACTGGCCCCGGTAGGCCCGAGCAGTAATCCATCCCTGATTACACGACTCTTCACAAGGCAAGTAGAATGCTCCATTGACTTGAATGGGATTTCCCAAAGTTCTAGCGGTCATTATTTCCGAGGAAAGGACCACTGAAAAAAATAATGACCGCTGTCAATGGCAATGGAGTTTGTGCTTCTAATTCAGGTATTTCATATCACTACGCAAGGACTGGAACTTCATTCAAAAGTGAAAGCAGACGGTTGATCAGCTGCGTTCTAAAGAATGTTTGATTCAAGTTCAGCGTGTGTTGTTGCGAACTATTTGTTTCTCAGCAAAAGCCACGATAAACGGTAATGATTGGGAAAATAAGTCCCTTTAGAAGGGACTCTAAAGGGACTTGTCGGGACTTATTTTCCGAACAATCACCAGCGTTCTATACATTATCCCTTACATATTTAGTGTAGTCATTCCATATTAGAACCCCTGCCATACAATCCAAACACAGGCATGGAACTTCAGTGTTACCTTTTAATCAAGACCAAGACTTTTTTTTTTTTTTTTTTTTTTTTTTTTTTTTTTTCATTATTATTATATGTGCCCTCTTATTTACTTATTTACTTACTTTTTTGTTTACTTGAATGTTATGTTTGTCTGTGGACTTAAAATTGGTCAAATACCAAGACTATGCCTCTTTGTACTGGAACATGTGAAGAAATTGACAATAAAGCTGACTTTGACTTTGACTTTGACTATGCCTCTACACAAAGGGGTTCAATATGCAGTAAGCCTTTGATTGTCAGTATGCATTTTGGGCAACCAAAAGTCCTATTTGGAGTTCCCATAGGGCATTTTACAAAATGCATGAGCATACCTTTGCAAATAATGGTCTAAACTACTTATATTTTCATTCTATTTTGATCTACTTTTACACACAGCTTCGCTTCACAAGACCTAGTGATAGGCCTCAGTTGTGTTTCTAAGAATATCAAGTGACCTAGAGGGCTGAAATGTGGTCAGTTCAGAGATGCTTGTTATCCAGCAGAAAGAAAAAAACAATATTGTAGCTTCTGTTACTCTTTATTTGTTATTCGGCTTGTTTCCCAAGAAACTACAGGGTCTAAGCTTTCCAAAAAGGTTAAGCATTGGATAATAGGCCAAACTAGGTAGGAACAGTGGCCTCTGAGGTACTGAGCAATTTCAGACAAAAACTATTACTATTAGCCGAGGTTTGTACATTGATTTTGCTAAATTTCTTAAGCTCTGAGGTTAATAGTATTATGGTATTAATATGTTTTTTTTTTTTTTTAACTTGCACAAAACACTGTCCTGTGGTTTATACACAATGTGGCTAATACACAGGAAATTACTGCTTAATGTTACACTTTAAATATTTAAGAAATGTATTATGAAATATGCAGGCTTTATTTTATGTGGCATGAGCAGTGTTGGTTGATGGAATTTTGATAATCAGCACAACATGCACTGGGTGCACAGCAACTACAAAGGACAGTGAGGGGACTCCACCACCCGCTCTCCTGTCCAGCACGAGAGAGAAACAAACAATGGTAGTTTGGTTTGTCAAAATTACACAGTATGAATGAACTGAAAAGCCCATTCCTGATTAATACATCTTTTTTAGCCACAGCACAGACCGTCATTGCCTCCCAGACACCTCTGTCACAGGCCTGTATGCCAGGCTTAATGGGTGCAACCACTTGGTCAGCTGAAACTCCATAAATACAAATGCACACACACACACATTTACAAGGAGGGGTGAAACCCTACCAACAGGAGGTGAGAATGTGGCCGGAGGGGGCCGTCTCACAACTTCAGGACTGCTTTGAAACAACAGACTGGGATATCTTCAAAACAGCTGCCACCCACAACAACCACATTGACATTGAGGAATACACAGACACTGTGACCTCCTACATCACCAAATGCATCGATGATGTTACAGAAATAAAACACATCACCACTCGGGCCAACCAGAAGCCATGGCTGACAGGAGACGTCCACAGACTGCTGAGGGCCAGAGACAAAGCCTTCAGAGCTGGAGATGTAGCTGGCCTAAGAACAGCGAGGGCTAACCTGTCCCAGGGCATCAGGAAGGCAAAAAAGGATTACACAGACAAAATAACAACACACTTCAAAGACAGCAGAGATGCACAGAGCCTATGGCAGGGCATACAGGCCATCACTGACTACAAGCCTGCGCCACGGAGCTGTGAGAACAACACCTCTCTGCTAAATGACCTGAACAGTTTTTTCGCCCGTTTTGAAGCACAAAATGACACTCACCCACAGAAAACCCCCCACCTCCCCCACGACCAACCCCTGTACCTGTCCTCTGCCAGCGTGAAGAGGACACTAGCCACCATTAACCCCATAAAGCAGCAGGCCCAGACAACATACCAGGACGAGTGTTGAAGGACTGTGCAGAAGAGCTGAAGGATGTTTTTACAGACATTTTCAACACCTCTCTGGAGCAAGCAGTCATCCCATCACTTTTCAAAACTGCCACCATCATACCCGTGCCAAAGAAATCATCACCATCATGCTTCAATGACTACCGTCCTGTAGCACTCACGCCCATAATCATGAAGTGCTTCGAACGGCTAGTCATGTCACACATCAAAGCCACCCTACCCCCCACCCTGGACCCCTTCCAGTTTGCATACAGAGCCAAACGATCCACGGAGGATGCAATCTCCTCTGCCCTCCATCCAGCCCTCACCCACTTAGACAATAAAGACTCATATGTGAGAATGCTGTTCATAGACTTCAGTTCAGCATTCAATACCATAATACCACAACAACTCATCAGCAAACTGGACAAGCTAGGATTCAGTACCTCCCTCTGCAACTGGCTGCTGGACTCCCTGTTGCAGAGACCACAAGCAGTAATGCGTGTCGGGACAACACCTCAAGCACTCTGACCCTGAGCAGGGGGCCCCTCAAGGGTGTGTGCTCAGCCCCCCTGCTCTTCACACTGCTAACACATGACTGTACAACCACTCACAGCTCCAACCATCTGGTGAAGTTTATGGACGACACAACACTGGTGGGCCTCATCACTAAGGGCGATGAGGCTCACTACAGAGAAGAAGTAGACCTGCTGGCTAAATGGTGCAAAGACAACAACCTCCTGCTAAATGTCAGCAAGACCAAGGAGATTGTTGTCAACTTTCAGAGAGGCCACAAACAACTGCCACCACTGTCCATCGACGGAGATGCTTGTGGAGAGAGTGAGCAGCACAACATTTCTGGGGGTGCACATCAGCGACGACCTCTCCTGGACCACCAACACAGCATCACTGGCGAAGAAAGCCCAGCAGCGCATCTACTTCTTGCGCAAATTGAAAAAGGCAAGTGCCACGCCTCCCGTCATGACTACATTCTACAGAGGGACCATCGAGAGCATCGTCTCCAGCAGCATCACAGTGTGGGGCGGAAGCTGCACAGATCAGAACTGGAAGACCCTCCAGCGCACTGTTAACACAGCTAAGAGGATCATTGGAGCACCACTCCCCTCCCTGCAGGATATTTACACCACCCGCCTCACCCGCAAAGCACTAATGATTGTCAAGGATACAACCCACCCTGCACACAAACTGTTCAGCCTCCTGCCCTCTGGAAAGCGGTACAGGAGCCTCCGCTCCCGCACCACCAGACTGGCAAGTAGCTTCATCCACCAAGCAATCAGGATGCTGAACACTCTACCCACTCTCCCATCACTGACAGCCCCCCCCCACCCACCAGCCAGCCAGGAACCTAGGAAACTAGGATCCTGTCTGCCCTAACCCCCAACACCGCCCTGTGGAACTGCACTGTGACTGCGCAGCCTAACGTGTTGCTGCTTCACATCAAGCCTGATATACTTTAAATTACTGCATACTGCATATCAATGTAAATATACAGGTCACACAAGCACAAGTTTAAACTTCATGTAACTGTTAAGACACAACACAACTACCTCTATTTTTTTATATATATGTCCTATGTTTCTATTTTGATACATACATGTTCTATATTTCAGTCTTGCACTTTAATTTAATGTTTATTGTCTATGGCTATGTCTATAGTATGTCTATGTCTGTATTTAAAGTATGTCTATGTCTGCATGGGCAAGTAAGAAACGAAATTTCAATTCTTTGTATGACCAGTGCATGTAAAGAAATTGACAATAAAAGCCGACTTGACTTGACTTGAACTTGCCATTCACAGTCACAGACACAAAATGGACTCAGATATACACTAAACAAACAATGTGGATAGTAATGTTGCCAACATCACTTGCCCACAAAGAGTAAAATGACACAAATGAAATGCAACACAGGATGTTCACAATCTAACAGCACAATTAGAAAGAACACCAATGTACAGACCACACACTCGAGAAAAACACAAACAGCACGGATATAAAACACAGCAGCAGAAAACAGGGCAACAGCATCAGGTGGGAGCATTAAGCTTAAAAATGGCCAGCAACCATAAACGTAGACTGCTGATCAAGTGTCAATTTAGCTGAAGTGCAGTTATCCACCCTGAGTAGAGAGAGGGAGAACAAGCACAGTGACAGCTGTAGTTCCACACAGCTGAATTGGTTACGAGGTTCAGCAGAAGCTCAAATCAGAAGAACTTTATCTCACAGATGAAACATAGGTCACAACACGCTCCAAATTGTTCCTCACTACAATACTGATCTGAACAATTATTATCATTAGGGGTCCAAACAGATAAGCAGCGGGAACCCTATTGTGTTTGTTCTGATTATTATAGTGCATGCAAGCACTGTTATCCCTCTGCTTCTTATTTTTTATTATTACAGTGCATGTAAGTAATGTGTTGCTATATGCCACCAAAAGCACATCTCAGCCTTTGAGCTCTGAGAATGTAGAATTGTGAGAACTGAGGGCAACACCATGTCCTTTCAATCACAGCCACAACAGCAGGTCTTACAGACCTTGGCAACATGTGCAGCACCCACGATTCTAACTTGGGTCTTCAGCATTAAAGGCATTGATGTTAACCATTTTTACCACCATTCCCACAAGGTTAATGATTGCAGGGTGTGTATGTCTGTATTAATGTGCACTCATATACTGTGTTTACAACTGACACATTACATTTTGAATTGATTGACGTCTAGAACATGGTCGAAAAAAAATTGGCCTACATATTTGAATAAGAAAACATTGTGTATTTTTAATGAATTATTGAGTGTTAAAGGCAGTGATGTTAACCATTGCACTACCATGTCCACAAAGTTACCTAAGATTCAGCATAGACATTTTAAGAATTTTGAACTCAGTTTAAAGGGGTGATGGAATGCAAAACCGAGTTTACCTTGGCATAGTTGATTAACGACAGTTCGGTATGTAAAATAAACATACGGGGAACTTAAAAATCCCATTGTCACCTCCTTTGCATGGAAATCTCACAACTTGAAACTGCTGCTGTTTAACGTGCGAATTCTAACTAAGCTAATAGATGACGACAACTCGGCAGCTGCACCTTATTTGGCTCTGTTCTGTACCTTTGTAATGCCCCCGAAATTTACATACACAGTAGTGGATTTTACTGTTTGTTCTCAGGACACAGTTTGTGTTCAGTTCGCCAAGATGATTCGTTCTGAATCGTTCACCAGTTCGTTCAGTCACGTGTCCTGTACACAACGTTGTGTGGCAGCGAGTCATGAACCTTTGAACTATCGTTCACGTTCACGTTCACGTTCACGTTCACGTTCACGTTCAAAACAGACCGTGGCTGATAAAGTTTCTAAGATATTTGTTGGAGAATCTAAAATTCTTAAAGGCACAACTTGCTCTGACAAAGAGCTGTGGTAAGGAAGGACAAATATTGGGATCGGAAATTGTTCCTCTTATTAGGCCTAAAATGCATTAAGGTATGGCGTTAAATACAGATTGATATGTATCAATGTTGGAGGTTGCAGGTTGCAGGTTAACCCATTCAAACAAAAAACTTGGGTATGTTAAAAGACATCCATTACAATCAATTAAATGCAGGACTGACCAGACGCCCTTCTCTAGCCAGTCCTTGATATACAAAGATGACTTCTCAGTATTGTATCTGTTGTTCCAGAGAGGTGTATTATGATTGTAAAGAATCTTCCAGCAACCTGGTGATGGAAGAGGGATAATTTGATGGGCAGATTCTAAGTATAGAAGTCACATTTAAGGAAAAAATCTCTCTCACCTATTTTTTTTAAATATTTCATGAGGGATATGGTACCAGAAGCTGGTAGGCCTACTGTTGTTTAAGAATCATTTCAACCACTTGATTTTTAATGTTCCGTTTATGGAGTCAATATCAATGGCCTCTTACCCTCCATGATGTCTTTTATGATTTCTGATCTTTTAACATAGTGAACCCTTTTCTTCCATACTGTAGTCAAAGTTTATTTGATTAATTTGTTTAATGGCTCTCTTGGAAATAGCCATTTAATAAGCGGGATATACACCTTGAGATACTCTCCATTTACGTTAGAAAGACTCTACCCAGTAAGCTAATGTCTCTCAGTAGCCATGAATTAAGTTTAGCCTGACAATCCTTGATTATCCTCGACACATTCATGTTCTCCCTTATCTTCTGCTGGAGCACTAGAATAGGCATTAACTCACACTTATTTAAATTCAATTTCAGGCCAGAGGCTTTAGAGAAGGACTCAATCGTCTTCAAAGCTTTTTGTCATAATATCTGTCGCTTTCTTTAACATAAGAAGGAAAGGGCCCTCAGTGAATCCCAGAAGTGTTTATAAAAGTTGGCAGTAAGACCATCAATTCCAGGAGATTTGTTTAAGGATAAACTTTCTACCACTTTATCAGAATCACAAAATTCAGCAAAATCAGTATCTATAAGAGGAATACGATGCTGAAGAAGGAATTCGCATCAGCACAAGAATATGTGTAAAGCGTATGTAAAGCGACCTCGGGTTTGAGAAAGGCGCTATATAAAATAAACGTATTATTATTAATATGATGAGTACAATTTCTAGAAAGAAACCACCTCCTTTGTAATCACGGCTGGATCTTTATTCTCCTCTCCATCTATTAGAGTTAAGATTTAATTGAGTTTTTTTCTTGCCTTCTATTTTCTAGCTGGCAGAAATAGGATGTGCTTTCCTCTTCTTCCTCTATCCACTTTGCTCTGGACCTTATATGCTCCTTCTGCCTTTCTGAGATGTATTTTATCAAGTATAGAGGACAAGGCCTGTAGTCTTTGTCTGTCCACATCAGTAGGGGATGTAATTTGGCAGAGCAAGTTTATGTCTTTAATTAAACTAAGTTCTAATGACTTGTTGTCTCTATTATTTTTTCCCCCATAGGATATACAGTACTCTCTTATTTTAAATTTAATGAATTCCCATTTAGAAAGAAAAGATTCTATGGAGTAATCTGACATCACTTGTGATGGCTTTCACTCCATTAACAAACGCTTGGTAGCCTACTTTAGCAAACTACAGTTAAATTTCAAATAACCCTTATTGCAATAGCTAACATTAGAGGGTTTTACACTCAGTTTAATAATAATAAGTAGAAGTAGTAGGTGGTCCATTCTCCAGTCCACATGGTGGCGGTAAAGCACTAAAAAGCTGGTTGCCAACCGCCATTCAAGAATAAATGAAGAAGTAGTCCGTAAACGTTGGCGACACACAGCGTGACTTTAAGGCACGATGGCCGAGAACACGATTGTAGAGGCAAGGTATGTATCGTTCTATCGTGTTTAATCTGTTTCTGGTTGTTTGTTTATTAAGTATTGTAGTAGCAGTAACGCAAGCACACAACTTCACATTTCGCCTGTGTCAAACATTTATTTTGTTGCAATAGGCAAAGCCAGGCTAATTGTGCTGAAATTACTTCGATGCTTCAAAACAATACAGGCACCCCAGAGCCTTCGGTATTTTTCCTATTTTCAGTTCTCGTTAGCCGTATACGCTCATATTCTTCAATTATCAGTTGTGTCTGGTTAGTAATTGGATGGAAGACCTCATATGGTGACCAAGATAAATATCACCAGAAGTTTTCTGATGACTCAGCCATAGGCAGCAGGAGACAGTAGACAAGTCTGATAGACAAGTTTGTTGAGTGGTGCAGCCTGAGCTGGCCATATTTCTCCACGACAGGTAGCCTGGGCTAAACTTCATCTGCATCGCTAACTTCAGCTAAATATGTCACGTTGGTTAGAGAGGTATTTTTTGTTTTTCACTGTTTCGTAATGTGTAGCTGGGTCATGGTTGGAGAAACGTTAAAGCAGCTGCAGATCAACTAACGTTAGCTAAGTCTGCATTACATCTGGCAACCCAGACGAGGCTCGTGTCTGGTCTTGAGAACGTTCACCAGTGTTTTGATTTTGGCCTACAGAACGTTCGGTAACAATCAACAGCTTTAAAGGTGCTTTAAGCGATGTTGGGTAACGTCATTTATGTTGACGTTCAAACAAAACAGAGAGCTAGCTCACTACTCCCTTCTCCTTCCTGCCTTGCAATTGAAACTTTTAACAATGCCATTGTTTTACCGAATTTTGTGACTCTAGAGGGCGCTGTTGTATTGCAGTCTAGGCTGATTAACAGTGGGGTAACATATTTTGGCAATATTTCTGACAATAGGCCTATCAAAATAGGTGACCTATCCTGCTGAAGTCTACCTGTTCACAGGAGTGATGAGAGCTATTTGGTTAAACATAGGACACAGTAAGAGGTGTGTGTATTAGTCTATTTCTAATATGTTACCCCACTATTAAACAGTGGGGTAACATATTTTGACAGTAGGCCTATCAAATACAACAGCGCCCTTTAGAGTCACAAATTCTGTGACCACAACAGGTCACAGAATTCGGTGCAACACCGGGACGGTGTGATTAAATCTTTGTTTCGGGGAAATTATTATTATTTTTTTTAAGTTTGAATATTTTTAAGACATATTGCTTGCAAAGACTAGCCTATCTATGGTCATGCCATATGCCACAGGGCTTAACATTCATTTTTCAAAATGGGGGGGGAGGGGGAATTATTAATTTAGGGGGAATTAACACAATTGGGGTCAAGAATTGCGATTTTGATACTACATCGATACTTTAAAAAAAAATTTATTTGATTTGGGGGCCCCCACCACCTTGACGTCATCAGTAATATTGAATATACTGTAGTGGGATCATTCACACCAGTGGCCATTCTAGATTCTGCTTGACTCTCTCCACACACACAAACACACACTGAAAATGATGGCTCGTGTGATATGTTTTTACTTCATATATTTTTAAATTCATATAGAGTGTGTTTAGTTATGTATAGTATTTTACTAGTAATAGTTTCTTCCCCTCTGCAATTGGTGTCCTCAACAAAACATAGCCCCCCTTAATGCATAGTGTTTTTGTCCCTGCACTTTGTCGTATTTATATAGACCTATATTTAGGGCTGGGACAATGCGTCGACGTAATCGATGACGTCGACGCAAAATATGCACGTCGATTCGTCAAGCATAACGCGTGCCGCTAAATATTTTTAATTTTACACCTTCAGTGTTTCCCATACGTTGACTAACCTGTGGTGGGGCACCACAGATCAAAACCGGCCGCCATACATTGATGTTCTATGTTGTACTATTTAAATTAAAGATGAGAGAAAATCCTTTCATTGAGCTGCACTTTTTATGCACGCAGGCTTAAGGCTTTCCTTGCCCTGCCTGCTCACCAAAAGTGTGGAAAAGTGTTTTCCAAGACTCAAAAGTGCTTGTCCCAAGGAGAAGTACGAACCGTTATTTGAACTAACTACGTTATGAATTGCATCCACAGATCAGCAGTGTTACAACCTTGCAAGGGTTCCGTCACAAACGTCTTAAAGTGACAGGCACTCAATTAGACCATACACTACTGAACTTTATTGAATGCTACCTCTGACTAGGAATGCAATACTTTGCACTTGTATAGTCTTTTATTTTGGAATTTTAAGAGCAAATAACCTCTGACTAGTTTTACTTACTGTTAAATTGCAATGTGAGCGGCAGCGGGGAGGATATGTCGGCAGGATTATTTAAAAGGCAACACTACATTGTGGCATTAATTTTGCCGTGGCAGGCCAACTAGCAACTTTGTTAGCAAAACCACCGCTAGTTAGCCAATCCTATTCAATCTCAATGGAGCAATGGTAGCTAACAGTTTACTGGGAAAAAACGATGACCTTAACAACCTCATCAAATAAAAATAGATGTTAGTTGGGTTTTAAGCATTCGATGAAGTAAAATGTCTAGGTGGATTTCAACATAAACAGTTAGCGGAGTAGAAAGATATAAGAAGCAGGCTCTGTAAGAAGCCTCTCTTTCTCCTGGCTTTACTGTTGTGATGCTGCCATCTTTGTTGAAAATTTCAGCTCACAGATGGTCATGTGATTCATTGCTAGCACTCTGATTGGATGATCTCAAAACGTTGTTCTCAGTGTTTCCCTCAGCCAAGGGGTCCTTGAGCTGAAAAAGGTTGAAGACTCCTGTTTTATACTAATATGATATACCGGTAGATATACACACTAAGCTACTGATATAAAATGAGAAAATACTGAATTTCTGATATTCATGACGGCACACATTGTGCAGATTATAACTTAGGTACTGTTTCTATTACAGTTCTACCCTTTTCTGTCTCTTGCTGCTGTTTGCAGCTTTGGTTTTAAACTAAGTAGCCTGGCTAGTTTATCATAGTTTACTGCTTGGACTGTTTCTCCACGTGTTTTTACGTTTCAAGGTAATATTTTACACACAGGCCCTTTTGAGCCTTGGGAAAACATTGGTATTGAGATGATCGGTCAACTTGAATGCAAGAGTTTTAAAGAAATTTGTGCAGCATGCTATTGAAGCTAACCAGACTTAATAACCATCTTCTATGCGTCCTTGCTTTCACGATTGTTTTATTTGGATTAAATGTGGAGAGAGAGAGAGAGACTTCTATACTGTTTGGTTAAGTTACACACAGCTCTACAATGAAAGCTACGAGAGCTATTAAAAATTCTGATTTATTTATTGATTTTTGGACAACGTAGTTAGGCTTAGGCACACTCATCTCGTCATCTCACTCACTCAGATTTGCAGTTCATATGCAGGAAATGCTATATTTTCGACATGAAAATACTACTGAATTTCCTACTACTACTACTTGAATTTCCCCTGGGGATCAATAAAGTATCTATCTATCTGTCTACTGTATTGTAATATAACTGCACTGTACTTTGAAAAAAACCCAGTTATTTTTTGTAAGGGAGGTTATTTGGTAGTAATGGTAAATGCAATGCACAAATCTACATAAAACAGATATATCAATTTACTTTGAAGTGACTAGGGCTAGTTTACAGCATGGCATTTGTTGCGCATTAATAAATTGCACTTAATGCAAAATATTTTTTTATCCGATTAATCAATGAAATAATTGCTAGAATACTCGATTCCAAAAAGAATTGATAGCTGCAGCCCTAGTTTGCAGCGATGTGGCAGTCAATGTTAAATGACTGTCCAGTATATTCCTTCAGTTGGTGAAACTCTTTCTGGTAATTTTTCAGCAATGTTATACCAATTGTATCTAGCTGTAAAATTATATTTTACTAAGGTTTGATGTGATTATTCTGTTTAATTTTCTTCCAGACGTCAATATTTGTGTCCTAATTACTTGTTTATCCTGTCCTATTTGGTCAGATCTCCTAAGGTGATCAAACTGGTTCCTGAGAACCTTTTGAAGAAAAGGAAAGCATATCAAGCTATTAAAGCAACAGAAGCAAAACTTGCACTTCTTCAAAAAAGGAAGGTAAGTCTGTTATAGCTTGTTTCCATCTACTGGTGCAGTTCAGTTTGGCTCAGTTCAGCTGTGTTTGGAACAGTAATCCCTGGGGGGTGTTCCAGAAAAGAGGTTTAACAAACACTGAGATAAAACTTCTGGGTTGTCTGAACCTTTGGCCACTAACCCCAAACTGTTGATTCCAAAACACCGGTTACCAGTTAGTTCAATCAACCCTGTGTTTGTTAACTTAGAGTTGTGTGCGTTCACGGCGAACTTATAAAGGCATCATCTATTGAGAGTTGAAACCATGAGTGAAACCGGCGAAACGAAGAGCACCATATTTTTCAGAGGTGGAGTAGCAAGTTTAGGATAGCCTATTAATGTCAAAAGCACAATTGAATTAAATAATTCAGTGGACATTACGTATTGACTGCTTTGAATGATGCTTTCTTAAACTAGCCTACCTTGTCACAGATTGAGCGGGCCATAGACGCTTTGAGAATCCCAAATGTAATTTTCTATTTTAACGTGGGTTCTGCTGTGGGCCAAGTAAACCTTGTTTGTGCTCCACCATCGGAATCAGCTAGTGGTGATAAGTGTCAGAAAGCAATCATCTATCCCCACCTATCAAGTTCTCCTGTAATTGCATTAAGTTACAGTACACTAATTAGTCTGTAGTGGATCAGATAATATTCCAGTAAGGTATAGGCCTAATGCACCCTGTTGAAATGTGTCGCTCAAATTAGATTCCCGGTACATCCTGGTAGGGCTGGGCGATATGGCTGAAAACTGTATCAGGATATAAGTATTTCATATCAGTCAATATAGATAATTATTGACTTTAAAAAAAAAATCTATTTCAGATAAGGACCAGAAGGGGAAAAAAGTTACATTTAAACACTTTTATTTTAAACTTAACCTTCCTCTGATTTTAATCACCACAGTTATCAAAGCAAACAGGGAAAATAAATAGCAACATAATCATGAAAAACACTCAAAGCAGCACTGGTTGAAGCCTGGAAAAATTGTAAACAAAGTAGCTTAATTTGCTAGTTTATCATAGTCTACTGGTTAGACTGTTCAGTTTTCCCACGTGTGTTTAAGTTTCAAATGAATACTTTTTCTCCTTGGGACAGGCCTGTTTGAGTCTTGGAAAATACTTTGCTATTTGCATCGCGATTGGGATTATTAGAATTTAGCAGTCAATTTGAATGCAACCGTTTTGAACAAATTCGTACAGCGTGCTAATGATGCTAAACGAATTTAATAGCAATTTAGCCAGTTGTCTTGCACGATTGTGAATGTTTGGATTACATGTGCATGCTGAGAGATGCGCCTGTTGAAAGGGAGAGAGAGAGTGCACGGGGCAAGGACTCCTTGAGAGTCTGTGTTGAGGTAGGCCTACTTCTATTGCCTACTCTGGTAGAGTTGCACATACTACAATGCAAGCTATATTTAGCCTATTTATATATGGACAACGTAAGGCGGGAGGTGTGTGTTGCTTTTAATTATCGAATGTTCTATCGAACGTATTTTTTATTGATATCGGTTACATGTCTATTGCGATACATATCGCTATCGTTTTATCGCCCAGCCCTACATACTGGCATTGTGTACTGGACCCTGGCCATTTCGCCTACAGGTTTGTGGTCAGATGTGAAGCATCACATATCGTCTGGCAATTATTAAAATAAAAATGTGTCTTAAACACCAACACCATTAAGAGAGCATCCAAAAATAGAAGTGGCGTATAGCCTATCTATTAGACCTTAATGTGAGGAAATTCTGAAAAAGCCAAGGCTCATTAATTGAAAGCTCACCAGCAAACATATCCTATTGTCGGTGTAAATTTGGAAAACTTTAAAATAAGTGATGCTGACCTGCCAGTTGGTGACACTACACTTTAATGATTCTCGTGGGTTTGTGGCCAGTAAAAACGAATGACGTTGCGCAGTAACTGCTTTAGCGCAAGGCAAATTTTACGCACTGACTGACAGCCTGCCGATATGCTCTGCGTCTATACTACAAAAACTCCCAGTCGGATAGCGATCGTCGATGCACATAATTTGGAGAGCCAAAAAGTGTAGCCTATTTTATCCCAAATGCCATCAGCATTCTTGACCAAACTTAGTGACAACACACATACCTGGCTGAGCTTTTTTTTTTTATGTAGCCTATATTTAAACTTTATTTTTTCATTTTCTATTTTTTCCATGTTTTGTAATGTACTTGTTTTAATAATATCTTCAATGTGTCTGAGATGTTATCTGTCCATCTGTCTTGTATGTCTGGTGAGCCAAAGACATGGTGTAGGCTAGCTACATTAAAGATGTATTTTATTCTATTCTAATCCACAATGCGTAACGTTGTAAAAATGTAGGGATGGAGAATGCTTTTCAAGTAGCCTGTATTAAGGATTCCGCTGAAAAACGCTAGCGCTCTTGCAAAACTTATTTGAAAAAGAAAGAATATCATGTGATGATGTGGTCTTATCACCCTCTCACGGTAAATGGCACGGATGATTTGTGCTTTTTTGTCAATCGCACCATTGTGTGACAAGTGTGAAAATAGAGGCCTGGCTGAACATGCACTGAAATAACCGAACATAATACCCTGATCATTTTTGAACGTTTTGGAACTGAAATCCCAGGTTTACCACTTACTCTGGGTTAACATACCCAGTTATGTTCAGAGCCTATGTTACCTTAGTGACTTAGTGCCTGATCATTTTGGAACTGAAATCCCAGGTTTACACCGTACTCTGGGTTAACATACCCAGTTAAGCCAGTAAACTTGCTTTCTGGAATACCCCCCTGACCTATTGTCTCCACTGGTAAAGTTCCTTAAACAATTTTGTAACAAGTAAACTTGTTAATGTATACAGCATACACAGTCCGTGTCATATTTTGTTAATGTAATGAGACAAACAGTTTTCATAAGTATTACAATTGTGTTCACTTGCATGCTCTTGTACAATCACTACATACATGTTAAGTCACATACTCCTATTCAAACTACATAGTCAGAGGAATTGCTTCTGTGAAACTCTGCTTCTGCCTAAACCTCATATGACCATGGACTGTTTAGACCACTGAGGTCAGGCAGACACCTCTGTTCTCACATGGCTAAAACTGAAAGACTGAGGAGGAGTTTCTTTCCTCAAGCCATCCACATCCTGAACACACACAAAACTCTTTAAACTACACTTCATAAAATTTCCATACTGCACCTACACACACTATATATTTTTATCCCCATTCTCTCTCAATCTATTTATTAAATTCTTTCTAAATCTTTCTTTATCCTTATAAAGGACATATTTGCACAGGAAAGTTGAGCAGCTAAATGCCATTTCGCAAAATGTTTTACAACAGTATCTATGTATGTGACATAAAAACCTTGAATCCTTGAATAACAATACAGTGCATTGATATGCATGCTCTGCAATAAAATGCCACCAATTTGTACCATTTGTCTTGCAATGTATTGTGTAGAGCTGTCATATAATAATAATAATTTTCATTTGCCTTTTTTTGTGATCAGACACAAAAAGGAAGACCTGTGCGGTTCAAGCGTTTGGAAGATTTCCTCAAGCATGGAAAAAGACAACACCGTGATGAAAGACGTCTTCAAAGAGCCAATCACAGACCTCCTGTTGACCTGCCATCACCTAAAAACAGCCTGGCATTTGTTGTCAGAATCAGAGAGTAAGAGAATCTTATTAAAGGAGAAATCCGGCCAATTTTAACAGAGCTCAGTTGATCATGTTCATGGAATACTGTTGGTCAGAAACAAATGTGGAAAAAAATTGGTGCCATCTGATACGAGCTAGACGGCTAACGGCTAAAGCAGCCAAAGTGCTTACAAGCTAGCTTATGGGGGCATGTTCTAAACTGTACCTTTGTGCCTCCTAACAGACTCAAAATGTTGTGACAAGTGCTGTGTAACATAAATAGGGTCCTTACATGACCTCACTGCGTGTTCAACCCAATAATTGTGAAGGAACAGTATAAATCCTGTGTTTGTAGCCTGTCACCCTACCTGCTTCCCTCCATTGCTTCCTGTAGCCTAATGTCCATACCGAAGTCGATCTCATGCCTTTTCCCATTTCCACAGAGACCAGATGTGAAGTTTATGTCCAAAATAATTATGAATCAGGATTGCAATGTTTATATATCAATATGAATGACCGTAAGAACATGAAAGCTCCAATTGAGAGCTACAGCTGCACGCTACTGAATGAAATATGGAGAACCAAAGATGACAGGATAAATGGTCAGGTAAATGCAGAAATAAATTCGATATATAGGCTACAAGTAAATAAATTGGGTTGAACACACACAGTGGTGTCAAGGACACTGTTCATGTTGCACAGCACTTGTCATGACATTTTGAGTCTGTTAGAAGGCACAAAGGTATACAGTTTAAAATATGCCCCCATAAGCTAGCTTGCTAAGTTGGCTTTAGCTTTGGCTGCTTTAGCCGCTAGCCTACTAACTCGCGTCAGACAGCACCGTTTTTTTTTTCTGACCGACAGTATTCCATGAACATCATCAACAGCTCTGTGTTAAAATTGGCCAGATTTCTCCTTTAAGCTTATGAAGCCATTTCTGATGTAGCTGTACAGACATGAATAGGTAATAACTAAAATATCTTATTTTACCTGTAGGATAAAAGGTGTCAGTCCCAAAGTTATGAAAGTCCTCCACATGTTTCGACTTCGCAAGATCTTCAGCGGCACTTTTATGAGAATCAACAGATCATCTTTAAAGATGCTGAAGACCATTGAGCCATATGTTGCTTGGGGGTGAGTTCATTATAAATGTATTCTGGTGTTCCCTGAGACTGTACTGCAGTGTACTGTTGAGTTCACTGCTGATAAAACTGCCTAGCAAGGTCAGAACCTGACGAAAGGCAATAATAACATTTGACAGAATGTGTGATTTCACATCATGTTTTATATAACTGCATATTGAGATGAGTAAAAATATTGATCAACTTATTTCACATCAGAGACGGTAGCAATGCGCAGCCCACAGATTTCTTCAGCTTTGATATGCTATACTAGTATAAGTATATTAGTCCATGAGCCACAGGCCCAAAAAGGGGCGTGTCACTACCACTTGGGGGGGGGGGGGGCAAATTCTCACTATATTCTTCTGAAAGCTACATATCTCTGGAGTATAAAATGGTATGATGGCAAGTTGGATCTTGTAGCTTTGTGGCTGTACAGGCCTTCAAAGTTGACCTTTGATTTTAAAAGGAAATTCCGCCTATTGGCTTTTTTTTTGTTAAACCTCATAAGAGCCCAGAAAATAATCCAAACCTCATTGTATATGTGGTGTTTGATGTTGGCATACATATTATGAATAATTACTGTATGTGATTTTGCCTTTCATTGGTTGATAAAATTCAAGATTTATGTGTAATAATGAGCAAATCTACATTTTCAGAGACACAACCTGTTGCAGCACTAATTGAAATGCCCACTACCTCATTAATCAATGTATTTATACCTTCCTACCTCCCAGCAGAAACTTGAAATACAAATGATTACATAGGTCTGCATTGCTATGCTATTTAGTATTTGTAAATGTACTATTCGGAAACACCCCAAAATTCAGTAAATTAGTATTTTATTGAAACTACCCATAAGAGATATTCCAAGAGATCAAAACATCATGATTACCAATCACATATTACCTTTACATTCAAGGAATACCATATGAACATTGTTCACATCACCACATGTACCCAGCTTAACATAAATATTATAATTTTATAATGTCCAGGGCACATGAAATACATACAGTAATTTCCTGTGTATTAGCCGTATTGTGTATAAGCCACAGGACAGTGTTTTATGCAAGTTAAAAGAAACAAAACCATATACCATATTAACTGCCCCCGTGTATTAACCTCATAGCTGAAGTCTTTCATCTGATGTTAAAATCATTTCCATTTAAAATAAATAATAACTTAATAAAAATAAGAAAGAAAATATTCTAAAATTCTACACAGTTAGATCTGATGAGACAGAAACTGAAATTGGATCAATCCATTTTCAGAGTAACATGAGTTAATTTGCATATCTACAGCAGGTCAAAGCAACACAAGAGGTTAGGGATAGGGATGATCTGATTCAGACTCATACTACAGGCAAAGACATAAAGTCATGACATAAATCTCTTTTCCACCAATATGAACCAGGTGCTGGTTCTGGGCTGGTGCTTATACCAGTTCGGTATTGGTTCCACTCGCCAGATTATCTAAGAACCAGTCGATTTTCCACAGACTGCGAGCCAGCGTAGGGCTACGTCTTTAAGTCACTGCTTGCACCTCCGTTGTCCTAGCAACGTGTCATGAAGTCATCAATCATAATAAACAATGGAGGACTACATACCAATACTTTTGCTCCTGGCTTTACAAATTCACACTGGAATTCGGAGACGCGCTTTGACAACTCTTCGTGACCGCTATGGACATAGGATACGTTCAAGAAGAAAGGTAATTTATTTTGCATGTTTTGACTGTTATTATTATAACATTTTGCAGGCATGCGATGGCAACATCTATAGCATATCAATGCTCTAGCGTCAAGCTAGCTGTTAACTTACTGCTCATAGTTCAAGTAGTGTATTGTCATGTACTCGTAGGGAATTCTAAATCATGAAATGTATGCGTATGAGTGTTTTGGGTGTGTGTGTTCTTGTTGGGGGGGGGGCATTATCGCGTGGATGTAATAACGTTACTGTACAATACTGTACAATTTCCGTTTCTCATCACAATACCATAACCTATCTGTAAACAAACCAAATGATACAGGATTTTGCCTTTGCAGATTGTATTAAGGCTGAGGGCAACGAGGAGGAGGACACATGCTGTTTGGCCATACCACCCATCACAAACCTGGTGGGACACAGTTGTGCCGGCTTTCACCCCTACACAGTTTATTTGAAACTTTCGAGTGTCCCGGGAGTCATTTGAATACATATGCCATAAGGTCAGGCATCTCATGGTCAAAATGAACACCAATTACCGTATGGCTGTTCCAGTTAGAAAACGTGTAGCAATTGCTCTTGGAAGCTGGCTACTGCCGGCACTGAGTATAGGACCATTGGCCACCTTTTTGGGGTAGGTATAAGCACAGTGTTTAACTGTGTTCAGGATTTCTGTGACTCGGCTATAAGGGTCTTGCTCTCTAAACACATCACCACTCCAGATGCTGCTAAGCTGGTTGAAATGGCCACCTTCTTCAATAACCACTGGAGAATGCCACAGTGTGTTGGTGCAATAGATGGAAGCCACATCCCAATCATTGCACCCGAGGAGTATCCCCGTGACTATTTTAATTTATTTTAATTGAGGATCGCATAGACAGGCAGTTAGACATTCAACCTCCAAATCAGGTATTACCTGAGCATGGTGAGCAAGAAGGGGCAGATATTAGAGCAGCCTTAATGAACTATTTCAGTATAGAGGAGTGATTGTTTTCATTCTTCATTACTGCCAGTTACCTGTTTTGTGTTGTGGTACATGTACAGTATCTGTTGATTTATTCCTGTAATTTTGGATAGGTAGTTAATGTGGAATACATTCATGAAATTATTTTAACCGGTTGTGCCTGTGTGTGGTGTGCCTGCGTGTGTGTGTTTGTTTGCACGGCACATTCACATATTCAAAACTGTTTTTTGGAATAGGGAAGGGTGAGAATGTTGGTAAATATATAAACATGTGTTTTGGCATTAACAATCAAATAAATAACATTTATTAAATTAAAAACAGTATTCTCTATTTGTTTTCTTGCGCCTCCATCACTGCCACCATGCGCCCCATGAGCCCAAGCAGAGCGCTTGTGTCTGCCTCCATCTTTGCTGCCATGTCCTTGTTAAGCTGCAAGAACTTATCGTCAGTCTTCTCCCTGTAGTCCAACAGCTCCTCATTGTCACGCTTTCTTTTTGCCGTGTAGAAAACAAACAAACCAAACCAAAATGTGTGAGAGGACGATGTCAAACTATCTACCAGCAGAGCATAGTTGCTGTAATATAAATACATCTTGTACTGTACTGTGCACTAGTACAAGTCCACACATTACTGCAGATAAGCTACAGTTTGTTTTACATTGGCTGCCACCATAATTTAACTATTTCTAACAAAATCTGCAAACGATGCACCTGCATGTTGACCATAATCTACCGTTTCAGTAGGACATACTGACCCTTCATTTTAAGAAACTAGGTTAAATGCTTGGAGGCAGGAGGCATAAAGGGCAGTAAGTAAGTTAAGGTTAAATGCTTGTTGGACAATATACGCAATGAGGTAATGTATAACATGTAGGCCTAAACATTAAGGAAACACGGAATACATAGCACAACATATTTTACCTCGTTTGGCTTGCCGTGATGACACGGAGGCAGATGGTACCGGACGAGGTGAGCTGCAGTCCTGTGGTGGTGGTAGCTCCGTGTCATCAACATCCCCTTCCTCACCAGTGACGGACAACTCTAAACAACCAAAACAGGGAACAGAGTTTGAAAGCACAGACTGAAATAAGTCCAACACACTTATTCAAATTTCGGCTTTTTGTAATGCAGTCATAATGTTAGTAAATGCCTTATAAAAACGTTAACGTTTAGCAACTGTAACCAAGTAGGCAAAGTTTGCTAGCGGTAGTAGCTTGCTACATTTTACTTGTTGTCATCACCTAACTATAACATTGTAACAATACATAGCTGGCTACACCGTTTTAAAAAAAAACATGAGTGACATTGAAACATATGAAATATAAGACCCACCTGAAGCATTTTTTGCTAAAAAGCAATTTTCTGCCTCTCCATTCACCATAGCCTCCAACAAGGCTGTGGCAGAGTTCAGTGCCCCGGTGGTTTGGCATGCCGGCCGGTCACCAAGTATGGAGTCCAGGACGTCGAAATGTGGGGATCTTCGTTGACCACTACCACTTTGCCCAAGCTCCCTTTTTTGGTCCCGATAATCTTTTTTTAATTTTGTTTATCAACTGGTCTACACTCCTCTGGTAACCCGCTATAGACATTTCATTTTCTAGCTTTTCAAAGATTGGAAGGAGCTGTGCGGACAAAACCAATTTACTTTGAATTTCTGTGGAGGACCACAAAGCCAGCAGACAGTTTGTTTCCTCCACAGACCACGGTTGTTTCTGTTTTCCGTCCATTAGTTCTACCCAAAGTACGTTAACAGCTGAGCAAACGTTAACAGCTGACCGGTGTTTTAAAAAAAAATGGCGTCGCAAAGTTTTAGGTACGTCACGATCTCCCCCAGCACCTGACGTAACCGGTTCTTATCTCTAGACCAGTTCAGAGTTGGTGCTGAGCTGGAACCTGTTTTGTTAGCCCAGAACCAGGTTTATTTGTGTGGAAAAGCAAAGAACCGGTTCGATATTTGGCACTGACTCCGAACCAGCACCAGAACTGCCTTGGTGGAAAAGAGATAATAGAGGCTGGAGTCAGATACACCTAAGCACAAATTCCATGATACATTGACAAAGCAAAAATTAAAGACATTTACGAGCATGAGTCAAAAAAGAAAACACTGGCACATGGCAAGACCATCATGTTAAAGACTGGACATGAGAAAAGTCTTTTGTCACCCTCTTGGACCTTGGCGACACCTGAGGGGACCCCAAGGAGAACCTTTAAAGCAGCACTTGCAAAGCATTTGCAGAAACTTGCATCACTATCAGATAATCTTCCAGATGAATATAATACAGCAACAATCATTGATGGAATGTCTCTAGTCCAGAAGGTCAATAACAATGTCTCAACTTATGCAGACATTGCTGCTGCTATTCATAGCATGATCCGTAAAGAGGCAAAGCAGAGGCAGATCATTTTTTAGATTAAATTAGATTAGATTTATTGTCATTGTGCAGAGAACAAGTACAGACAATGAAATGCAGTTTGTGTCTAACCAGAAGTGCAAAAAAGCAGAAAAGTGCAATGTGATATACACCGTATAGGCAGGTGGTGCATAGACAGGACAAGAAATATAGTGCAGTGTAGACAGTAGTATACAGTTGTTTTGCAGAAGGTGGTTTAGAGTAGCATAAATTAAATATAAATATGTGCAGTGTATTAGCAGTTACCTTTATAAGAGCAGAATAAATATGGCTATGTACTGTAATATGAACAATGTATGAACAACATGTACAGGTATGTGCAATGTAGTGGCGGTACCATTATAGTAGTAGTAAGAACAATATAGATATATGCAGTGTATTAACAGAATATATTACAGAAAAAACTGAATAAATATGGATATTTAGTATGAACCATATAGACAGATATGTACAACTATGTGCAGTGTGGTAACAGTACCATTGTAGTGCAGAAACAGTAACATTACAATAGTATTAATAATAAGTGTATGTGCAGGATGAAAAGCACTAGAATATGGCTATGTACAGTATAAGTGTAATTACAGTATGTACATTTGTAAATAAATAGATGGATGGGATAGATGGGTGGGATAGGGTAGTGCAGTTGTGGGGGGGGGGGGGCTAGGGGATGTCCGCCTCCTTGTCCCTGTCCAGGTTGCCATGGTCGTGGACACCTCAACAGGCACAGGCAAGGAGGCATCAGGCGGAGGCGGGGCAGGGGGTGATGGGGGGCTTAATTTGTTGGATGTCACCGGGATGCAGAGCTAGAGTTCAGTAGGGTGACAGCCGCAGGAAAGAAGTTTCCTCTGAACCTGCTGGTTCGGATGCGGAGAGACCTGTAACGCCTCCCGGAGGGGAGTGGGGTGACTAGTCTGTGGTTGGGGTGAAAACAGTCTTTGATGATGCGCGTCTTACGCAAGCATCGCTTGCCCTGGATGGCCTCGATGGAGGGGAGTGAGGAACCGGTGATGTGTTGGGCAGTTTTCACCACCCTCTGCAGTGCTTTCCGGTCGTGGGCAGAGCAGTTGCCATACCAAACTGTGACACAGTTGGTGAGAATGCTCTCGATGTTGCAGCGGTAGACGTTCACCAGGATCTGAGGAGACAGATGGACCTCAGAAAGAACAGACGCTGGTGAGCCTTTTTGATCAGGGTAGAGGTGTTGAGGGTCCAAGAGAGGTCCTCAGAGATGTGGACACCCATAAACTTGAAGCTGGTGACATGCTCCACCTCAGTCCTGTTGATGAGAATGGGTGTGTGTGTGCTAGCTTTAGACTTCCTGAAGTCCACAATGAGCTCTTTGGTCTTCTTGGTGTTGAGAGCCAGGTTGTTATCAGTGCACCACAATGTTAGGTGCTGGACCTCCTCCCTGTAGGCCGTCTCATCGTTATTGCTGATGAGCCCAATCACCGTAGTGTCATCTGCAAACTTGACAATGGTGTTAGAGCCATGTACAGGTGTGCAGTCGTAGGTGAAGAGGGAGTAGAGGAGAGGGCTCAGCACACATCCCTGTGGTACACTGGTGTTTGATGGTTGAGGAGGTGCGATTATCTAACCTAACAGACTGAGGTCTGTTGGTTAGGAAGTCCAGAATCCAAAACCAAAGTTTGGTTTTTCTTTTATCACATACACATATATTGGTAGATGTTTTTTCTTTACCTTGACATGTTTTGATGTATACTTCCGTCTTCATCAGAAGGTCACACGGTGGAGTAGTGTGACGCGTTTTTATCAGCTGATGTTGTTACGGAGGTGTGATCCACCTGTCAGTTTTTTGACAGGTGGACCACACCACCTGCATGCCAGAGTTATTAAGCATGAGAACAACCGATACCACCGCTGGATAAAGGAGGAGATTGAAATAAGAAAGCGGAGCCCAAAGACGATGAACAGAGATGAGGGAGCATATATGCTCTCCCATACCTGGAGTGCCGTCCTCGGGGGCGGCGGACTGACCGCAGGAGGTGTGGTCCACCTGTCAAAAAACTGAAAGGTGGATCACACCTCTGTAACAACATCAGCTGATAAAAATGTGTCACACTACTCCACCGTGTGACCACCTGATGAAGATGGAAGTACACGTCGAAACATGTCAAAGTAAAGAAAAAACATCTACCAATATAGCTGCAAGCAGCAATGAGGGGGCCAAGCAGAATAGGCCGGAGTAGCCGCGGTGACAAGATAGAACTCAGCAAACACCCGGGATCAACAGGGCTGAATATTGCCACCACCTCCGCCAGCCAGCCCCCCCCCCCCCCCACCTAATCACCCCAGCCCGTCCCACCCCTTCCTGCCCTGCCCTGCCCTTGCACGCACACATTAGTATTAACTGGATGGAACATGTTGTCATCAGTTTCACATCAAAAAATAAAAGATTGATAAAACACAGCAGCAACTACACATCAAAATGCAATATTGCTAATTAAGCACCCCGTACAGGTCAAAGGTCACCAAATTTTTTGAGCGTCCTCCTAATGGGGTCATGAATATATGTAGTAAGTTTGGTGATACATGGCAGGGTTGCTGAGATATGAGCTCACTTCCTGTTTGGCGGCTTCGCCGGAAATTTTGATTGGCTATTACAGCCGAATGCTTCTGTCAATTGTTCCAGAAAGCAATGCAATGATGAGGCATGGTCTGAAGATGGTCTCTGCCAATTTTGGTGAGGATCCGCTGAAATTTGTGACCTGCGAAAACTTGTACGTGTTTTTGATTAAATCCAATATGGCGGCCGAATCAATTACAATGACATCACAAGTTGGCTTGGGTTGGCCAAAAGGCATGTTTCTCAATTACAGCGCCCCCTAGAGGTCAAAGGTCACCAGATTTCTTGAGCGTCCCCGTGATTGGGTCCTGAGTCCATGCACCAAGTTTGGCTTTGATACATGCAAGGGTTGCTGAGATATGAGCTCACTTCCTGTTTGGCTGCTTCGCCGCAAACTTCGATTGGCTGTTACGTGTGAACGGTTTTAGTTCCGAAGACAAAAAGCAATGCATTAATGAGGCATGGTCTGTAGATGATATCTGTTAAGTTTGGTGTCAATCGGACAAAATTTGTGACCTGTGAAGACTAGTGTTTTTGATGAAATCCAAAATGGCGGAAAATCCATCATGGCGGAAATTGACGTCATAGGGTGCGTTGAACTCGGCTTGGTCCAAGGATTCCAACGATACCTCATTTTTGACAATCGGCCACACGGGTCAAAAGTTACGTGCGTGAACGCACGTCCAACTTTGGCCTGTTGGTGGCGCTAGAGTACTTGAGGTGCCATCATGAAACTTGGTGACATTAATCATGGGACTGTCCCTAATCAGTGTGCCAAATTTCACAACTTTTCACCTGACGGTTCTATGGGCTGCCATTGATGGCAAAGGAATAATAAATATAGCTGCAAGCAGCAATGTGGGGGCCAAGCAGTTGAGCAGGAGTTGTCATGGCAACCCAATGTTGTTACATTATACACACCCCCATCCCAGACACACACATATACACAGATCAACCTCCTCTCCCACACACCCCAATAGCCCCACACACCCCAATAGCCCCCCACACATACACATGCCTCAAACATCACCAAATGTATTGTGCGTCCTCAGGTTGTAGTCACAAGTCCACATACCAAGTTTGGTGTCGATACGAGAAAGTGTTGATAATTATAGCGCCTCTAGTGGTCAAATGTCACTAAATATATTGAGTGTCTTCAGGATGTGGTCCCGAGTCCTTTTTACCAAATTTGGTGTCGATACGAGAAAGTGTCGCAAATTATAGCACCCCTAGTGGTCAAAGGTCGCAAAATTGATTGTGCATCCTCAGGATGTGGTCACAAGTCCACATACCAAGTTTGGTGTCTATACGAGAAAGTGTTGTTAATTATAGCACCCCTAGTGGTCAAATGTCACCAAATGTATTGTGCATCCTCAGGTTTTAGTCACGAGTCCACATACCAAGTTTGGTGTTGATACAAGAAAGTTTTGCAAATTATAGCACCCCTACTGGTCAAAGGTCGCTAAAATTATTGTCTGTCCTCAGGTTTGGTTTCAATATGTGAAAGCATTGCTGAAATATGAGCCCACTTCTTGTGATTATAGTGCCACCTATAGGTCAAGTCATCAAATTTATTGAGCCTCCTTCGCCTCCAAACTTGATTGGTCGTGACGGGCGACGGGTTTTGAATATGGCTCCTAAAAGCAATGCATTTGTGAGTCATGGTCTGAAGATCATCTGCGTCAAGTTTCGTGAAAATCGGACAAACTTTGCCAACTTTGATGCCTTTTAAGTGTTTTTGATGAAATGCAATATGGCGGAAGATCCAACATGGCGGAAATTGACGTCATGGGATGCGTTGAGTTCGGCCTCATCCAAGACTTCCAAGATATTCAAAATCGGGCATACGGTTCAAAAGTTAATTGCATGGATGCAATGTCAACTTTGACCCATTGGTGGCGCTATGGGCTGGAAATGCATGGATTCCAGTTGCTGCTACTGGAAGAAACTGGAATCCATGCATTTCCACTGAATTATTTTTGGAATCTGATCCCTTATCACACCAGTTCATTCTTACTCGTTGCTCGACTTATCGTGACTAAATTCAAGATGGCTGCAAACGCTAAACTTCGTGAAGATACTGTCTGTATAAATCGTCTTGTAATTAAACTACCAGTGCTTTTTCAAAGTTCTCAATGTCTCGTTTTTAAATGTCAGGGCCCTCGAAGTCTACCAATGAAGTGTGGAGATACATTGAGCCTCGTGAAATGGGTGTAAAACAGTGATTTATTTGCATGGCTAGCCTGATGCGAAGCACCACTATTGAAAAAGCTGTTGGTAGCATCGGCTAACTAGCCAGATTTTGGAGTGCAGGGGACAAGCCGAGATGGGCTATGAGACATACGTTCACACTCGGTATCATGTTTCAATACACTTTAGGTCAATATCACATCGGAATTCTCCTTTAAAAAAAAAAAAAACAGATCAAAGTGGCACTGAAATCTGTTATTCACTGTCATTACTACTGTTTGCGTCGGCACTGGTGCCATATTAGAACTGGGTTTCGGTGCCCAACCCCACCCTCAGTTAGTCTCCTAGTAAACAATACAGTGAGTGAGTGAAAGAGTGAACATTTGGAACACCTGCCATTTTGTCCATTCATCATGAAATTTGTTACAGAGGGTCTTCATTAGCATTACCGGTTGTATAATTATTATTATCCTTTGGCTTTCACTGGCTAAACGTTTTAATATTTGTTTGAGTTGTCACTATTTTTGATGGAAGGTGTTGGATTTCAATTGACCCTTATTTGACTAATATCAGTTCAATTTATCATTTTGAAGGTTTCCAAATTTGAAATCTGTCCGTGAACTTATCTTGAAGAGAGGACAAGCAAAGATCAATAAAAGGAAGGTTGCTCTCACTGACAACACTGTCATTGAAAAACATATGGGTAAGATTATTCACCTTCTCTTTTTAAAACTCTTTTTAAATTATGGCTATAAAGCAACCACACATATGCTGATTAGAATATGGAATACTCCAGATGAAATTGTCATTTAATTTCAATCATCAGGTAAACATGGAATCATCTGTTTGGAAGACCTCATTCATGAAATATATTCGGTTGGAAAGAACTTCAAGGCAGCGAGTAATTTCCTCTTGCCATTCCGGTTGTCAGTGGCTCGCCATGCAGCCAGAGACCAGGTTGGGCTCTTGAAAGAAATTGGGGATGCTGGACCACGAGCAGAGGACATCAACAGAGTTATAAGACAACTGAACTAAAGGGACTTTTTCATTGGAAAATGTTATGTTATTTTTGCTATTTTATTGCAAAATTCCCTTCCAGTCACATAGTCAGATGATTGAATTATGGGGAGTGGAATGTGTATCTTCAATAAAAAAAAAAATTTTTTACTTTCTCATTGCAAGGTGTAAATTGTTCATGAAATTCTTCAACAATGAGATCGCTCATGGACCTCCCACACATTAACATTCAATCAACTTGTATGGACTTTCTCCACACAAGATGACAGGGACCGGAAGAGGAGCAGTGCAATGCACTGTACAATGTAATTTTTATACCCTCTTACGAAGGTGAGATATTAAAAAAGTAATTTCTCCCATAGACCATTGTGACATCATAAAAAGGCAATCAAGCACCTGTAGTGTAATATAAAAACTTGTCAGCTAAATCATTCGTCTCTTTCCAATTAATACCAACACCAGACAAGAATAGAATATTAAACTAGAAATGCAATTCCGAGGAATTACCAGTGCAAGAAATTACAAATGCAAAAAATGTGATGTAAAATATCATGTAGCCTATACCGGTAGTTAAAACAGATAATGCAGAGTTGGTTACTAAGTGTGGCTAGGTTAGACATGGTGGCTGCTACACTAATTAAAGTGTTTGCTATGCTGGTTGCTAGGATGTTAATGTTGGTTGCTATGGAGGTTAAGTAGTAATTGAATTACAGATGGAGGTTAATATACAGTTTAATGGAAGTTGATGGACCCTAGGGTGAAATTACTCCGAACCATCGCTTTAACACTGATATGATGCCACCGATGACCTCTGAGTTCGCTAAGAGACAAATTGAACGTAGCACTAGCACAGGTGATTTCACTAATTATGACCGCCGCGCAGCGAAGCGATATAGGTTTAGTCAGTTTTTTTTTTTCTTTTTTTTTCTTTTCTTTTACACGAAACTTGGTGGGCATGTAACCCCACATGGATAGCATGGAACCATCGTTTTTCGTTTTGATCTGTAGCCCCCCCGCTGGACTGGACCCCCCGAAAGGAGGGTAGGGCAGACACAGTTTTCCGAATATACCAAATATACCTCCTACCTCCTATACCCTACGAACCGTAGGGTATAGGAGGACCTTTTTTTTTTTTTTTTTTTTTTTGTATGTTGATCTCAAGGGGCCATGTCAACCCATTCCATAACATTTCATGTATAGCGCCACCTAGTTAAAAATTAATAAAGCAAAAAATTAGGTGTTTTCATCACAATATCTCTGGCTGACAAGGTCAAAACTGCACAAAATTAAAAGTGTAGGATCATTATGACACCCTCCGAATGCATGCCAAGTTTTGTGTACTTTCGTTCATGGGGGGCCTTACAATAAAATAATTTATGTGTACATTTAGTGACGTACACCAACAAGGATTCCCGGAACACTGAAAGACCGGGGTACACAAAACTTGGTGGGCATGAAACCCCACATGGATAGCATGGAACCGTCGTTTTTCGTTTTGATCAGTAGCCCCCCCGCTGGACTGGACCCCCCGAAAGGAGGGTAGGGCAGACACAGTTGCGCACCTGCCAGGCTACTCAGCTAGACAAAGAATTCCCCCTCATTCACTCCAAGTTGGCCTACCATAACTTACCAACTACACTGTAGACCAGTGTTTCTCAAAGTGTGGTCCGGGGACCACTGGTGGTCCGCAAGCTATCCCAAGTGGTCCGCGAGCAGACGTAAAAAATAATATAGATGAGTTGTTTGCAATATTGAACCAACTTGTATGTAAATCCAAAGTTCTGCCATGCTGCCTATGTAAGCTATGACAATTTAAATCATATGAATCCTCTGACATAATAAGCAAGGTGCAAAGACAATAAGCAAGGTTCAGTGAGTTGGCCTATTGTGTCTATTAGCCAGGTGGTCCGTGAGGTTTTTTCTAATGGTTAAGTGGTCCTTGGTCTGTAAAAGTTTGAGAAACACTGCTGTAGACCATAAAATGGCTATTTATATGACCAAATGTATTTGTTCAACTTTATGAAGCAGAATTACGCACTGCTACTTGGAACGTAACACATTTTTGTTGGCAGGAGAGAGAATAACAGCGATTAACAAATTGCACTTGTTGCTGGTTACCAATAAATACTATATATTTTTTAGAAAACAAATGAGATGGGCAGGAACAAGGTCAATTGGTAGAAATACTTGTCAAAACGTTAGGAGCTGGATGTGTGGATGAATGAAGCACAAGTATGCTTTATGTTAAGCACACTGTTTAAAGTTAGGCTATACAAGTAAACCAAAGTTAAATTTAGCTTTTTTAGGGCTGGATAAAGTTGACCAAATGGATATAGGCTGTTAGGCGTGAATAAAGTAGGCTACTTTGTTGCTCCAACCCTTCCAACGTTAATGGGGACGAATGTTGACATTTTCCGTACCCGGGAAATCTCCCTTTTCATTGTTCAATGTTGACAGAGCTATGGAACGAAAGAGAACGTTATATGGCGACAGAAATCAACAATCAAACAAGCCACTTTGATTTTTTGCTGTTTTCATTAAAACAAAAGATGGGTGACTCTCCCTCCTAGACAAAAAAAAGTTAGGTGACCCTCCCCTCATCAAAGAATAAAAAGACATGACCCTCCCCTATTTTCCTCCGGTGACCCCGTTTATAAATAACGAACGGTCCCTAACTAACATTAGCACAGTAAACAGAAAATGAATGGGAATGGCTAGGTATGTTCGCTAGCTAGGTAGCAGCTAAGGACTTTGGTTAAACTTGTATATTGTTGCAAACTAACCTGAAAAAAACACATGTTCAGCAACTCTGAACTCTGTGGTACTCTACTAGTTCTAGCAAAACTGTTAGTTTATCAACTGTGTCTGGGTCTAGAAAGTAGAGATCAAGTGAGACAGTGACGGATCACAAACAAAGTTATTGGTAAGACTTTATTTTAATGTGTCGCTGTTACAGTGTACCTACCTAATTAGGTACAGTGGTACAACCTGTGTAACAACATGTACTATCATTGTACTTGCATTATGTATTTGTGGGTACCTATAGTTGTTACATTGTAATACTCAGTGCTTTTACAAAACTTTGCCAATTTGTCTGAGACCTGCTGGATGGGGTAAATCTGGTCATGATAGATTTGATATACAAACCATTCTTAGCTCCAACCTGTGCTGCTACAACCTTGTTACTCTTTGATACAGTGGAATAAACCTATTAAGTGTACCAGTTAATTACTTACATGTACATATGACATGTATGTTGTGTTGTGTCTTCGATGTCTTGGAACAGGTCTACTAATTCACTACACAGCACATAGGCTATATCAACTGTGTTGGTACACACTTATTGCTCTTTGATACAGTGGCACAAACCCATTAAAATGAAGTGTACCAGTTAAGTACTTACAATTACATATTACATGTATGTTGTGTCATTGGTGTCTTGGAACATGTCTGCCATTACCCTACATACTGTAGTACATGTATCAACTGTGTTGGTATACATTTATTACTCTTTTGATACAGTGGAATAAACCCATTAAAATAAAGTGTACCAGTTAAGTACTTACATGGACATATTATATACATCCTGTCAATGATGTCATGCGTCCTGTAATTGATGTGTTGAAACGTGTCTGCTGTTACACCACACAGTACATGTGAATTAGTAGACCTGTTCCAAGACATCGAAGACATAACATACATGTCAAATGTACATGTAAGTAATTAACTGGTACACTTAATAGGTTTATTCCACTGTATCAAAGAGTAACAAGGTTGTAGCAGCACAGCTGTTACATGTACACTGAAGACAATGAGGCCTTGACTGGAGCTAAGAATGATTTGTATATCAAATCTATCCTGACCAGATTTACCCCATCCAGCAGGTCTCAGGTCAGGTCTTTGCCTCTGATGGAAATTTAAGACAAATTGGCAAAGTTTTGTAAAAGCACTCAGTATGTAACAACTATATGTAGGTACCCACAAATACATAATGCAAGTACAATGATGGTACATCTTGTTACACAGGTTGTACCACTGTACTTAATTAGGTAGGTACACTGTAACAGCGACACATTAAAATAAAGTCTTACCAAGTTATTTTTTACTTTATTTATTTAGTTGGAAAATACAATTACAATGTCGGAAGGTGAGGAAGATGTGGCTTGTAGAAAATGGGTTCTTAACTTACATTGCTGAATGTAGGGAAATTCTGCAGATGAATCCCTAATGCCCCTGCGCTATCTGGATGTAAATGAGGATTTCTAAGCCAACAGGTATGCTTCGAATTGGTGGTGGTGGTAATTAAACATGAATGGAGCCACATATATGAATGGGAATGTTGATTTTGATGAACAACTGAAGACACAGGGAACTTTTAAAATATCGCGGGAGCCTGGGCCTGCATTCAGTTCTTGCAGTTGGTTTTTCAAGGACCTCATTTCAAAGACGTGATAGGGCAGTTTGGAAGGAATCTCACCATAACGATTATGACAGGTTTCTCATTCTGCTTCCTTATGTTGGAATGTGCGTAAATTAGTAAAAATGGAATGGATACCTTCTTATATGTGATTTCTGCAACAATGGTAGGCTAGCCTACTGAAAACTTTCTGGTATTCTGTTATTTTATGCTGTTGGTTAAATAGATGACACACATAGAAAAAACATTTAATGTTAAATGTATGTGCTGTAACTGTATGGCAACAATGGTTTATTTAAACTACATCAAAACAATTTATTTCGTCAGTCATCATGCTCATTTTAAAGCTGCAGTTGGCAAGATTTTTTTTATCATATTCACTGAAACTGATTCTATGCACCGACAGAACAACATAAATCAGCCGGTTTTAGGAAAAAACCCGCACTACCTCCACCCTAGAGCCTGTTATTTGTTTGGCAAAAATCCACAGCTCCCGGTTCTTCTAGTCCAATCAGAGCAGGGCTGTGTGAGATCTGACTGTCAATCACAGTCTGGTGCGCACTGACGAGCACTCGCCACTTACGACGAGATTGCCCATTTGTCGGGAAATGCCAGTGGGTGGCGCTAGAGGGCCGAGTGACCACCCCTGTTCCAAGCGGCCCGGGTGGAGGTGTTGTTAAAATTGGGTCTGGGTCAGGGTTATATCTTGAGGGCCCTGTCCATGGACAATCTTGTAAGTTATTGGTAGACACAGGAGCCCAGGTTTCCATATTAAGCAAAACTCCTGTATGGCCCCTTATAGTGGGTAGAATAAGGGCCGCGAATGGTGGCTTGCTGGGGGTTTTTGGAATTTGGAGCACGTTGTGTGAATTTCACAATTTGTGGGGTTTTTTTTGTGCATGCCCCCATGCAGGTGATTCTGAGCACTGATTTTCTGTCCCAATGTCAGGCAGTAGTCAATGTGGGCAAACGACACTGTAAGTTTATGGGTAAAGATTTTCTCTTAGTTTGCACCTTGAGTACGATTGATGTTTGTACGGTCAGCCTGGCTGGAGACATCATTATTCCTGCACGGGTATGAAGAATCTGATGTGGGTATGTTTGAGCCTAATAACAACCTGTCTGAGCGGTATGATGTTTTGGTGGCGCAGGTCATTGCCAACCCTTCCCCGGAGCAGATTCGCTGAGCCTATTAGACTACACAAGGGCACACATATCGGGTGTTTCAAGATAGGGGTGACCGTTTTAGAGGAGGGCAGTAACTGTTCGGCTGTTTTAATACGGCCAGAAAAAGACTTGGCAAATGTAACTTATTTTCTCAAAAAGTTACCTGTTTAGGCAATGTGATTTCAGCAGAGGGAGTCTCCACAGACCCGGCTAAAATTGAAGCTGTGCGCTTATGGCCTACTCCCACTAGTGTTCATGATGTCTGGAGTTTCTTGGGGTTAGCCTCGTATTATAGGCGATTTGTGGCTAATTTTGCATTTAGCACAACCTCTCATTGACGTATCTAAAGAGTTTTAGAGCATGTCTTGGGCTAACCAGCTACGGCGTAACTCATAAGCATACAACATATCATTTCGAGTGAAAAAACAAAGAGAATATCCCAAAAAAGTCAAAGGAACAAGACTGTATACATTTTCATTTCTGAGCGAAGGAACTACTCATCCTATAAACCACCGCACCTCACTGAATAATATATATAGGGAGGGAAAGTACTCTCATCGCTACGGAGCCTGGGAAGGGTCACGTTGGTAAATATTTTTAGACCGCACTATTGCGTTCTCTCGCAATAGTTTTGAGTTTGTAACAAAGGTTGTAATTCGTCCGCCGCTCACGGCCCTCGAACCCGCCACCTCAACACACACCGGCATGGGAGTCGAACGCTCTAACCACTGAGCTAAAAGCCCAGGCTCACAACTCAGCGGTTAGAAGCGTTCTTAAGGTTAGAGGTGTGAGGATTTACACGCGCAACTAACATGCTAGCTCAGTTCGCCTTCGTTAACCGTTCCCTCACAATACTTTTGTGCTCCCTCGCAATAACTTTAGCGTTCCCTCGCAATACTTTTTGCTTTCCCTCGCAATAACTTTTGCATTCCCTCGCAATACTTTTTAAGCTCCCTCACAATAACTTTTGAGTTCCCTTGAAACACAGGGCTCTGTATTTTCAGCCTCTCACATTAGCCTTCGGTTGATTTGGATTGCAGTCACCATTATGGATAACCTGGACTTTATTAAGTTTTACTTTAACCTGGGCCTGATCCTGAGAAACACAAAAAGGTATTGCGAGGGAACGCAAAAGTTGTTGCGAGGGAACGCAAGAGTATTGCGAGGGAACGCAAAATCAAAATATTTACTAACGTGACCCTTCCCGTGCTCCGTACATCGCTATCTACTGGTTGCGGTCCTAGAGTTTAGGGGAGTGGATAGGATTTTTTTTTAGAGAAAATATATCTTGGTCATGACCGTAACTACCATTGATGACACCGAGGTCATGTCCTCTGTATTTTTTTCTTCAAGTTTCGTTTCATTTACTTAGTACGAATATCTGACGAGACAATTATCCTTGCATTAACGCACCATCACGTGACACTTCGTTGCAAACATGTCAAAATGAAAGTAGAGTCGACTTGGCTATCACGAACACAAAGCAGCTCACATAGCCTAAACTTCAATACCCACAAATCCATTGTCCAAAATAAATAAACTTGACTGTTTGTTCATTTCTGCCAGTAATCTTAATTCACCTGACTTGAACAAAGGCTGCAACAAAGTTAATGTTTGGAAAGCCAGCAGAAGTTGAGCAGACAAAGAGAAGGAGGGAAGGTGAGGAAGGTGATGGTTGAATACAATAAAGATGCAATAGGCCTACCAATGTTGAAATTCAGTGGAGATGCAGTTAGCTAACCTGCACTGAAACTTAAGCTATATGAATGTTATATAGGATGAATAATTAGAGATTAGAGACAATAGAGATTTGTTGTTTTAAGAAATCCAAAACAGGAGATAGAAATCAGGCAGTTGAGGAGAATAGAGGGAAATGAGAGGTGAAGGGCCCTCCCAAGTGAGTGATCAAGATGTGATACTCACTGTCAGAAGGTAGCCTACAAGCTCTGCAGCCTATGACCCTGCAATTTATAATGCAACTTTCCCTACACTGATGAGGAGAAGCAGAGCATTCTTAACAACAGATGGAGCAGGGTCCAGTATACAGAGCGTACGGAGAGTATTCACAGTGCTTCACTTTTCTACATTTTGTTATATTTCAGACTCATCTCTGAAAGGATTCAATTCATTTTTTTCTCCTCAATCTACACACAAGAAGGACAAACATCAGCGCATCACTCCTCCAATCAGGCCTTTATGGTAGAGTGGACAGATAAGCCATTTTTTGCCGGGATTTTCCCAAAAAGCACCTGAACGACTCTCAGACAATGAGAAATAAAATCATCTGGTCTGTTGAAACGAAGACTGTTCTATTTGGCCACAATTCCTTTGTCCTTCTTTACGCTTCTCTCATCCTCTCAAGGAACTCTAATTTGATACTGTAATGTTAATATGTAACGTTCTGTGTAGCCTACATGTATTTAGAACTAGGCCTACTGCCGACCTCGAGCAATATGGTGTTTCACCTTGTAGTGGCCTTCACCTTTTTTTTGACATACGCACCCTTACGCACATGGGAAAATTCCCCTCTTAAAGCGTAACTCCAAAGTAAAAACAACCTAGGTTCTCAAAGTCAAAGTCAGCTTTATTGTCAATTTCTTCACATGTTCCAGACATACAAAGAGATCGAAATTACGTTTCTCACTATCCCACGGTGAAGACAAGACATATTTTACCAATTTAGGTCCACAGACAAACATAACATTCAAGTAAACAAAAAAGTAAGTAAATAAGTAAATAAGAGGGCACATATAATAATGAAAAAATAAGAGCAGCAAAATGTGGTTGAAATTGTGCATAGACAGTCAATAAAAATACTAGTGCAAATTCAGGCCAATAAAAGGCTTGGGTAGTTCTGTTTGACCTAAGTAAGAAGAAAGTGGCAAAGTGGTGCAAGTTATGTAAGAGCAGCAGAAGTGTTGTGTTTCAGGACAACAACACCAGTTGTAAAGTGTGCAAGTGTGCAAGTGGAGTAGTGCAGGCGGCCATTTTTGGGTCCAATGTCCAGGATGTTATGTAGCTGAGGGTGGAGGGGGGAGAGGAGGGAGAGAGTTCAGCATCCCACGGCTTGGTGTATGAAGCTGTTGGTGAGTCTGGTAGTGCTTGGGAGCGCAGGCTTCTGTACCTCTTCCCAGAGGGCAGTAGATCAAACAGATTGTGAGCGGGGTGACTTGCATCACTCACAATTTTGGTCGCCTTCTTATGGTGAGGTGGGTGGTGTAAATGTCCTTCAGGGAGGGGAGTGAAGCACCAATAATCCTTCCAGCTGTGTTCACTATGCGCTGCAGGGCTTTCCTGTTGTATTCAGTGCAGCTTCCGCCCCACACAGCGATACAGCTGGAGAGGATGCGCTCGATGGTGCCTCGGTAGAATGTGGTCATGATGGCTATTTACGGTAGTGAGCAAAATTAGGCTATGGGATGACTTCACGTCAAGTTAAAACTGAAGGTGCACAGTTGGTATCTACAATATCCAAACAGGGTGATTTATAACAGGGTTTTCCCTATTTAACAATGTATCCTCAATGATAAGGTAATGTCTGGAAATGTGCCACCTTGTGACACTGTAATGGAAAAAAACATGAAGCCGTATCAGCATATTAAGCACCACATTTGATATTGTAATGTTAATTTGTAACATTCTGTGCAACCTACATGTATTTAGAACTAGGTCTCAAGCAATATGCTGTTTTACCGTGTAAAAAGCAGAATGCACCCAGGATGAAAAGTACTTTTTTTTACTAACCCACCCTTACACACATGGGATAATTTGCCCTTTTATGCATAGTGTATTAGCATAATATGACATTATGAGGATGCAATTTGGTATGTTTTCTATATCATTAGTTAAAATAAATGTTATCAAAATAACAACACCAAGGAAATCGCTCTTGGATCATAGAAGCCATAACAATGTTATTTTGCCTAGCAAGAGACAATAAATACTATTTTCTGATTGGCTGGCAGGGGGCTATTAATTCTGTACATTGGGGCTCCTATGAAGTAGATTTGGTAATCAAATGTAATCACTCCCATATCAGTGTTAGCCTGGCCTCAGTGTAGCCTTCACAATGATTGAAATGACAACAAGCAGGCTTCGCAACAGTGGAACTACCCACCATCATTTTCCATAACCAATGAAAGTAGTACAACAAACTGAAAAGGTCGGCCTCTTTTTAACAGAAATGTGTTTCCCTTTTTGTGCTATAAATGTATTGCCTACATGACTGGCAATATGGGGGATAAACAGAAAAACATACTGTGGTGTCCCGATATGGAATTAATTCAACTTGGTGGAGAAAACCCCACTCTGTTTCGCATTGGGAAGGTATTTGCCTCCGTCTCCTCCATTATTTCCGCATATCAGGACACCTCGGCGGATGTTATCCCTTACATAAATCCTCATGTCAAATCCATTCAGTGGGTTTAATACTGTCCCATTTAATATTGTCCTGTGTGAAAATGAACATCAACTATTAGGTACTCAAGGTCATGGGGCCCATGTCCTAATGTTCTTCCTCAGTATCTTATCTGTATCATTTTCAAATGTTAGTGTTGTAGCACTTGACACACCTGACAATTCAAGTTCCTGAAGTTACAGTTAAGAACAAAATTATTCATACCCCTGGCAAATATTGATTTAATGTTGATTTTCTCTTGACCAATATGTTTGTTCTGACTGAAAATGACACTGGTTCATGGTTAAAGGTTGTAAGACAATGTGGTAGAAACATGGAATCAAAATAATAAGCATTTAACTTGTTTTAATTTTTGTATGAAAAATGGCAAGTTCAAAATTATTCATACCCTTTTTAAATAATCAGTGTGTGACACTGCCACATTAGTTTAGGTGCCATTACTTATAATTAAGTACATGTATTATTTATTACATATATGTCTGTAGGTCTCATGTAATATCAGTGTGATATGAATATGTACTTATTTATATGTATTTATCATGCTTTATTTCCACTGTGTATGATGGTATGGAAATGGGTGATTTGTATGTGCGCAGCCAAACTTATATAGTGGAGCGCGCTAGATGATGGGGGCGGTCTGAAGAGAGTAGTGTGTGTGAGATTTTTGAATGTGTGGCGCCAGTACTCAGTGCTGCAGCTGAAAGTATCGTAAGCTGTTTCTTGTAAGGGGTAAATAGAAAGAAAGTATCCCTACGGTGGAAACGGACTTTATATACGCCGCTTGTACTGTATGAGAGACCAGCGCGTTACCAAAAAGAGGACGCGTCACGAAAGCCTTTGCAGTCGGCTGGCTGGATTTATTCACTGGATTTGGTGAGACCGATTGTTTTTCTCTTTTTTTCTATTTTGCGTGGGATAACCGCAATCCTATCATCGCATTTTTTTCCTTTTTTGTGGATTACCTTTTTTTTGTTTGCACGTCGCGGGACAATTCGCAGGCAGCGGCCTTCTCGTTTCCTTGTTGGGATTATACAGACTCTTGCGGGCGTCCTGGCAAAGGACAGGATATCTTTTGTTTACAATGATTGTAGACTGCACCTTTTTAGCAGCAATCTGGGTTTTGAGGCAGGAACAATTCTTTGCCATCTCTCTGACCTTGTGCTCACTTTTTTGACGGATTAATGAATAAATGCCTAATTTGCATATATAAACATAAAATCTCAAACTTGTAATACATTTTTTCTTTGGCATGATGTCACTAATGAACTGGAGAAGTTTCATAGTGATAGCTACCCAGTAAACAAAATAAAGTCTCAGCGACGTAACCCTAAATGGCCCCTGGCGAATGTCACCTCCTCGACATTGTGTAGGGTTCCCTTGACGTCCCTCGGACCTGTTTTATGTTTTACAACATAAATAATCTATCCGAACTCAGGTGTATGTGGTGCGAGGGCAGGGGCGGACTGGGACCAAAAATCGGCCCTGACATATTTGGCCCAAGCGGCCCTCAAATCAGTCGGGCACACCTAACTAAATACAAAATCTTTGCATTACCCTTATGCATATATTTTTAACTGTCATGGAGCACTGAAAGTGATGTAGGCCTCATTGGCTATCACTCTGACTGATCAGAGGTAGCCATTAGTGATGGGCAAATGAAGCTTTGGTGAACCACTGAACCACAGCAATGTGACACTAGCTGAAAAGCAAAAAGATGGCTGCCACACATACATTTTTCAACATAAAAGTCCTTAGCAAACCAATATTTTTGGTTACATATACTGGTTTTGGTAAGGACTTTTATGTTGAAAAATCTACATGTGGCACCCATATTGGATTTTTTCATTAGTGTTGCTAGCTTCACACTGCTGTGGTTTAGTGGTTCACCAAAGCTTCATTTGCCCATCACTAGTAGCCATGGAGCACATGATCTCCACATTCAAGTAGGCTATACAAGCAATTATTAAAGAAGAGTTTCTGCTTGAATTCAAAGCATCATTTCAAATTATTCAATAGGCTACATTTAAACTATACAATGCTCAACTGACAGCAGCACCAAACTGTTACGGAAGCCTACTGTATGTGTAAAGAGCTAAAAGACCTAGATTGTCGACATTAATTACTGTAGGACAACTGAAAAAACATAATAAACAGGGCTGTTGCTGGAAATATTTTATTCCTGTCGGCTATACTACCTACCTACATTGCTGGTACATTTTGGAACAGTATAGCTACATTAACTAATTATCTTTAATGTCTTCCAGTAGCCTATCGTATAGGTTACTGTATATATACAGTAGCTTAGGCATGTGCATGAATATGACTTGATGTTTTGTAGCCTACTGTACATTTCCCGTCAGTCTACAGTCTTTTAGCCCATCTTTACCATGATAACCCTTCCAAGATAGAACCCTTTCGACCACTCATGCCATCGATGTGGAATTTTGGGCGTCTGACGGAAACTGATCAATCTGACCAACAATTAACATCGATTTGACACTCTTTTGCTGTCCGGGTTTGCAAATCATTCATTTAGAACATTTAAGTTGCGCTATTTGTTATTTGTTATATCGCAGCACGGCCTTACTATGTTATCATTACCATATCATTACATTATCCCAATTAATAAGTCATCATAATCATCATCGTCAGCATGGCATGTCACACATAGCCTACCTGCTCCACCACTGAGTTCTTATCATGTAGCCTCAACTAGGCTCCACCACCTGCTCACTGTCCCTCTGCTCTACAGCTGTATTCTTGCTTACATCCTCGTTCAAACTCAACATGTTGCTGACATATGCTAGCCTACTTGCAATCTTGTATTTTTGAAGCTTCTACATTGGTGTTACTTTTGCACTATTGTCACTACCGGCACCCGCCACAATTTCATGTAGGTGTAACCCACATGGATAGCCAACTTGCCCATTGTGATGTACCAATAATTCTTTGGTGACCCCTAGAGGGCGCACGAGACAGGTTCAAACAATCAAATAATAATAAACAACTGCTAATACAAATTAGAGACAGACGTCGGAACGGATAACTAACGATACAGAAAGAAAGAAGAATAATATTAATCAAAACAAGAATAATATTGACCAAACAGAAATCAAACACATTTCTTTTGATCGAAAAGCTTCAATCCTGATAAACCACTTCCTGAACAAAGACCTCGTTGGACCATCGTAACAGATCGAAACATATTAATCACTTGAATCCTGACTGGTTTTTTGATTACCCCTTCAACCACTCCTTGACCTACGCCTTGGATACCTCGAATTTCCTGCTGTGATACCCTTCCCTGGACCATCCTCATCGCCATTCTTCCTTGCAATATTCCCAGAAATTGAACCCCCACCTTCATCCACTTTCCACCCAGTGACTGTGGTAGGATCTGGGCAAATACACCCACACCCACGGACTGTGACATTAAGGAATTACATCCACCACTATTTTTTATTTAATTATTTATTTTGAGTGCACTCTCTTTTATTTTGGGGTTTATGTTTATTTTGTTATTTTAAGTTCAGAGATCTCAAGGGAATTATTTATTGAAAAGTTACCTAAGTGCCGGCACTTCTGATAAACTGATATTATAGTTATATGTTAAGAATTGTATTTTTATTGTATAAGAAAAAGTGATTTAACGTATAAGTATATAAATCAAATAAGTAGAAATAGTAATAAATTGAATATAGAGTCAAATAAAATAGTATAACATATAACGATTAAAATAGATCAATAAATAAAGGGTATATCAAATAGGGTTTAAATAGACTATAAATAGATTTTAAATAGAATATCAATAATACAGTCAAATGAAATAGTAGATATATATATCACAATAGTTTTTTAAATTTCCACTGATACCTTAGAATAGAATAATATATGATTGCATAGAGTGAATTGAATGATATTTGAATGTTAAAATAAATATATTTTGTATTTAAAGAAGAATCTTTGAGAGTGGTGTGTTGTCTTGGGGTGAGTCATTGAACTGTGGTCTAGTAATAACCTAAACCAGTCTCCTTTTGAACCTAGAGTTTAGAACTAGACTGTTCCCGCACAAGCACAGGCCTTCCCTCGTCGTGCGGGTTACATAGGCAACTTCGATTAACTTTTGATGCGCTCACAGAATCCTGGCTCTGAGCCAAAATGCGAGAGGTGTGGCCTGACTTAAGCTGTTATTGGATCAGTCGAGTGTCAATATGGAAATGTAACCAATGGGCCGCTGATTGTCCTTCCTTTGGGCCAATCGTTGGCCAAAATTATTAAATTATATATATATATAGCGTCTATTGCCCTATTCTATAGGCCCAAAAGGTGCGTCAGCCCACCGGGAAAATGCCCAGTATGCCAGATGGCCAGTCCGCCCATGTGCGAGGGGCTGTGCGTGTATACCGATGGCATCATTCAGCAACAGCAGGGAGTGTCTTCCGACGGCCACCACCACCCACCCTCTCCGGTGCATACTTCAAATTACTTGTTCATTGCTCGTCCAGAATCAGCCCTATGGGTGGTGGCAGGCCTTCATTACCCCTAGAGTTCATCACTTAAAGAAGCTTTGAATGGTTCAAATCTAAAGTAATGTATTTTACTATTAAAAAATGCCCTAAATTTGAACAGCTCACACGCTCACAGGGGCTGGTCTGATAAACTTCAGAGTTGAAAATGAGTCCCACTCCGATCCTGCACACACACACAAACAGACACACAGTCAGGTTCTCTCTCTCTCACACACACACACAACTGTTGCCAATCTGAATAAGAGCCAGGACCGACCAATAGCTAATAAATACCAAAGTCAACCAAATGGCCTACAAAACAGGAATTTATCAGAGTTTGATAAAACAACTTCCTACCCGAGTGGGAGAGCACGCAATGGAAGGGAGTTTAACGTTTCTCCAAGTCAGTTTTATGTTTAAGTGAAGATGAAAATGAGTGACACGATGCACAGCCAGCATAGAAAGGGCCCTTCCATAATAAGTTGTAGGTAGTCCAGATCGAAAAACATACCTATACCTCTCGCGATCAACTTAGGATCAGTCTGTAGTCTATCAGTAGACCGCGGTCGACGGGTAGAGCAGCCCTGCATAGTATGTGGGTCTGTGCGTGCCTTGCATGGCAGTTGCCACCATTGGTGTATGAATGGGTGAATTAGAGGTCATTGTAAAGCGCTTTGTCCGCTCGCGGTCAGTGTAAGTACAGTGCGTGCAGAATTATTAGGTACCCCCATGTTTTTGCGTTTTACATGATCACTTATTTAAACCTGTTGGGTAACATGCTTGCGGATATGATTTAACACTTTTGGCTGCAAGACCTCATTGATAGTCAACTAGCAGGTGTAATAACTACAAGTTGTCACCATTGTCTGTGCAGGATTCTTAGGTGCCAATTCCTCCACTACGCAACAATCATAAAAACAGAAACACAATGATGGGTGATCCTGGAGGACTTTAACGTAGCCTGGAAACCAGACTCTCTGACTTCGCAGAGAGTCTTGCCTAGATCCATAGGCAAACGTTTATTTCCAGGCAGGGGGGCACAGTTTGAGGTTTAAAATCATTGGAGTTCCTTTGAACCGCTTTGAACCAATCACTAACAACTGGCGTTTTGTCATACAGAGAAGTTTCTCTGCATCACGCCCATAACAAGCAAGCGTGCATTATCAGCAAACAGTCACACGTTTAATCTGCGTAACTCTCGCCAAAATACATCATATGGTGTTTTGTGAATGTACCCAAGTCAAACTTTCATATAAAAGCATAAGTACGTCCAAAGCGCCACTTTTAAGCTTGTATTGTCAGTTTCAGGTGAAATGACCTTTTGAATGGGAATCCTATGCCACTACTTTTTTGATACAATCGCATCAAAATCGCTATTTTTCAAACACTAAGATGGCTCAACACAACATGAAACTTTGATCAAAGTATCAGCAGTGTCTCTACACATGAACTCGAGCATTCAGAACATTCTGCGTAGGTGGCATATTCACTTCTTGCATCATCATCAGAGTCCAAAAGAATAGACATTGCGACTGTCAGTGTCAGGAAGTGGTTAAAGAAGCTGTCCGGTAGGACTCTGCGGAGAACAACAGGGCCAGTGTAAAGAAGGAACTATTCAGTTGCTTTCCATCTGTCCAGAAGAGACAGACTACATGGTTGTCAAATTCCCTTGGTAATTTGTCATTCAGAGACTTGGACGAAATTTCTCCAATTTGTCTTTGTGACAATTACACTCTCTTGGGCCCTGTCTGAGGAAGACCAGTATCTGTCTAACCACTGCTAAACAAACCAAGACAAATGATTTTATGCAGGGTAAGCCCACATCGATCAGGGGGGAGTGTCCAGATTGGTGATTCTCGTAAGACTGCCTGCTGAATTCCTCTTCCGTTCTTGGACAAATATTTTCTTCTGAATCATAATTATACGTCACCCTGTGGCTCACATACTTTCCTTTAATAGAGCATCTCTCGCAACTATAGAATGCATTGTGTCCTTTAATGCAGTGTTTCTCAAACCTTTTCAGACGAAGGACACTTAACCAATAAAAAAGAAACGCACGGACCACCTAGCTAAAAAAGATTAGACCTACTTCAACAGTATATTAGCCTACACAATAGGCCTACTCACTGAACCACCTTGCTTATTGTCTTTGCACTTTGCTTATTGTGTCAGAGGATTCATATGATTTAAACTGGCATATCCTACCTAGACAGTGTGACAGAACTGTTTGGATTTACATACAAGTTGGTTCAATATTGCATACAACTCATCTATATTATATTTTACCACGTCTGCTCGCGGACGACTTGGGATAGCTTGCGGACCACCAGTGGTCCCCGGACCACACTTTGAGAAACACTGCCTTAATGCATTTCAAAAAAGATCTGGCTGGTGCATCACAAATAAAAGTGCCAATTTTAACTTTCAGGAATGCAATTTCATCTTGGAATGCAATTCCATCTTGTTGTAGCCTGTTAACCTCTTCAAGAAAGTCTGACATGAAGTCACTGACAGAAGTGGGTTTTGCCGTGCCACAAAATAATGCTACAACATAGAACTGAAACCTTTGCACACTGTGAAGAATTGGCCAAATCTGCACATTTGATGAACGGAACAGAGGCAAACCATCTACATTGACATTTAGGTCAACATCATTATCTCTGGAGAATTTGTCTGGATGATGTGCAAGTATTTTTAAAAGTCCACACTCAAGGCCGAAATACCGGTATTGACCGCCACATAGTTCTTTTGTCTCTACTTGGCATGGAGTTTTTAACAAAGTTCTAGCATCTTTAGGGAGCCAATGTCGATGTTTTCTGAGTACAGAGAGGAGCTCGTCAACAAGGATATAAGGATACAAGGAAGTTTATTGTCACATGCATATAGTTACTGGAAGTAAGAAATGCCGTAAAATTATGTCTGGTGTCAGCCTATTTGTGCATTTATGGGGGGGGAGGGGGGTAAAAAGTGCAGTAGAAGAGGGGTTTAGTAGATTAAGTGGCAAGGGCTGCATAAGAAAGGTGGGGGAGGATTGGGATTGGGGGGGGCACCAACAAGGAGCACCCAAGAGCAACAGGGGCAAGGAAAAACTCCCTTACCAAGGAAGAAACCTTGGGCAGATCCATGGCTCAAGGGGCTAACCCAACTGCCAGGGGTCTTGGTGTGTGTGTTGGGGGGATGGCAGGGGAGATGGGATAGTGTGCTGTGTATGTGGGGAGAGGGCAGTGTGCAATATGTGTGTTGGAGAAGCTTCCTGATGAAATAATGTGCTGTGTAGGGAGGGAAGGGGTTGCATTGCAGTGTACTGCAAGTATGATGAAGGGACTTACTATTGCAAGCAGAGTACTGTATGTATGATGTATGTGAGTGATGACAGTGAAGATGTGTGTGTGGGCAGGAGGGGAGTGGAGCAGTGACTGTGTGTGTGTGTGTGTGTGTGTGTGTAGTGTGTGTGTGGGTAGGTGGGGGCAGTGTGCTGTAAGTATGTAGAGGATGTGTGTTGGAGAAGATCCTGAAGACAATGTGCTGTGTATGTAGGGAGGGGGGGCAGTGTGCAGCAAGTATGTAGAGGAGGCTTACTGTAGCAAGCAGTGTGCTGTATGTATGTGAGGTGATGACAGTGATGATGTAAGTGTGTGTGTTTTGTGTGTGTGTGTGTTGGGGATGGGGGGGGGGCAGAAAGGCTAGGCAATCAAGGACATGGGTAGATAGATGGAGGAGAAATCAAAAATAATAAATAAAAAGTTCTATGGAGATGTTGGATATCAGTCAGATATGTGTGTGTGTGTGTGTGTGTGTGTGTGTTTTGACGTGTGATGAAATAAGAAAATAAATAAAAGGTCTGTAGCATAGGGAGAGGGATGTAAAAGTGCTAAAAGTCATGTAGGTGTGTGTGTGTGGGGGGGGGGGGGGGTCATGAGTGCCGAGGAGTGAATGAGTGCAAATTCAGTATAGTGTGAATTCAGAGTTGGGAAATGTTTGAGAGTGCTGAGGAGTGAATGTGTGCAAAGTCAGTATAGTGTGAGTTCAGAGTTCGGATGGCCTGGGGATAAAAACTTCTCCTGAGTCTCTCAGTTCTGGCTTTGTGACTACATAGGCGTCTTCTTGATTTCAGCGGTAGGAATAATCCATTGTTAGGATGAGAAGAGCACAGCTGTGCGTGCTATTTTATTCTTGACAGCCCATTTAGCCAAATCAGTCTGAAAATCCATGGGTTCAGCTGAGGCGGTGCCGATTTCTGTATCATCACTTTCACTGGAGTAGTCATACTGCTGGTCATCTAGGACATTCTCAATGTCTGATAGACTCCCTTCATCTAGGACATTCTCAATGCCTGGTGGACTCCCTTCATCAACCACATGTTTAATTTGGATCGGAATCCTGCGGCTGCTTGGACCCAGGCCAGCCCCAGCACTAGGCTGATCCATGTCTGAGTCACTGCTGGCATGTAACATGGCATTCAGTTCAGCCGTTTGACGTCTCCATTTTTTAATAATAATCCATCTATTAAAGCAAGCAGAAATGAGCGCATTAGAGACCACAGAGCTCTGGTGTGCTCTATAGGGCTAAAGTATGGCGTATTTGTGGTATTTGTCTCCTCCTTTCGGCGTTATAAAATCGTAAAAAATTCGTTTTTTTCCTGTGTGTCAAAATAAAAGTCCCAACCATATCTCATGCATTCAGCATTATATCTCCAGAACGGCTTGACGTACATGCTTCAAATTTGGTACGAGTGTTTGTATGGACTCAAAGATGAAGTTAGTTGATGTTGGAGGTTGAAGGTCAAATGTCAAGGTCAAAAACACCTTGAGTGATATCTCAAGAACACCTTATCACACAAAATTTAAATTTGGTTACTCCAAAAGCACCTTTGCAGGTATCACAATTACCCTACCAATCAGCTAGCAGCAAGCTCAATAGCCCCACCAACACCCTAGCCAGCAAAATTGCATCCCCTCGTGTAATTCCTTGGAATTGCTTTTCTAGTTACCACATGTTTTCACTTTGACCAGTCATGCATGATATCACGTAATCCTTATGCATTATAGTAATTGTGATTAGACATGGACTTTTATACCGGGATAGGATATGATACTTTCACATCTACTGTGTCTTTTTCTTAATAAACTAATACGATTTTTTAATGGAAATATCCCGTAGCATATTGTTCAAAACATCAGAGTAGGCCTAGGCTTGCCTAAGCTAAATTGTTCAAACCATATTGTTTCAAAATTCAAAACAAACTAATAATAGCCTAAAATGCGTAAATGAATTGCAATGCATGCTGGGAAGCAAAACTCAACATGAAATAAAGTACATGAAATATAACTAGAATGCATTAAAGTTATATCCACTCTAAGGCGTTTTCTTGAACCTGTGATCAAACAGGGACAGCCTAAAAATAGCCTATGAGCCTATCTTCCTGGAACATTGCAGATAATTTTTTTTTATTGTTTTCTGTAGGCTATGAATGCTCTTTGTAGCCAACGTTAAGCTGAAAGAAATAGATTCCAGATGTTTCTATTCCATATATTTTTTTATTCATAAACAGTAAGGCTCTGGTAAGGCCAGAGATCTTCTGCTCCTTGTCAGAAATCTCATCGGATATGTGCACTCTTCTTTGCTTTTTCCACAAGGAGCTGCTGTGACATCGGGGACATCAATGCTTGACACTTTTAAACGCGAGCATGCATCAAATAAATTACAATGACATTTAAACAAGTCATGAAGAAGCAATATCCTTAATTCTTCTGCAATGTAGATTGTTTTGCTTTACAAATTAAGCCAGGGGTCTTCAACCTTATTCAGCCCAAGGACCCCTTGGCTGAGAGAGACACTGAGCACGGACCCCCAGCTCCAAAAGTCCTCGGCCAGGTGTGGTTCTGAAAATAAAACAGATAATAAGTACATGACTAGGTTAGATAAACCCAGGGCTCTCAAGTGTCACGCATTGAGCGTGACAGTCACTCATTTCAGTCTTTTGTCACGCTCTCCCGCCACACATTGTATTTCTCACGCAGAAAAACTATTTATATATTTAATACGCTGCGGCAGCGCCAAAATGTCTCTGGCCGCGCCGCTCTCACTATGGAACCGGCAGGAATCAAGCGCGTCTCCCCTGGAGTTGAGCCTGCCACTTATCAGCCAATCAAAAATAACGAGAGGGGCTACACAATAGGCAATTAGAAAATAACTGTATTGTATCTGGGTAAGATTTAATGCAACAACCAATGAAAAACGCGTATCCTGGAATTGTTGAACGTGAATTATTGAACGTGTACCTGTTACCTACTTCCAAGTTTCGTTCACCTTGGAGCTTCGAGCATCAGTTCATGGTTCCAGCACAGAGTAAGTCACCTTTTAATGTTACAACAAATCCACAACTTGTTTGACATAAACAATGACAACGTGACTGCTGCTATAGAGAATGTTTCCAAGATAATTAGCATCAGTTGTTCATGACTGTCTGTAACTTACATAATTACATATCTGCAGTGAACCTACTTTGTTCATAGATGCACAACTTCATAAACTGTATGTTGCCGTAGACTACGGTAGGCTAATGAGCAGCTAACCTGCTAGAGGTTAGCTTCTAGATCTAGCCTATTATAGATAACCTTCTAAAGGTTAGAAGCGAACTGCTAACCTGCTAAAGGTGAGCTATTTGCTACATTAGATTAAGGTGACCAGATTTCTGAGACAAAATCCGGGGACATTTTCAGTTGATAAGCGTAAAACATATAATGTTTTAATCTTTGTAAACTTTAAACAGGGACACTGTCCCAGGGGCGTCACTAGATTAGAGCAGCACTAGTCCACAAGCCCCCCTAGGGGGGTTCGGGGGCATGCTCCCCCGTAAGAAAATTTGGTATATTTTAACGTTTAAATGCATCAATCTGGTGCACTTTGAAAAGAAATTCAGAGGTTAGACTTCATTATTCTTATCTATGGATGGAAATATTTGTACTGTAGCCTAAACTTGCACTTCAGAATTTTAACCATGCACACACAGGTGGAATAGTTATAATATTGGAATAAGTTATGATATCGTCCAACCAAAGCATATTTTCTTCACAGTTTCACAGTTCAGAAATGGTCCAAAATAGTATTGGCTACATTTCAGCACTCCATGAAATTATATCCTAGTGGCCGTGTTGTTCAGATAGTTAATCTAGCTAGTTATCTTGGTCATTGCAATGCCTATCTTCTTTTTTCAGGACAGTCTGTGCTATACCCGAATGTATGATGTGATAATATTTGTCTTATGTAGCCTAATAGGGCCTATGTATTGTCAGTCTTATATCAAGAAAAAATAACTCACGTCTCATGATTTTTTTCCCTTTATATTTTTGTCTTAATGTCACTAGGAAGCATGCCAGTAGAAATATAAGCTATATTCATATTTGTAGGTGATTGTCTGGAATCTGGCAATATGAGAACCATATGGTGGGATAGGCCTACTCTGGCTAAACAATTTACAAAAATGTTTGTACTGACATAAATAGTTTACATGAGAATAGGCCTACATTATAATTTTGCCCCAAAGTTGGAGACCATGTAGAAATTTGTTGCAATTTCAAAACCGGACTACTCAGGAACCGCTTGTTGTAGGCCTACCGATGCTAGAGTTGTTACATAAGTTCATTGTTAATTTTCTCGCGAACCAAATCACAGCAACTTGGCACTAATATCATTGGAAAGCTTAGATTCCGGCCATTCACATGATATATGTGTATTGATATGTATGCTATCTGTGTGACGAGTACTCCGCAATTTTAGTTTAACCTGGACTTGAGCAGCTGGCACGTTCGTGATGAATAGTTTAATAAGTCCCCCGCACAAGTGGTTTCATTTCAAAGATTCTACCGCACTGCTATTCCACCAATCGAAATAGCCTACCAGAAATACGGGCATTCTAGAACATGTCTGAGGTCTGAGCTGAGCGCTTGCTTTGACTGACTTGAGCCTGTGCGTGAAGGGTGCGCAACTGTACGTTTGGTCAGTGTTTTCTTTCTTTCTTTTATTCCAATTTCGGGTCTGTCAGTCATGGTGAAAACCAGAGACTTTTCCGGAGACAGCTCCAGCTGGGGACAGGTCACCGAAATCGGGGACTGTCCCTGGAAACCGGGGACGTCCGGTCACCCTACACAGTAAAATTGACAGTGTTATTAAGTGTTAATTTTTCAGAGACATATTTTTCAGTGTTCATTAGTGTTAATTAGTGTAACTTCGGGAGTTGTTTGAACAAACATGTACACCCACCGTGTAATTAAAACTCACAACCTAGTGTTTTAAGTGGGTGTGAATGTACGAACTCTGGGGTGGAGTCATTTACACTTCCGGTCCTTCAGTTGAGATTTTTTAAAAGAAGATGGACGCCATTGAAGTACAGCGTGGGATAGTAAAAGGTAAAGTCATTTGTTCCCTCTACTTCTGTAAGCTAGCATGAAAACTACGACAAATACACAATTAAGTAATGTCACATCACAGGTATATGTTTTCATACCAACGTGTTTTATCTACTATGAAATATTGGTGACGTTAGCTTGGTCGCTAGCTAGTAGCAAGGTCGCTAGCTAGCTCAGAAAATGATTGGTAAAACATCCAGCAAGCTAATATAACTTCGGTGGGTTATAACCTTATCAAATTGAAATGGTTAAGTTTATGTTAATTTGTAATACTTAAACTGTAAACTGACATTAATATAATATTGGAGTCGACAACATCTTAAAGTCCTTTCTGAAATTCGAAAAGGCGGTTGGAATTTGAATACCCACTGAGGGAATAGCTCTAACATGCTAACGTAGCCTAGCTGGTTAACATTAGTTACAGCCAGGACTCCACTGTTCATAGCGATCATAACGTTAGTGTGCTGCCAAATGCTCACCTGGCACAAATTAATCTGTTGACTGACTAATTATAACAGTCTGTCGACTCATTGACGTTTTGGTTGAACTGAAAACTATTTGCTTGGTTATAAAAAAAATTGCTGCTAGCTAACATTAGCTGTGACCACGAGAGCATTCGTTTAACTGCATTTGTAGCAAACAGAGGTGTAAGGTAACCGTTAGCCTTGTTGGTTCGGTGCAGTCTCCATTCTCTGTATGGCACATTTATTAGTTAAGAGTCTATTGGCTTTATTTGGGTTAGATCAATTTCTTTGTTTCCTAACTTATAAAGGGTGCAGGTAAGCCAAATAGTATAGAAGTTAGCTAGTTAATACTAATTTTAGATATTTGTAGAAATTGTGGTTCAATACTAGCTTGCAAGCATGTGCAGGATATTCAGTCCATCAGGCATAACGTTACAGCTGAGCAGAGTAAGAAATGTTAATTCTCTGAAATTATGAGCAGTTTTTTTATGGATATGGTAATATGTAGACGAGTTTACTGCCTAATGAAATTATTAAGTGTGCTTGCAAAGCACACTTATTGTTCTTCTTAAGTTTTATTTTTCCCGTCTCCCTAATTTTTTGTCAGCTCTAGCGCCTAGGCCCTTTGAGACAGAGACACCGTTCCAACTTTAAAACATCCGGTCAGTACCGGTGTAAGTTGCTTAAGAAGATGGCGTCAGGTGGATGCGTGTCGTTAGTCCGCCATATTGGATTGAACAGAAAGCGCAACTAAATTTTCACACAGGTCACAAATTTGGTCCGAACGCCACGAAACTTGACGTACATTATCCTGTGACCAAGCCTCACAAAAGTTACCAGAAGGATTTTTGATTTTCGAAAGCGTTTGCCCGTCACATCAAAGCGAAATCGGGCGGGCGAAGCTCGAAACAGGAAGTCGATCCATATCTCAGGAACACTGTCACATATCGATACCAAATTTTGTATTTAAACTCGGGACTCCAATGTGAGGGTGCATTAGCTAAAAAAAAAGAGAAAACATTCCAAAAGTTTCCAGCATTTGGCAAACCACCCACCCGTATTTGGTAACTATCACCTTCCACATTTGCAGCTGTACTGGTACATCTATCACAATGCCTTCCAATTATGCACAATGTTTCTGGGCAGCCACAATGTTTCCGCGCAACCTTGCCCAATCATGAAATCCTTGCTCTGCCATGGGATAGTATGGACTTACGAACTGAAATGGTAAGGAGAACATTAGCTATTTATTGCTGACGTAGTACAGTTATTTTCACATTGACGGTATTCAAATTAAATTTTTCATTATTGTTAAATATCATGAAGGGAGAGTATTATTACAAATGTTACAAGTATGCAAATGCATATGTTTACGGGCATTTAGGTTTTACTGTGTTGTTTTGTTGTAAAGACATGCAAGGCATTCTGGGCCGTAATGAACAGTGGTCGGCAGCACTCCATAGGCTACGTATTAATATGAATAGGTGTTTCTGTAAACCTAGGGGCAATAAACAGCTATCTCTGTTACAAAAACGAGCCGATTTAATAATGCTGCTGTGTGAATCACGGTAAGCGTGAATGAAGTGGCCACTTCTTAATGGGACGCACTGTATGGAAGTGGGCTAAGTAAAATAAAGATGTTTCAAATAAGATAAGGTTAATCAGAATTCTACGATATGCCCGCTTGACAACGGCAGAGATAGAACTGGCCTTTGGCCATAGCAACCATCCATTTAGAACGATTGGCCTTCATGGCAACCAAAGATCTGAGCTGTGTTGTAATGTGAGGCAAAGTATAGAAAGGTGATGAAATATACAGAGACAGGTCAAGAAATATAGTGCAATGTAGACAGTAGTATACAGTTGATTTACAGACGGTGGTTTAGAGTAATATGAAGTATTCCTTTATTCTGAGATACATCTGAGATAGGCTACATCAATAGGCTCACAAAACAACCCCAGGCTCACAAAACAATCCCAAACAGACATAAGGTCTTTATAGAGCAAATCCATATAGATTATTTGTCAAATAACCCAGTAAAACATAATTAGGGGATGGAATATATAACATTCACACTCATAGCTCATATTTTTAAAATAAATCAGTGAAAAAGTATCCTGACAAACAAGCAGCATTTTAATGCCTTGGTCATATTTCATAATTTCAATTCTTCTCTAGGTTACCTGATAGCCCAGTTTGAGAGGTGCAAGACGCGTGACATTATTTATTTTTGCAGCCAATCACTGCTATCGTTTTATTTTATTGATTTGATCTTAGTCATAGAAGCTAAATTTGAAGGCAGGCCACAGGTAAAATCCAACGAACCGCATTCACCCCGCAAGCCAATAGTTGAATAGCTCTCTCCTATACGGTGTTCATTTTAGGACATCCTCAGACTCAGGTGTCAGACTCAGAAAAACATCGGTCATCTTCAGACAAAACAGCCTCAGCGTCAGAAAAACCTCTGTCATCTTCAGACAAAACTGCATCAGCGTCAGAAAAACTTCTGTCATCTTCAGACAAAACTGCCTCAGCGTCAGAAAAACCAGACTCAGGTGTCAGACTCAGAAAAACATCTGTCATTTTCAGACAAAACTGCCTCCCCAGATAGCAATTTCCTTTGGGCCGGATCCGCATAAAAGCCATTAGATCCGCCTGTAGCGGACATATGGTATCTGACTGTGGGCCAGGTCTGCTCCTGATACAGGTTTCAGCTCTGCTAGCAATGCTGTTTTATCACCGGTTTACAGATTTGTCCCAGGTCCAATTTCCGCAACTCAACTGGAAGTCAGGAGATGCGTTTAAAATACAAAACACCGATTTGGCCCAAACCTGTGATACGGATATGAGCCGAAGGACCATTTTTTCACAGCAGACCCAGGTGGTAATGATATTAATTAAGGTGCTGATTCTGCTAAATTGACCTTTCCCTACATTGTCAACTGGCTGCTAAAAAGGTATTTTGGAATGGCACAAATTTAGAAACCATGGGGTGCACTATGTTCCCATGGCCACTTCATTTCTACAGTAAGGCTGGAAAAGAAGATATAGTTGGCTCAATATTGATCATATGCTCGTTTCATTATTTTTATTATTACCTAGCAGTGGTAAAAGTAGTCAATTGTTGTTTGTGTCAGATCAAACAGTGCTATGAGACAACCCCATATTCTTGCCACGCATGCAGAAGTCCAAGCAGTAACGTTAATCAAGGATCTTTGGTTTACTCACTATCAATCTTTTGACATGATTTGCCAGCCTGGACTAGGACAGCCCAACTTTTCAAGGTAGGCTCTGCTTTTCTGCTTTTTATCTCTGTTGGTTTATTCAGAGACAACAATAAGCAAACGAGCGATTGATAACTTTACTGTAAGGTTATACTATTATTTTCCAGCAATATAGGCTAGGCTACTAGCTTAGCTTGAGCAAAACAGCCATCACAATAACTAGCCTATTTTGGTAACAGCTAACGCCAACAGGATCACTGATGATGAAAAAACGAGTGTAATTGTGACTTAACCTATTTTCAAAAAGGAATAAATGGCTCATGTTTATTTTTTGTTGTTTCAGATTGACCATGGAGATGACTGAGGAAGACAGCCTGAATATCGATGGGAACAGTGGAATTAACACGACTTAAACTTTGTCTGGGATTGCACTTCTACAGCCAGGTTGTTGAATAAAAAAAAATAATAAGACACTTATGTGTAAAGTTTTTTTTACCCCCCTTGTGTTTGTAGCCTAGCTTATGTTTATCAGTTGAGCTGTTGGGAAAACGTTACGAACTTTAGCCTGGGTGAACCTATAACGAACCTGTTAGCAAATGTGTAGCAAACAGATTTTTCAGGATAATTAGCCCTAATTACCAATCACATTTCACATGTCAAATAAAGCCGGCTGATGTCTGATAAACGGGTCCGTACCACACACAATAAGCGGAACCGTATTGCATATGATAAACAGATCTGGAACACGTCAGTAACACAGACTACCATACGGAACTGGGCCAGTCTTAGTCCTTATTGGTACCAGATCCGTCAAACGGATCCAGACCAATTTTGGACCGATGTGCGTTTGGACGCCGGATCAGGTCCATTATGCAGATCCGTGCCGGACGTTGTGGTAGGTGTGGCCCAGTTCCGTCCCAGTGTATGTTTGCTATCTGGGTCAGCTTCAGAAAAACTTCTGTCATCTTCAGACAAAACTGCCTCAGCGTAAGAAAAACCTCTGTCATCCTCAGATAAAACTGCTTCAAACCAAACTGCCTCAGAAAAAGTGGAGTCAGGTCTCAGAAAAAACGCTGTCAGAAAAAGTGGAGTCAGGTCTCACAAAATCAGGTCTCAGAAAAAACAGAGTCAGACGAAAAAGTCTCAAATGAAAAGTTATTGTGCGGACAGAAGAAGACGACGGATACAGAACGGTGAGTTTAATATTATGCTTAATACGTTATTCTGTCACTGGCAGGGTAGGAATTTCACGGCGGCCACGACGGTCGTGGTAGCCCCTTGCGTTGGCCGTGAAGCCCCTTTGAAAATCATAGGTTTACAGGCCACGGTGGCCTTGGTGCCCCCTTCTTTCAATATTCTGCTTTGTGTCCTACTAATAGCTATTTTTATTTAGCCTGCGGCCAGTCAAAATAATCTTAGCATTCACAGCGCAAATTAATTTAGTATTTTACGCAGTGGAGAAAGTGACATCACAAGAAAGTGCATCCAAATTCACCCATTCTTCTCAGTTGAACTACTCGCGAAGTAGCCTATTTATCACACAGACATCACAAGTGATGTTACATGAAAGAGCTTTTTCTCAGCTTTTAAACGATGTTAGCCGATAATTGCTGTGTTGAACGGTTCGCGAGAAAAGTAAATAATATAATTAAATTTAATCATACATTCTACTGAAGGTTTTGCGTCCATGATCTCCCTACCCATTCATCTCGGTGGAATACGAACCCTTCTTTTAACACATGACAAACCACATATCAGAATAAACAGCAGACCTTACCGAACATAAAGGTGTAAAGCAGTCCCCTGTACAGCCGTTCCAGAGTAATCCAGTTTTGAATTTGCAGTAAATTTCAACATGCATTGATGTCTCCAAATTTGGGCTTTAAGTTTTACAATGTGTTTAAATTGTTCCACATGATTTCATAACGGGCCAAATACAAAATAAATATCGCCTAGATATTGGTAAATCAGAGGACAGCTGACTAAGAGTTTGTGAAAGTAGCCTGATCACAAAATGCTAAGCATGCATCTAGGCTATTTGAGTTTCTTAAAGATGAGCTGTGCTTAAATTTAAATTGTTCAATACATGATTTCATTGCAGGCCAAATATAAAATAAATGTTATATATAGCCTAGATATCTGTTTTTATTAGATGATCAGATGATTTACAGTTATATGTAATATGTCATGTTTCATGTTTTTGTAATGTTTCATACAATGATGCAGGTCTACTGCAGTGAATAGGCTAAATACAACTTTGATCATTTTTATAGCCTACTACTGTATAGTTAACTATGGCCTTGGTGCCCATGTGGCCTTTGTGCCCCCCACCAAATATGCCCAACTGAAGGCCAAGTGGCCTTGCCCCCAGAATGGTGAAATTCCAAGCCTGGTCACTGGCATGTTATATTTGGTGCTTGGTTAGATGTAGAAATTATAAGTAAAGGTAGAAAGTGATCCAATGGTATACACATTGTAGGAAATCCATGGATGTAACTTAGCTAACCTCACTTCGCTAGGAACATTAGCAGCTGCTGTAAGGCACATACCGGAGTAAGCTACATTACTACATACAGCAAAATAATTTGTTTTTCAGTAGGATTACGGTACATTCAATGAGCTAGGGAAAAGTGGGTTAAACATTTTTCCACCACGAAAGTCCAGAACGACACCTGGACCATTATTTCTTACTTTTGCTAACCGTTTCCCAGTTGTACACTACCTACCAGTAAGAAACCTGCATCATTATCATCACATCATTATTCCCAAACCCCCATAAAGACAAATGTGCTATGCCATGATGTAATACCATATAATACCATTATGATAATACATGAAATAGCAGGTACCAACAACAAGGCACATTTCTCTAAATAAGTTAAGATAACATCTCATATCAAATGAATTCAACAACGCTGCAGTTATTGTCCCCTGGGGATTATATTTCAAGTACCTGTCTATCTTTATGTCTGTCTATTATTGTTGTGCAATGACAATGACAACTGCTAACGTTTTATAATGGTATTGTAATGTTTGAAGGTTTCAGGACGCCAAGAGTTGTTCAGAGCAAGCTTTATTAGCTGGGAACGAGGGCAGGGACACAGACACAGATCACAATGCACACAGGGCAGGTCAAGAAGACACACACACTACACCAACAGGGGAGGTCCAGCCCCCCACACAAGAAGGAACACACATGAGGGGAAACTAAAAGGGAAACATGTCACACTAAAGACACTAACTTTACACTTACAACTTACAAGAATAACAACATAAACCCCCCGACTGTTCGCTCTCGACTCCCAGCATGCATTTCGCGGGAGAACGCTAACACTGTCTTTTGTGCCGACGTTACAGTATTATATGGTATTACATCATGCCATAGCACATTTGTCTTTATTTAATACTTAATACTTTTCTGAGACCTGATTTTCTGAGACCTGACTCCACTTTTTCTGACAGCATTTTTTCTGAGACCTGATTTTCTGAGACCTGACTCCACTTTTTCTGACAGCGTTTTTTCTGAGACCTGACTCCACTTTTTTCTGTTTTATCTGAGGATGACAGAAGTTTTTCTGAAGCTGAGGCAGTTTTGTCTGAAAATGACAGATGTTTTTCTGAGCCTGACACCTGAGTCTGGTTTTTCTGACGCTGATGCAGTTTTGTCTGAAGATGACAGAGGTTTTTCTGACGCTGAGGCAGTTTTGTCTGAAGATGACCGATGTTTTTCTGAGTCTGACACCTGAGTCTGAGGATGTCCTAAAATGAACACCGTACTCCTAGAGCTTTAGAGGTATTGCCACTGCTCCAACACTGAAAGGCACTGTTAGAATGCTTGGATCAAGCCAAGTTCAGCATAGCGTATGCCACTGTCTGCTCACGTTGGTGACCGGACCAGATCTCCTCTCATAGCACTACTTACAACAAGTCTTGCTGATCCTAGTACTTACCACCTGTCTTGAACTGTTAAAAATGCGTTAGCCAAAGCATATTTTAGTGGCAAGAAGCGTTGAGTCTATATTTTATCCATAATCCATGTTTAATCACTCTTCCATTTTATAGCTTGTAATGTTGTCTGAATATATCTAATATCATTTTCCTATTGTTTTTAGAAGGATACCAGTACGTAGTCAAAGAAAAAGATATGCACTCTGCATTGTGACTGTTTCCTAATCTCAGGGATCCTTACTCCACCAATGGCTATGTAAGATTTTACTCATTTCCATTTAAGGTTATATATAATAATAATGTTCAACTATTGATCTGGATAATCATAGTTCTTGCCCACATTATTTTGCAGGAACACTTCTACGATGCTGCAAGAGGAACGGGCTATCTGGCATGGCGCCTAAAGTAACGAGTGTCGCAGCGTTTGGTCAAGAACAGCTCGGGAGCCTTGGAATACATGAACACCATGAGCTTTTTAAGGAGGTAGACTTTCTAATGAGGAGACACAGCACTCAAAAAATCCTCCATAGAAATGCATGGGGTTAGTTTGTAACATATGGTGTTGTCTACATACAGTGGGCAGTGCTTCGACTTGGCCAGCTTCCCTTGCCGTCTGCGCGCGGGATCACGCGGCATCACGCGACTTTAATTTGTATTTTTCCAGTGACGCTGCAACGACGCTGCAACAACTGGCAGAGGTCTCAAGTGAGCAGGGTGTCTCGTAAAAAGAAATGAAGCTGGAAAACCCTACACAGACTTCACTACAGACTTTAGCAGACTGGTTTAGAAATAATTTAATAGCCAGAAACATGCCTGCCCTGCCCTAATAAAGAAATATTTGGTTAACGAGTGAGCGAGTGAATCCCGTTTGCAGCCGTAGAAGAAACGCAGGACAAATTAAACATTCTGGTTTTCTCTGACTGCAACGATGATAGACAGACATCATTTGGACAAAATATAGAGCATAACCTCTGTTGCTCAGCCAAATGCCTTCCTGTTACGTCCTGTTATCACGGAGTTACAGGCGATAAATGGTTTTTGATGGTCACAAGTTTACTTCATTAGCGTTTATTTTTTTGATTATTCATACTCCATTTTGATACTCCATATACTAACCACCAATGAGAGCGTCTCTCGGATGAAAATCCCTGACACTTCCCACCTGAAGAATTAACGCAAGGCTTTGTCGGGTCTTCAACCCCCAATGTTTAAAATGTATATAGCCCTGAATATCATTTTAAAAGTAGTCTGACAAAGCTTATCGTTTTGTGACACAGCTAAACACTGGTACCTCATAGAACGTCTATAACATAGATTGGGTGGTCGCAACTCACAAAAGTAAAGCAGATAGAAAGAACTCACGCAAATCTAGCCTACAACACGCAGACAGCTTCATGCGCAGGGGGAGAGAAGCTACAAGACAGGTGCTTTATGATTGTTGGCTTCTGATGGTATCTTGCTAATTCACTGAACTGCATTAGGTGACAAATGTATTGCCTTTATCTTATAACTCCTTGTCTGAGCGACTACCAGGCCTATGGTTTTTAAAAGTCAGATGTTCCCTGACAAAGACATTCGAAAATTAAGAATGTTTATTGACTTGAAAAATACACTAATTTTTGCAAACTCCCTTCATTCAACCCTTGAAGACATCGCGGTCTGGTGCGCTATGTAGATCGTTTCTCATACCATTTAATTTCTCAGAATTTAGGTCTACTAGGCCTACAATAACGTCATCACCAAATACATCTTTTATTTTTAGTTGATCAACCACAAAGAGTAGCATAGGCCTACTGTGCACAGTACACTGACGACTGTAGCAGCCTAAGGTAACCAGTTGTTGTAGATGAGAGGCAACCCCTTGTTTCAGATAGCCTGGACAACATGTTACCTGGGTGTTGCCTACGTTATTAATTAATGGTAGCCTACAATAGTCAATTGATTCGCGTAACATATTAGTTGGCTCAAAGAGTAGGGAATCAGGATGGAGAGAGTCACGCGTGTGTTGCTTTTGCAGGATCGAATCCAGTTTTTTTTTTTTTTATTACTTTATTTAAATGTAGTGCTTTCATTTACAATCAAATCATTATGACAGGTCTTCTACTGCACTACTATTTAACATTTTTACATTTTGTCCTTCAAAAAATAAACAATCACCAACAGAAACAAAACACAAAAAACATAACATTGACAGACAATCATTGACGGACATTACATTGACAGAAAAAAAAGAAAAAAACAGAAGGAACATCACAACAACAAAAACAAACATCCCCAGCAAATGACAAAGACAAAGACATAAATACAAGACATAAGTAATTAAATAATAGACATAAGTGAATTGGCTTATCTGTGTTCATGTATGTATGTTTATAAGTGTATGAATGTGTGCATGAGTGTGCACCTGTATGAGTGTCATAGTAGAGTGTCAGTATGTATGAGTGTCATTGTAGAGGCAGGTCTGTTATACACATATATTTTCAAAGTAGTTATTTATTTTGTTAAGTATAAGTTCTGGATAAGTTTTATTCGGTATTTCTGAACGGTTTCTAGTTTTTAATATCATTTTTCTCCACTTCCAAAACTTTTTCTATTGTATTGTACCATGTAAGTATTACAGGTTGTTTTGGTTGTTTCCATAGCCTTGTGAGTTGCTTAAGTGCCGTTAGTCTCAGGATATTAAAAAGTTTACAGCACTTTGTTTTAATCTTAGATTTTATGCCAATGCCTAAAAAGTTTTCTAATGTGAGGGGTTCTTTTAAATCAAAGATGTATGAAATGGCTCTTCCTACCTCTTCCCAAAAGGACCTTATTACTGGACATGAGAAAAAAATGTGAGTGTGATTTGCCTTACCTTCATCACATCCTCTCCAACAAGCTGTTCCTAAACTGTGTTTTCCACATTGGTCAGGTGTAGTGAAGTACCTCTGGCTTATTTTCCATGCAAACTCTTTCCAGTGTTTTGACTGAGTTGTTTTAAAGTTTTCTTTTAAAGAGTCGCTCCAGGCCTCATCTGATATGTTTACAGATAGCTCTTTTCCCCATTTTTCTTTTGCTTTATATTCTAAGGTTTGTCATTTTTTGCAATATCTTATAAGCACTTGCGAGTCCATCACTACTTTTGTTTCTGGTTTCTAATAAAAAAGTTAATACCTCATTTCTGGTTTCCTTTTCTGCATTTTGTTTAATATAACTTCTAACTTGTAAATATTTAAAGAAATGTTTTTGCTGTAAGCTAAATCTTGCCGATAGAGCTTCAAATGTGTCAACTGTATTTTTTTCAAAAAGCTGTGCAAATAATATTAGTCCTTTATTGGCCCATGATTCTAAAATGTTATCTGTTTTATGCGCTATGAAGTCTGGATCTTGTGTCATTTGTCTAAGTTGTATACTTTCAGTCTGAAATTTTAAACGTTTGCTCATTTGTTTCCAATTCCTTATGGTATTTCCAATGCAGAATGACTGTATGTATTGTTTTTGTGTCTCTTTTCCTAGAAAAGGCAGAGTTCCAATTACTCCATTTGTCAGCTCTTTCTCAATATTAATCCATCTTGTTTCAGTGCTACTGCTCATCCATTTCATTATTGTTAACATTTGTGTATTAAAAAAAGTAGTTTTGTATATGTGGAGTCCCTAATCCTCCTTTCTCTTTTGGCTGTGTTAATAGCTTAAAGTTGATTCTATGTTTTTTATCATTCCAAATGAAATTTGCAATCATCTTAATCCATGTAGTGAAGAATGTTGGTGGGAGTGTGATTGGTAGTGCTTGAAATAAAAAAAGTAATTGTGGGAGTACCATCATCTTAATTGTCTCAACTCTACTGTATATTCCATCAGGAATTAATTTCCACCTATTTAGGTCCTGACTTATCTTTAATTCCAAAGAAACATAGTTGTTTTTATATAAATCATTCAAATCATTACTTATATAAATACCTAAATATTTTATGGTTTTTGTTTCCCATTTAATGTTATAGCTATCTTTCAACCATTGATTCATTTCCATTCCATTGGTTAAAGCTTCACATTTACTTTTATTTATACTATATCCTGAGGTTTTACTATATTCTTCAATCACTCCCATCAAATGTTGTATTGATTTTTCTGGCGAGGTCAAGTAAAGTATTATGTCATCTGCGTAAAGTGCTAATTTATGTATTTCCTTCCCTATTGCTATCCCTGTAATGTTTTTATTTTGTCTTATGGCTATTGCAAGAACTTCAATGTAGATAGTAAAGAGGAGTGGAGAGAGAGGGTCTCCTTGTCTTGTACCTCTTTGAACTGGGAACCGTCTTGATAGTGTACCATTTGTTTTTACTAAAGAAACAGGGCTAGTGTACATTGCTTTTATCCATCAACAGAACTCATCATCTAATCCAAAGCTCCTCATTGCAGCCAACATAAAGGGCCAACTAACTAAATCAAAAGCTTTTTTCAGCATCTAAAGTCATCAGAAGGAACTGCATTAACTTCTCTATCTCAAACATACGTAATTTGTCTAATTTTACTCGCTTCTCTTTCAATTCCAACCTGTCCTTCTTACTATCTGTTATACTGTGTCTATTCTCTAATATTTTAATTTCTTCAATTAACTGTTTCTCCAGTGTAACTCTTGCCTTTTTTCTTGATGAGGAGTAAGAAATGATAATACCTCTTATTACTGCTTTTGCTCCTTCCCATAATATGATCGGGTCTATATCCTTTGTGTCATTTAATTCCACATATTGTTTTAGTTGTTTTTTCTATGAATATTGTTTCTTGTAAAAGTGAGTTGTTTAATTTCCACAAAGACTTTCAATATCAGGGAAATGGCAGCATGATCTGACATGTTTATGGAGCTAATTTGACATGATTTAACTAAAGTTACATTGTTTTTATACATAAAAAAACAATCTAATCTATTGTAGACTGAGTGTCTTCCTGAGTAGCAGGTGTATTCTTTTTTGTTCAGATGGAGCTCTCTCCAAACATCTACAAGCCCCAACTCTGAGCATGCTTTCCTCAATAAACTAGCATTCTTTTCTGCTTTATGTTGCCTGTTGCTTGTTGAGTCTAGTTTAGAATTCATAACTAAGTTTAAGTCCCCTGCCAAAATTACAATTCCCTTAGTCTTTGTGACTAGTAAATCTATTAATGTGATCATGAATTCAAGACCCATGTCTGGGGGATAGTATACATTTAGAAAAGAGAACTCCATCCCTTCTATTTTCCCCACTACTAAAACATAACGTCCATCTTTGTCCGTAAAGCAGTCTTCCATTTCAAAGGCTATGTGACCTTTAATTATTATTGCTACCCCCCTTTGCTTTGTGTTGTAAGTACTAAAATATACTTTACTATTTGTTATTTTCTTTAGTTTCTCATGTTCCTCTTCTTCCAGATGAGTTTCCTGCAAGTAGATTATGTCTGCATTCTCCTTTTGCATTTCTAACAAAATCTTCTTCCTCTTAATGGCATTGTGTAGTCTGTTCACTTTTAGTGACACTATTTTCAGATCATACATGATATAGCTTAGATGTTGAAGTACTATTTCCAGTTTTCTCTACAGTATACTTTTTACCCCTGTCCTCCAATTTTTTACTCAATGAAAAGCTAGAATTGGAAGACAAAGTACTTTGTTTAACACTATTAGTATCTAACAGACAAGCCCCTAAAATGTGGTGTTGATATACGAGTCTGTGTGTATGTGTGCATGTGTGTGTAAGGATTTGATGGATGAGCAAGTGCCAGTGTGCATGTAAATGTGAGTAAGCCATTAATAATCGAGCAAAAAAGGAAAAGGAAGATTGTGACAAAACAAATAAACAAGGACTTACATATAAAAATCAGGTTCCATCTGTACCCCCTCCATGGAAGGCAGTAACTTGTGGTGATTGTTGTAGCAGATATCATTGGGATCAGGGTATCAGCTAACATTGTCAGCATATCCCTATTATGTCAGCTTGTGTATAGGTCCCCCACTCCCCTTAAAGTGTCACCAAATTAGGCTAATTTTGCAGGTTACCCAGATTTAACCTTTTCTAAATAGAATCAAAGCCTATCAAAACAGCCTTACCCAGATATACTGTTCTTTTGCCTTTTTATTCCTTTCCATCTCCTCACAAAGGCTCAAACATTTCAGAGACACAATTTCAGTATCCAGCCATAGTTAAAGTATAGAGTTATTTAGAGTAATATTTACCAAGCCAAACAGTGCCATACTATTTTCTTTTGGCCTCTCACACATTTTTATTATATATATTATATTCAAATTAGCTTTTTTTTTTTTTTTTTTTTTTCCTTCCCCTTCCCCCTCACCCCACTTATACATACACGCTGTCAAAGCAAAAAATCAAAGCAAAGCTAAATATCCATTTATATATTCAATTTAGAATTAAGCTACCCCCAAAAAAGGAAAAAGAATAAAGAAACATTTACAGCCATAATCATTTACCTTCGAAACTATAGCATTCCCCTGCCCCCGCCCCCGCCCGCCACCCTCCCATCCCAGGTGAGAGAAAGGAGAGAGAAAAAGAAGGAAGCGAGAGTAAGAAAGAAAGAAAGGAGAGAAAAAGAGAGAGAGAGAGATAAAGAAAGAAAGAGAGAGAGAGAGATGCACATTCATTCAGACACATTCTCACTCGCACAGTCTCACACACACAGATCACACACACAGACCATTTCAGTCATTTACCTTTGAAACTATAGTCCCCTGGCTTGCGTCCCCCCCCCCCGCCCCATTTCATCCCAGAAAGACTAGAGGAGAGAGGAAGGGAGACATAGAGAAAGCTGCACACACATTCACACTAGACCACACACAGTCACCCACGCACACACACAGCATTTCACAATGTTGTGTAACACTACAGTCATGTTAATCAAACTGAATCTGAGGGGAAAAAAAAGAAAAAAGAGAGAGATAAAGAAAGAGAGGGGGATGGAGGGAGAGAGAGAGAAAAGCAGAACGAGCGAGAGAGAGGAAGAGCGAGAGAGTGAGCAGACATTAACAGTAGCAACAAAAAGTTATAGTGTAAACTACGTAGTCCATCTCTTCTTTTGAAAAAGTCAGTCCAAATCAACAACCTTCTGCATAGTTCAGTATCCTGACTCTGTTCTGTATAGTCCTCTCTCATTTAAGTTTTTAGCTGCTATGTCGGCATTTAAGAAGATTGTAGTTGTTCCGTCGCTATTAAAGATTTGCAGCTTTGCTGGTGCCAGGATATGGCTCTTGATTTGTTGTGCTTTTAATTGTTGTCTGATGGGTTTATACAGCTGTCTCTGTTGCCTTACTTGGTACGTAAAATCGTGGTCAAAGAAGATCCGCGCTCCATTACAAGTAATTTCGTTCTTTCGCCATGCTGCTTTCAGGACCTCTCTTTTCGTATCAAGGCTGAGAAAGGCAACAGTAATGGGTCGTGTGAAGTTCTGTCTCTCTTTTGAGGTGCGATGGGCCTGCACGATATTTAAATCCCCTGGAACTCCGAGGGTATCCGCAAAGAGTTCTCTCAGGAAGGCCGTCATGTCAGAGCCTTCGCTTTTTTCAACAACATTGTAAATGCAGACATTATTTTGCCTCGATTTATTTTCCAAATAGTCCACCTGTTCAACCGATTTGTCCACTCGGGATAGCATTGCCTCTGTTGTTTTCTCGTTCTTCACTTCTGCGTCGTCCAGGTTACTCACTCTTGCCTCCAGATTATCAATCCGATTCACCATCACCTCCATGTTTTCACGCATCTCTGTTGTCTTCTGCATCAGTGCTTTGATATCTCGTTCGTTATCTTGGCGGAACTCTTTCAATTCATTTTTAAGCTCTTTAAGTTCTTTCAGCTCACCAAACAATTGCTGAATCTCGTGTTTCTCCGCCATGTTCTTGGTGTCTTCCACTGTTTTCCCCTTCTTAGTTTTCTTCTTAAATTTAAGTTCATTTAATTCAGTGAGAGCACCCGCTGAACGGAGATTCATTACTTAGGTTACTATTCCAAAAGATCATCTCTTACTTTAGGTGTGTTTAACCGGGCATCTATGATTTTTTTCGGGGATTGGTGAGGGAGCGTAATTCAAGCTGGCGCCATGTCACCGGAACCGGAAACAATACATTGATCACCGATCGAATCCAGTTTAATGCTAGTTTTCAAAACATATATTTTTTTACATGTCTTTTGTCCGAGTGGCTGTAATGTAGCCGAAGCCATGGCGATGAAAAGCGACTTCAAACCTTCAACTTGTTTGTGAATGTCTGACAACTGCTGCAGCATGCATGCACGCATAAAGGAAACCAGTAGGTGGAGAAACCAGAAGGCACACAACACCGAACGATTTTAAGGCTATTTCGCATAGGCTACTCAATGGTGCTATTTCACACGCATTATAGCGACCCCCACTCACCGGAGTTAGGTGGAAGATGTTAATAGACGATTGGCGTAGCGGACTAGGGCTGTCAAAATTGCTCAAAAATGACGTTCGAATATCCCCTCTAAAATAAACACATGTATTCGAATATATTGGAATAATATATTATTTGCGCATTATGTCATCTGTTTTTAACTTTTTGTATGGTTATTGCTTGACAGGGGGATCCCAAAAGCTTTCAGCCATAAGGCATTTCCTAAATCACCCGACACTGATATTCAAAATGTTGAAACTATTTCGGCATAGCCTATAAGCAGTTTAATTAAATGTAATGTTAGTTGTAAACAAACGGGCTACTTGGTGAGGCTTGGCAAACTCTGTCTTGCAAACTAGGCCTATAGCCCAACCATTTACTGTACGTCTTCAAAAAATGACAACTTGCCAGATATGCCTTCATATCTTTGGGCTTCATTCAGCATTTTGTTCTTCCACTGGAAATGACTCTTCTACATTTTCTGCCTGTTGCATCCTTTCTGTTTGTATTGTTTAGAAAATGTTTGACGTCTTGAGTTAATGCATGGTAACCAGCCACAAATAGCCTACAGATTCTTGCGTGCGTACATTCTCTATTCTCTCCAAAATGTGCCCGTTCTATAGGCTGGCCAAGTGCGTAATTCTGCGGCATAAAGCAGATGTATTTGTTTATTGTACAGAAAAATAAAAATAACCTGTCAAGCAGTCAATTGACTACATTGCAGTCAATAAGTAGGACAAATTACGAAACCAAAACGTGGGTCATAGTTGTCTAAGCCTCTGCTGTGAGACCAAACCCATGAACAAAGACGCATTGATATCTGCAATAGAGTTTTTTTGGCGAAACAAGCTCACAGCCGAACGAGTCATAGCACTGATGGGAGACGCAACTGGCATGTGATCTCCCCACGGGCCAATGGATGTACAAGTTTTCTCCTGTCAAGTTGCAAAATGCTATTCGTTTTAACGAATTTTTATGATAGTATGAAGTACTTTTTGTATAGGGTACTCTCTTAATTGCTTTATACTCAATACTTGACCAATGGCTATTGCATCTGTCTATTGAAAGTGAAAATGTGGCATGTGATCTACTGTGTAGGCTTCATAAAATAAAATAAACAGATTGCTAATGGCCTACAAGCTGATCTGGGGTGCGTTTCCCGTACAACTACGGAGGTTAGCTTTTTACTAACAGGATGCATCGTTCAACTAACCAACATGTAAGTTACGACTGTTTCCCAAAACTGTCGTACTTACATAGTACTGTAAGTTTAGACCATGATAGTTTCCAAAACTTCAGTAGTCTGGACTAAGGTAGTTAATGACGTTTAGTAGCACGTGAACGGGCACCTGCACATACTTCTGTGGCGCATTGCGTTGAGGCCGGCAGATGACAGCCGCCGTTGCACAGCAGTTACCAGTCCCCTGTCCAAGAGTTCGAATCTGGGTTAAGATTTTGACAACAATATTGACATCGTTGTTTACCTAAGTTTATCTTTTGTGCAGATCATATTATCAAAATCAGAATTAGCCTTCTTGGCTTGGTTTGCGTAAACTAACAAGGACCCCCCTCCATGAAAATCAAAGGCTACATATTCTCAGCTGACTCGTCAAAAAGTGCGCACCACCTTATTATTATCTGCAGGTGTGTGACTTTTACTTACGTGCACATGGCTGCAAATTGACTTTTAATTTATGTATTTTCAGCCTTGGGCATTTTAAAATATGGATGTATGGTGGTTAGAAGTGTAAATATCAATTAGAAACCTAAATATATTTATAATTATTAATTTGCAAACAAATAACTGGCGTCAGTGACGTCTTTCACATGAAGATCCCTGGAACTATGCTTCTACTAGCATTCTACCACAGGTCGAGAGGTGCAGCTGTAACTACACAACTTTACGATAGTGGTTGCGAACGTTCGTTGCTACTATGGTTTTGGGAAACACTAACGTAGTGTAACGATGCATTGGACTATGTAAGTTCCAAATATGAATGTAATTCTGCGGCATTAAGCAGATGTATTTGTTTATTGTACAGAAAAATAAAAATGACATGTCAAACAGTCTACATTGCAGTTAAATTAATTTACGAAACCAAAACGTGGGTCATAGTTGTCTAAGCCTCTATAGCGTAGCCTGTTAAAAACGTCGCAGAAGCCTACCCAAGGCTACAGATTAATACTGAACAGTTATTTCTCTACTGGCTCAATTATCACACCACTGTTTTGATTTGCGTAGTTGCGTTACCCCAACACTGACAATAATGTAGACAGCAAATTTCGATTTTCGTTACCACCGTGTAGTCAAGCCTTAAGTTATACCCAAGTAGCCTAAATCGAGCTTTTTCAGAAGGGGCGGCAGGCAGAGCGATGTACAGTGGCAGAGCGATGCACAGTGGCTGAAAGTGGTACTAAAGCTTCACGCAGCTTCACGCCTCGTAATGCGCGACTGAAGTGGCCATTTGAAAGCGATGCCCACTGTATATCACACCCCCTCCGTGGCAAAACGTGGACATGTGAATACATTGAGCCAGTGCTGTGTCTCCTCACGTGTGTTGTGAAGACATTGTGTCAATCATGGAGCAAGATTGGTGTTGTGAAGCCTGCCGAAATAGATGCCCGATAAGTGCCCAAAATGCGTTGCAATATGGCTGCTGAGTGGAGGGACTTGCCTAAAAGGACTTTGGGTATACCCACATGTAACATCACTTCATGGTGCATTATCTGTCTTGCTTATGGAAAATTGGCCCATTATTGCACATGTCTAGTAATAGGTTTGAAGCAAAACACAAGTTTGTGAAATTGTAAAAAATCTCTTGATTATATTGTTTTATTTCTTGTTTATGAAATGTTTACTCAGTGTTGCAGAGCATTTTCATGCATATGTGGTTATGGATTGTGAGAAACATTGTTTTATTGTTACAGTCAATGATTTGTATGAGTATAATGCCTTTGCTCAACAAAATGCTTATGGACCATACTTTGACATATATATTGTACCTCTGCACATTTATTTGAGCCATATCATGGCAAATGTTAATAAAAAAAGAAAAGTAAATAATTTGCTGTGGTTTGTTTAATATGTTTATTTTGATAAATATATGGCTCTAGAAACTAATTAATTACTCCAATAGAGTTAATTTTGAAACTCTGATAAGAGTTAATTATGAATCACTGATGGAGTTAATGATAAACTCCAATAGTTAATTTTAACTCTGATAGAGTTAATTATGAAACACTAGGCTAGTGTTAATACGGCAACACTATGGCAAGTGTTATTTTAACACTGATGAGTGAGGATTATAAACTCTGGAATAGTGTTAAAATTAACACCCATAGAGTAAAATTAACACTGGCCGATTTACTGTGTACGTTAGATAGATACTTTTCACTGGGCACTATTCATCCCCAGAGGAAAATTACAGACTGTTACATTATACGTTAACATTTGACAACTTTTCATTCAGTTTCATTCAGTTATTGAAAACTTTATCAGTTACACCAAACATGTTACTTACTTACTTCTACGTACTTCTTCCGAATGCTGTGTAGCTGATCCTAAGCTGACCTCAATGTTGCTACGTAATGATGTGGATGTCTCCGTCCTTCAAGCTGTAGCCAGAGCTCTCTCAACTCCGCTGCCATGTGTGTACTTAATTACGCCCCATTGATGTCCCCGGTATAACGTTATTGTCGGGCCCACACAAGGACGTCCTTAGGACATCTTTGAAATTACCAAATGCGAATGTCATCTGAGGGACCTGACGGTGACGTCCCCAGAAAGTCCGGCACCGGATGTCGCGCAATAACCAAAGGATACTTGCTCCGGCGACAATAACGCCAACGGAACGTCCGCTAGAGAACATGACGTTGGGGACCAATCGGGGACGTTGTGAATGTCCGTGTAACTTGCGTTGTGTTTTACTGGTGATACACTCGGAAACGATGATGGTGGATGAAGCAGATTTATTTGTCTGCATGGGTCAGGAAATACAAACATGAGGGAAGACAGAGAGATCTGGTCCGCCTGCAGCAGTTAACTTCCTTTCTGCTCTCAGACACAATTCTATTACTACACTAAGTATCTAAGCATATGGTTATTTCATTTCAGGTCCAGTATGAGGTGAGGTGTGTCAATAAAATAATACAAAATAAATTCCAAAAGGGAATAATGTGGCATAAAAACACGAGTGTGAATGTGTGAACGTATGTAACTGTATAAGTAAACTATATCGAATCTGTTGAAATCTGTTATATTTCTAATTAGATCTAATTATATTCTTACATGGGGTTGATCATCCAGTACACTGTAAAAAGTTTAACGTAAAATTTACAGCAACTTGCTGGCAGCAAATAACCAGCAAGTTGCTGTATTTCACTCTACAGTACACCTACTGTATATGAAATCACAGTACCTATGCCTGATACTGTAAATGCAAACTACAGTAGTACTACCAGTGCTGTAATGTATACAGTATTGAATTGTCTACCATATTTTTAATCACAGTACTTATGGATCATACTGTAACTTAGTACAGTAGTAATACCAGTGCTGTAATATTATATACAGTAATTTTGGGAAATTCATATCCTGCTTTATCTACAGCCAGGATAAATTTGACTAGGCCTAGGTATGGTTTAGGCTACACAAACTTGCATAAATAACCATTGACAACTTGTTATCAGTTTGAAAAGCAAGTACATTTATTCACTTTTTTTCCGTTTAGAAATTTTAGGGTGCTGCATCCTAACGTTAGACCAACGGTTGCAGTCAGCCTGATCCACCACCAGTAGCAGAGTGAAGCAGCACCTAGCAGAAATAGAAGAAAAAAAGATAAACAGTGTTAGATAACAATTTCAACTGAAACTGAAGGCTACTTACAAGTGAAACTTTAGAACAATCATTTATATATATACTGTATGTTTTTTGAGTTTACTGTCAAAATGCCAGGCTGAAGATGGTGTTAGCATAACTCAGTTTCAAGAAGGTATATTTAGCTGCTAACGTTAGCCAGCTGGGTGAGCTCATTGATGATGTTTGCTTGCAGCAACACATAGACATATGTACTGATTACGATGAGTTAACGTTACATAAGTTAGCTGGTAGCAGCTAAACCTCCACGTTAACGTTAACCAGCAGCACATCATCTTCAGCCTAACATTGTGACAGTAACATACTAGACCTAGCACTACTAGCGAATGTTTTATATAAATTATATGAATATAATAAACTGTAACTTACTGAGAACTAAGGTAGGCCTAATATAAATGAGACTGCCAAAACGTTAACGTTTCACAGCAACAGCAACTATGATAGCTAGCCTAACGTTACTTACTTAGTTGATCCAACAAGCATGGATGAGTTTGTAAGTTAGACAGTACAACGTACATAGACTGTACACATGCCCGAATTTAATGTAGTACAATTTCACAATGAAACATTAACGTTACATAAATAAATGCTTGCTTACCATTAAGGTGGAGCTGCTTAACTTGACAGAGTGCTGAACACTGTTGGTCTGACTGACTGATCTCCGCCCGGACAGTTCAAACGTCGCCACAGCGTGCACGTTTCAATCACCACGTCAAAATTTCCCAGTAAACCATAAATCCATGACTTTTCAATATCTTTTCAAAATGATGATTTGGATGGAAAATCAACATAATATCAATGTCACCTTGCTGTCTGGGAGCTTAACTTTGTATTTATGTGCAAAAAGAAAACAGAAAACCCCAACTGATTTTTCCGCCATGTTTTTCAAAATTTTCAAAAAGCTGACAAGTGAGGGAGGAGTCAGATTTATTACTGTGTTATGATTCGCAGCAAATTTTTATAACTGTAGTTTGACCATAATTCATAGCGAAACTACAGCAACATACTGTATTCACAAATACAGTACACATTTTTTCTCAAAAACAGCAGTGATGCTGTGAAAATCACAGAATCTTGTTACAGTGTATGATAAAATAAATATAAACAGTAGAATATGCAAACATTCAATCAGAGAGTAAATTTGATATACCACATACAAATACAAACACTACTTAATCTATTTTCATTAGTAAACGCGCAAAACAGCGCTCATAAAAAGGTAAACACTCCACTCTTATGGTGATATTTAGAACGCTACAAAGACGTTAATGGCTAGTCATTCTAGCTCGCGAATGCTAGCCATGCTACGAGTGAAACAAAACATTCACGAAACATAAAATCAAAACAACAAATACAATTGGTTACCTGCATAGGTCAGGAAATACAAACATGAGGGAAGACAGAGAGATCTGGTCCGCCTGAACAAAATAAATGTGATATTAAAATTTGCACTAAAGCCATACCATCATGCTTCAAGGTCAAACGAAAATACAAAACCAAACTAGAAAAGCAAGGTGAAGGAAATACAGTGCATGCAAAGTTGTTGCTGGGTTGGTTGCTAGGGTAATTATAGTGGTTGCTATGCTATAAAGTAGGATGTTGCTAGGGTAATTATAGTGGTTGCTATGCATAAAAGTGGTTGCTAAGTGGTTTGCTAGGGTTGTTGCTAGGGTATTTAAGGTGGTTGTTAGGCTGTTGCTAGTGGGTAATTATAGTGGTTGCTATGCTATAAAAGTGGTTGCTAGGTGGTTGTTAGGTTGTTGCTAGGGTACTTAAGGTGGTTGCTAGGCTGTCGCTATGGTAATTATAGTGGTTGCTATGCTATAAAAGTGTTTGCTAGGTTGTTGCTAGGGTACTTAAGGTGGTTGCTATGCTATAAAAGTGGTTGCTAGGATGTTGCTAGGGTAATTATAGTGGTTACTATGCTATAAAAAGTGGTTGCTAGGTTGTTGCTAGGGTACTTAAGGTGGTTGCTAGGCTGTTGCTAGGGTAATTATAGTGGTTGCTATGCTAAAATAGTGTAATTAGTAAAAAAAAAGAAAAGTAAAACAAAAGTAAAACTAGTTAAAAGTTATTAAAATGTGGAGATATAGAGAGAGGGATAGAGAAAATGAGGGAAAGTGAAGAAAAGGAAGTGAAAGAAAGTTGAGATTAGAAGTGAGCTATTCAGTTGAATGGAGAGGGACACAGAGAAGAGGTTCCATTCAAGTTGCTGCAGGCAGTCAGTGAGAGAGCACAGGTGCGGTTGATTGCATTCTATTTCCTTAATAGCCTATTATGATGTCATAAAGCCATGTTAAGTCTATAGAGAATTTTAAAGTTTAGTTTTTATTTAATATCTCAAAAAGTAAAAGTCGTAGAAATATGAAAAGTCATAGAACGAAAATTTGTAGCAAGAGCTACATGTCGAAGTTTGAACCAAGTTTCTACGATAAGCGGTTCAAGCCAAATTAGGGCCTGGAAGAATAATAATAAGTCGGAAGAAGCCCGTGGAATAACAATACAGTGCATTTGCATGCACTGTCATAAAAGTTACAAGACAATACAAAACATCGCTGAAACGCGAGTTATGTGGATGAACATACATAATGATTTTAACAATAGATATAGGACATATATAATACAATTTATAACACTTTTAATGACTTTTAATGCGGACCCTGCCCAGCTTACCTGCAGCAGTTAACTTCCCTTCTGCGACACAACCAAAGATCCTTGATTACTAGCTCCGCTTTAACCCTCTCTGATGCAACTGTACAGAATAATTCCAAAATAAAAGTCTTGACCCATTTAGCAGGATTTAACAATAACTATATGGAGCACTTTATTAACACCGTTACATCCGCATAAGGTCTGGGGAACGTCCCGTGTTTGTCGGGTATTCATTGAAAATTTGACCCTATTCTAGGCCTACTCAATTTACTTATTGGGCACAATTTTGGCCTTTAATCTCAAAAAATATGTTCCACTCCATCAATGGCGGTAGACGTTTAGCATATGATTCAGGAGGGTACAATAAAAACTGTGCACTATAAAAACTATGAGACATAACTGTTGCAATTTGTGTCTTTTTGGGCTAGATTAACTGGCCTAGGCCTACTGTAAACGCGCATCTCGTCTGTGATTTGCTGGAACAGTTTGTTATGTTTTTATGGGCTAGGTTTGCCCAGGTTGTTTTTTATGCCGTTTTTGGAGCCTGGGCGGTCCACAGAGATCGCGTTTTTTTTTTACAGTATATTCAGGAGACAGCTAGCGGTTGGTTAGGTGATGTTTGCAGTGAAATAAAAACGTTTTAAAAAAAGTGAAATAAAACGTTTTAGCCTAAAAAACGCGTGGCATCGCTTAGAGTACCTTTATTGTAAAAATTGTAAATACATTGTCCTATTTCATGTCAAAAAGTGTGCTGTGAAAAAGGTCTGTGTCCACGTTTCAGAAAATCACGAAATGCAGTCAAGGTTACAAAGACTACATAAACAGCTGTCAACTATGAATTTAAATGTTTGTTGTGGATTTACATCCCATGGGGTGATATGCCTACTGACTTGTGCTATATGTTTAATAAGTGATCCAGATCTTGAGTCGTTCCCCATATTGGGTGGTAACATAGGGTGGAAACGAGCAGCAGACACTAGTCTTGCTCATTTACAGTATGCGCAAACGAAAATCGGAGGGCTAAACCAGAAACACTCAGGTACAAAACATAATTTCTTACTATGGACCATAGACATAAGAGCGCAAAACTTCCACATTCGCGAGCGCGCTTCATTGACGTCATGGTACGTGCTTGTACGACATTGCCCTGTTTATTTGTGTAAAGGTTGAAAATGGCGGTGGGCAGACACCAACGCTAGAATTAATAGTTTTTAAGCTGCTTGTTTGAACAATTGAAACATTACAAACAAGTGAAGGCTGGGAAAGAGTTAGTTATAAAATATTTCCGAAAGGAATCCACCAATGGAAACAAAATATACGATGTGTGGCACGTTTTAGGTAACGTTAGGGAAAATCTTTGCAGCCATCAACTGGGTAGTTGTAATTGCAGGGTTGGACATTTCCAACTGGTATAAGGTCTCAAAATATTCAAAACTTTCCTTTGTCAATCACGTCTCTCTATTGACAGAATTATCCGATCACTCTGAAAGCAGTCCGGTGAGGCACTCGTTTTGTCAGTGTTTGCATCTGAATGTATGCATACATAATCGTTTCAAAGCTAGTTGCTTGCTCGCTAGCAAGTAAGAAATTAGCTAGCTTGCTAGTTGACTAGCTGGCTAGCGTGAAGTTGCCTGGCATTCGGAGATTTGACAGCGGAGTGATTGAACAGGTACGTAATTAAAGCTACTTCTCTATTTCTTATAATGCAGCCTATTCATGTTATAATTGGGTACATTTGCAACACGTGCAATACAATACTGCATTGCAAGTCCAATGTGCAACAAATGTTTGCATTTCAGTTCAGTACCCTAATTTCATGTGCATAAGTTGCGTTAACATTTCGCTCCATTCATGTATATCAGTTGTATAGCGTGATGACATTCACTTTAAGTGTTTCGGCGTCCTGCTATAGTGTAATGTTAAGTTGACCTGAACTATTAGATACATGGTGCACATTGTTGTACATGGTTGTACATTACGCTGTGTTTGCAGTCGAATTTATCTATTTATTTTTTCAGCTTTAATTGTTGCCTATGTAAAGTTACATCTAGGATAAATTGTACCGTTGTTTGAGTCACCTTTCCTATCGAAATAATACCACGAATGGTAACCCCGTTAACCCTTTCAGCTGCTTTTTTTGTTAGAAATTAGCCTATAGGCAAAAGAACAAAATGCACTTTTGTTACTGTTTTACGCATATTATTTTTTTATTTACTTACACAAATAAATTGACACCTAACTTGGGTGTCACAATTGATGACAGACACAATTTCTCTCAGTATAGCCTCACTTACAAACTCATTTCGGTTTATACAATATCAGGAAGATCAGACCTTATCTGACACAATATGCCACACAGTTTCTTGTGCAGGCCATGGTTTTTCCCAAACTGAACTATTGCAATTCATTGTAAGCTGACCTACCTGTTTGTGTAGTGAGACAATTTCAGATGCAATAGCACATCTGGTCTTTAATCAGCCAAAGAAGACACATGTAACTCCTTTGTTAGTTAGGCTACTCTTCATTGACTTCCTGTAGCAGCCAGAATTAAATTCAAATCCCTCACTCTGGCCCATAGGGCACTTACTGGATCTGCACCTTGCTCCACACTGCGACCAAATGCTCACATTTTGTGACCAAAATTTGAGAATGTGCGACCAGTAAATTTGCCAATTTTTTTTTTTTTTTTTACACGTTAAACATGGAAGGGGCCCGTCAATGAATCCGAAATATGTGGCAGGCCAATGACTGTGAGAAGGATAGGAAATGGCCACTGTAAGTGACTAATTTGTGGACGGGGAGGGTCCTAGAGATAATCGAGCGCGCATAAACATCTGTGGGAAGGAGACGAATATTACAACCTGCTACACGCATCTGAACAATGAACCAGCAAACTATTTACTCGTTCTTCCGACATGCGGCTAGTGTGCTAGTGCTAGAGTCTACACTATCACAGTCAGATGAAGATTCAGAGTCAGAGGTTTTTGTGGCGAAAAAGACCCGAACCCACCAATTTCGGGAAGACTGGCTGCGAGAATTCAGCTGGTTGAGGTACTGTAAGGAGATGAACTCCATGAACTGTGAATGTTGCAGTCGTTCCCCAGAACTGCGGGAAACACAGAGTTTGCTGACAGTGCAGGCACTTCGCAGTTTAAACACAATACACTAACTAAACACAATCTTAGCCTCAAGTATTGTTTTGTGTGAAATGACCGAAAGGTTACTAAGCACTTTGTTACTAAGCACTTTTTTATTCTGAATGTATATTTTTTAATATTTGTACTGTCATGACAGTCATGGTGCTGTCAGTTTACCTTCTATGTTGCTTCTTCAAAAGTGCACAATAAAATGTGGCACTGAATTTGAAACAGCACATTGTAATTTCTGCATCTATTATCAAAGTATTTATTAGTAATACAGTGTTTACGGTGTGTGCCCCTACATTTTCTGGTTGCGCCCCTAAAATGTTCAGTTGGGGGCCACTCTGCTCCTAGTGAAAAAAGCTAGTCTGGAGCCCTGGTGTTCATATACTGAGTCGCTTTGTAAAGTGACCTGACAGAACAGTGCATCAGTGGTAAATATTGGGAGAACCTACGATTAAACTGACATAAATTAACCTCCATTATTATTCCATATTAAGTAGTTTATCAGATAGTGGCACAGTAGTGGCATGGCACACAATGAGAAGATGTATGAGTGAGCAATTTATTAACCAGTGAATCACAAGCTTAAATGTAACCAAGGCCAAGCAATGCACTATTTTGCGGTGGTTGCTTAGTACAGTGTATGCATAGCAATTCACTATATTGTTATCTGATGGCTTCTTTTTTTCATTGCATGGAAAGCAGTGCACTATATTGGGTCATTCTGTGTCAAATCAGATAAGGTTGTTGCTGCACCGTCTCAGATTTTGTTCAAACCTTGTCTATATCAAGAATGGTTCCCAAAACCAAGGCACATAATATATTTCTGTTAAAATCCTGTCTTCAAATTGTTTTCAGCCCTTGAAATTACTTCAGGTTTTCAGCCTGGAGTACCTGTGAAGCAATGTTTTGAGATATTGATATAATAGAAATTATTCTTCATAGGCCCAATTTTGTAGGGTGAAAGACAAACATGTTCTCAGCATGGCTGAACCATTAAAAGTTTGTACTAGTGTTGCACGGTGTATCGATACTAGAAAGGTATCAGGATCCCTTCACGCAAAAAACGATACGATTTCCGATGTTTTTAGAATTGGTACTAGGGATCGACCGATATGGTTTTTTCAGGGCCGATACCGATATCAATTATTACCAAAACAGGAGGCCGTTAACCGATATGTAAAACTAGTGATGCACGATATATCGGCCGCCGATATAATATCGGCCGATATGGTCATTTTTTTACACATCGGTTTTTAAATTAGGAATTTAATAGGGCTGTAACGATATGTGATTCAAAACTGAAATCGCAACACTCATATCCACAAACCTGTGTCGCGGTGTGAAAAGGCAGAACCGACACACCCTTTCTAGTGTCTAGCAGTGCTTTGCAGCTTACGCGGCCGCATAAACAACACACATCTCCCGCTTTACTTGGCGGTACCCTACGTTGCTTTCATTGTAGACTTTACCAAACCGTATAAACCCCCTGTTAACCTTTCCTGCTTTGTTTCAGACCGTAGTCAGAAACGCAGGGGAGATTCGTTATTCGAGGGGCCGATGTTATAAGATAGAATAACGCCGGGTCACGGTCCCATTTCTGATGAGCAAAATACACGAGCTGAACTTTATGGAGTTTTATTTCGACAGTAACACCGCCACACTGTGTACAGACTCCAACTTGAACTTCCACACTCTTTTGCTCCAGTAGCATACACTTCCTCACTCTATCTCCCTCCTTCCCAGCTTCCCCACACACACACACACACGGAGCTCTCTTAAAGGAGCCGCAGCACCATTTTACAACACCTCTCTTTGCCCCCGCTCTCTCGGCTCACTCAATGGACACGCGACTCGGCCAACGCAATCCAAATAAAACATTACAATCGTGGAAAGCAAGGACTCATAGAAGACGACTAGCTAAATTACTATTAAATCTGCTTAGCAACATTAGCATGCTGCACATATTTGTTTAAAACTCTTGGTTTCAAGTTGACTGATCATCTCAATACCAATGTTTCCCAAAAGTGCCTGTACCAAGGAAAACAAGTATTACCTTTAAACTTAAACACACATGGGGAAACTGAACAGTCCAATCAGTAGACTATGATAAGCTAGCCAACTATGCTACTATGCTACTTTGTTTACAATATTTCCAGGCTTCAACCACACAGCTGAATTAAAGAGGGAGAGTTGTAATATAAATAGTAGGCCTATAGTGTGCCATACCTATAGGCTAATCTGCATAAAGTGCTGTCATAAATATCAGACATTCAGTATTCTCTCTTTTCATATCAGGATATAAAATAATACAGATATATTCTATTATATTGTAATCCTCTGGTGTTCTAAGGTAGGCTATTGAAACGTTATTTTAAAAAATGCATTTTGGAAAATAGCTCTTTATTTGATTATTATAAGAATGTGTTTTCTATACAGATATATCGACATCGGTAAATATCGGTATCGGCCATAACAGCAAAATTAATATCGGTTATCGGTATCGGCAACAATTTTCACATCGGTGCATCACTATGTAAAACCGATACGTCAGTTGTCAAAAAGGGGGGTAGATAGTAAAGGCTATATGCTGCAAAAAATTAATTCAAAATAATTTAATTATGCAAACTTTTCTTTCTTCTTTTGATACACAATTGTCTATCAATTTGCATCACTTTTTGTGTAAATCCTGTGTATCATGTTAATCCAAGAGCTGAGTGATAGCAATTATTTTCATAGAGTAGGCCTGCACAATGGGCTATGTGCTTGTTAAGGGACCTGTCACAAAGAGGATGCTTTGCCATCGTGTGTGTGAGTGCACGAGAGGGAGAGGAAGAGGTGCATCATTGATGGCAAGTGTTACGGTTGAATAGTTTAACAAAACAGTTTTAAAATAGTTCTTAGGCTATTTAAGCATGCAATTTGTGTCCATATGTAGGCTATAAGCTACACTTTTGAGAGCCTAAAAGGCACGTTAATAGCCAGCTCAGGACACGATTTTGTTCAGGTCGAATTAAATTACGGTTGGCCCTGGGTGCATGTAGTCTTTTCTGACAGTCCATTTAAAAAAGAAGCAATTAGACTTCGCTATCGCATAATTTAGTTTTTGTCTCTGGACTATGTTCGCTGAGGTGTCCCATTATTCACAATTAACGGACGAGGCGGAATCAGAGAACTCCCGACGCGCAGCACCCGAGTTTGTGGGATAACTAGTAAACAGCATCAGTAACGTGCATCAATCGGGAATTCGCTAAATGAAGGAAGTGGGTGCTTTACTTATTAATCCGGATCAAAGAGACAATAGCTTACAAAGTGGTGTTTTTGTAATTTCAGTGTAGATGATTGTGATTCACTGCAACTTCAGCAATGTGGGCTACCTTCCTTACCTTGAAAAATAGCCCCAGAGGGCTACAGCTGAAGCCCAGTCTGCCTCAGTGAGAATCCTAAACTTTGTCTGTGTTCAGTCTTCGATCCTGATTGGCTGCATTCGTGCTAACTAATAAATCAGATGGTGTAGTGGGCGGGACAATGCTCTTGAACACAGAGTAGCAAATTCAGGGAGTGAGAGACGCTTTACAGACAAAGTAGCGCGTTTCATTCTTTATCCATTTCAATATCGGCTTATCGGTGGAAAAAATTACCGATACCAATTATTATAAAAATGCTAAATATCGGCCCTAATAATCGGCCAGGCCGATAATTGGTCGACCCCTAATTGGTACTTTATTAAAATAATAACGTTCTGCGTCTGTGTAGACTGCTCCCACTCTCCATATGCTCCTTGCACGCATCTAAGCAAGTGGGTGTGTCAAACAGGCAGCAGTGAGTGAGTGAGTGGGCAGCCAACGTCAACATAGTTCTTTGCCGACAGTCCTCGGCTTGTGGATAAAACAAAAGGTGAAGTGAATTCTGGAACTATTTCGGATACATCATAGTGAAGGCAAGCCAAAGAACGACAGGTTAACAAATAGGCCATAGAAAACACCACTACATGATTAGTGCCAAGTTCATCTTTTCAGTTTTTGTCTAAACTAATTGAAACGAGTATGGTTTTCTTGGACAAAGCGAACCTTCCTTCATCAGTGAATTTTGACGAGACATAACGGCTGATCATATAACGTGATGAAAACGCAATGTTCACCCTAGTATAACATTACCATAACTTGCAAACGATCTATTTAATATTTGGTCAGAACTACTGGTAATGTTTGTCATATGGCATGCAGACTGCAATTTGTTCAATAATTATTGCCCAGATGTAGGATAGGCTACTCGATGTGCGCTAATTAAAGCCCACAGCATATAATAGCCTACCACTGAAGCGTGTTGAGTCCTAATAATAATAGCGCCATTGGTTACATGGTAGCAAATAATGTTATCAAAGAAATATACGTAATGTACACAGATATATTGCAACAGGTAGCCTAATGGTGTAGGCCTATCTGACGAAGACCTGGTTGGAACGTTGTACTTGTACACTGGTACCCTTTGCATCTGTCAAAGAAATCCCATAAACGCGGGAAGGCCTAGGGTAGCCTATCAGATGGCCCAAAGATTAGGCCCCTCTGCATAGCATTCAGTGTTGCATGCAGTAATTTCAACACTGACTTTGATCTAGCCTACTTTGGCTATTTAATTGTAGGCCTACTTTATTGCCAAAACACAACACAATGTAAATGAACTATAACAAACAATAAAGGATTTACACACACAAATTCCTATTTTACTGACTAAAAAAAATAATAATTATGTAGGAAGTTTATAACCCAGAATTGACCTGCACACGACAAAAGTGCACCAAATTCAATACAAATGAATCAATACACTTGGAGTAGGTCTGCGCCCTTTCTTTTCCAGATATTTTAGGATTTCGCTGTGGTATCGTTTCAGTATCGAGCATCGAGATATTTATGGCAGGTATCATGTCGAAGTCATAATTTTGGTATCGTGACAACAATAGTTTGTACGGCATACTCATTGATTTTCTACAGTGGCCATTACTTTGAAATGGCCACTTCAGTCGTGAAGCTGCGTGAAACTTTAGTACCACTTTCAGCCACTGTGCGTCGCTCTGCCACTGTACATCTCTCTGTCAGTAGCCTGCCTGCCGCCCTTCTGAAAAAGCAGGAGGCTACCTTTAAACGTTGTTGCCAAGAGGAATCCCAGCCTACGAATTCAATAACAAAATAAATCATGCATAATAAAAAATTACCTCGATTTAGGCTACTTGGGTATGGCATAAGGCTTGGCTACACAGTGGTAACAAAAATCGAAATCTGCTTTTGATAGCCTACCGGTGCCGCTCCACAAAACGGAAAAATATCTTAATTTGCTGTCTACGTTATTACGCGTTACAAAGTACAATTCAAATTTAAGTAATTCGTTACAGTTACTGAATAACTGTAACGTCCATTCCTGCGTTACTCTTGATATCTCTAATATATTGACGTATTGTTTCCATAGGCATGCAGTGATTGCAGTTTCCATAGGCATTGCAGTGAACCTCAAACAGGTTGGCTTCAGCCCGCACCTCCCCTACGCAAATCAAAACAGTGTCTTCAAGAACTGTTCATGCAGATTACAACTGGCGCGGTGTAGCCTACACAACTTTGTTCAAAATTGATGCATTCAAGTTAACTTCGCAAAGTTAGTGTTATAGCCTACTTATCACAACGTTGTCAATCGCAAACGCTAATTTATTCTAACGTCTCTCTACGGAACCTGCTTAATTTGCAGAGGATGAAGAGAAAGCACCTTTTTGATAATTGAGCCAGTAGAGAAATAACTGTTCAGAACTAATCTGTAACCTAGGGTAGGCTTCTGCAGAAAACAATGTTGTTGGCGATTTAATACTTATCTAGGGACGTTTTTAACAGGCTACGCAATAGAGGCTTAGACAACTATGACCCACGTTTTGCTTTCAGAAATTCAATTGACTGCTTGACAGGTTATTTTTCTTTTTCTGTACAATAAACAAATACATCTGCTTTATGCCTCAGAAATACGCACTTGGCCAGCCTATAGAACGGGCACATTTTGGAGAGGATGGAGAATGTACGCACGCAAGAATCTGTAGGCTATTTGTGTCAGGTTACCAGCAAACAATGTTTAATGCATTAACTCAAGACCTCAAACGTTTTCTAAACAATAAAAACAGAAAGGATGCAGCAGGCAGCAAATGTAGAAGAGTCATTTCCAGTGGAAGAGCAAAATGCTGAATGAAGCCCAAAGCTATGAAGGCATATCTGGCAAGTTGTTATTTTATGAAGACGTAAATGGTTGCGCTATAGGCCTAGTCAAGTTTGCAAGAAGGAGATATAATGTGTGAGCATGTCACACTATCCAGGGATGTGCTCACACAGCTGTGGTAGCGGGGGCAGGAGGATTAGGCAACTGTTAGCGCAGGCTTTATATAAAATTCTTTAACAGAAGCCTTATTAAATAAAGGCCTGCCTTGCACAAAATAAAGGCCTGTGGTTTAGGTAGCCTACAGTAAGTAGGCTAAATAACAGACCCGCCACAATATGCGGTATGATGATTTTTTACGAGCAGGATGTTTTTGGTGCCCTACCCGCACTGCATGTTCTTAAATAACAATGAAATATCATCAGTAATATTCAACCATTATTTTGTGTAAATGGGCTATGCATTGGGTTAGACACCAGGGGCCATATTCACAAAGCCTTTTGTCTTACCACTAGGAATACTCCTAAATAGCAATAAAATATTTTAGCTAGGAGTTTCTCTTATTAAGTTATTCACAAAGCCTTTCAGACCTACTCTTAGTAAGGAAAAATGACAACTCCTAAACTAAGAGTGAGTCTTCGTTGCTATGGATGACGTCATTACTCATGCACAAGCTTGACTGAAGTGACCACCTTGATTGTAACGCGGGAATGATTCCAAACACCTCCCTTACGATGATGAGTGACAGGTCACAGGTCTGAGAATGCGTGCGCTACACAAGGACGGAAGATGATGAATAACTGAATAAAAAGGCCTAGCCTAAATGAATCGAGTAAGGCAAAACAAATAGCCTAGCCTAATGAAACATACGGATTGATGCCAAGCCTCACCAAGTAGCCCGTTTGTTTACAACTAACATTACATGTAATTAAACTGCTTATAGGCTATGCCGAAATAGTTTTTAACATTTCGAATATCAGTGTCTGGTGAATTAGGAAATGTTCTCAAAGTAGCCTTATGGCTGAAAGCTGCTTGGGATCCCCCCCTGTCAAGCAATAACCATACAAAAGCGCGGCCTGCTCTCATTATTTCAAAAGGAGTAATTTTGGCTTTGTTGGAACTGGCCATTGTAGGCTAGGCTAAGTAAAAATAAACTTCCAAAACTAACAAAAAATATTTATCTTCTTTCAGTTGATTCAAAAGTTTCAAAAAAGTTAAAAACAGATGACATGATGTGCATCATTGACATAATGCGCAAATGATATAGCCTAGATAGTCCAATATATTCATACATGTGTTTATTTTAGAGGGAAAAATCAAACGTCATTTTTGAGCAATTTTGACAGCCCTAGTCCACTGTAAGCTACAATCGGCTATGAACACCTTCCACCTAACCCCGGTGAGTGGGGGTCGCTATAATGCATGTGAAATAGCACCATTGAGTAGCCTATGCAACATACATACATCTGTCCTCTGTCAAATACAGTTGCATGTATAGCTCTGAACAAAACCGTTCAAGAGTTATTTAAGGAGAAGTCGAACATGTGTTTTGTTTCATTCGTCCCTCCTGGCTGGGACGAATGAAACAGCCTACAGCTTAAATTATGTAAACCTCCCACAACTTCACCCACGTGTGCCAGCTTACAGTCCCGGCTAAATTTAAATTAATTTAAAATCAAACATCGCAGTTGATGTTAAATTCAGCATCTCTCATAATGTGATTGGTTATGTTGCTGTCAATCCCCTACTTCATATCCTAACCACCAATGAGAGCGTCTCTTGTATGAAAATTCCTGACACTTCCCACCTGAAGAATTAACGCAAGGCCTTGTCGGGTCTTCAGCCCCGAATGTTTAAAATGTATATAGCCCTGAATATCATTTTAAAAGTAGTCTGGCAAAGCTTATTGTTTTGTGACACAGCTAAACACTGGTACCTCATAGAACGTCTATAACATAGCCTAGGTGGTCGCAACTCACAAAAGTAAAGCAGATAGAAAGAACTCACGCAAATCTAGCCTACAACACACAGACAGCTTAATGCACGGGGAGAGAGCGCACAGGTACAGGTGTTTTATGATTGTTGGCTTCTCATGGTATCTTGCTAATTCACTGAAGAAAGACTTATGATTATGGATAGAAAGAACATTCTGAAAAGGAAAGGAGTAAGGCAATGAGGAGCAATGCTATAGTGGAATACTCATGTTGCTGTATCAGCAGATGAGAAGGACCTGAGAGTGCCACTGATGACGTGACTGCCTCATAGAGAGATATAGATAGATAGATAGATAGATAGATAGATACTTTATTGATCCCCAAGGGGAAATTCAAGGGTCTCAGTAGCATACAGACATCACACACAACATGCACTTACAGCAGAAATGGTACACATACTGTAAGTATAAACATATAACTAAACTCCACTGTCCAATAAAGACAGTAGAAGATAAGAAAACTAACAAAACTAAATACTAAATACACTATATAAATTAAATTTAAAAAGTCCAATGTGCTTGAGGGTGATCAAGCATAAGACGCTTGTAGTGACAGGGCCGGGACTGGTAAGGTGCTCAAGGGAGTGAGTGTCATGGTGAAGGTGCAAAAAGTAGTCCAACATTAGTCCAACAGTGCAAGAATAAGGTCTAGAGACCAGCATAAATAATATGGACAAATAGGAGAGTAAAGTATAATGTAGACAAGGTAATATAAAAACTATGTCAGTGCAAGAACAGGTTGAGGTAATAGGGTTATAGCCATTCATTCATTCAGTATTGTAGCAGAAGCCTGACAGCCATTGATCATGTGTGCTAATATAGCATGAAAAACAGTGTAGCAGTAAAACAGTAGTGAAAACATTAGGCTGTGGATCTTAGTAAAACAGTAGTAAAACAGTAGTAAAGCAGTAGTGGGCAGTCAGTACTCAAACAAAGAGTAGGCTCACAGGTTGGTGAAGGAGAAAGCTAGCATGAGCCCAGTGACTATGCTTTTGTGAGAAGGCACACCATTCATAGGCCTAAGAATATCCCTGGCAGACCTTTACAAAACATATGATGCCATACACGCCTTTTTTACACTAGTGTAGGATATGGCAAAGTTTGAGAACCACTGCCTCCACTTACTGTCGGCTAATGCGCGCTTCTGGATGGATGGCTATATCTATTTTTTTTTAACGGTGTGATGTCAACACGAAATATAATTTCTGTTTATAAAAACAAAACAAAGTGTTTTTCCTTTTAGTTTGGATTAACGCAATTAACCTTCTGAGTTACGTAAACTGTCCAGGAGTCAAGCGACGGATCATGCGAGAATTAGGCGTAGTGTAGGTGACTGAAAGTGCACAAAAATTGTGCCTTTGCTTAACAGCATTTGAGAAATGGCCTCGGGGTGACTCCCGCAAACTGTATTGGCGTTTTGTGTGTCAGCCGCTGTTGATTTCCTAAAGTGTTTAAGTGCATAGGCCTACATTACTTCTCAAAAACCGTATGGCAACAATACACATGGGCGTTGGTATCGGGCATTTAATTGTTTGAGCACCCACCGACGGTAACATAAATCGGCGCCTATGATGAATGGTACTTCAAGTATGTGTTATTTTAGATAGATTGCTGCTGGGCTATATGTCTTGGTTCATGTCTGTTAAAAACTCATTGCCGTCATGGTGAAGCGTGTATCTTGCGGTTATGGAAATAGCATGCACTATATAGTGTCCCGCCATAGACATTTAGCATTAGGCTGTTTTGCATCCATTACAAACAAACATGCAATGTGAATGTCTGGGATTGGGGAGTGCACTAAATGCTCTACTGAATAAGCATGAAGTCAAACCTTTAAATGAAAAACACTCTTTAATAATCATTATTAATCATTCTTAATAATAATAATAATAATAATAATAATAATAATAATAATAATAATAATAATCATCATCATTAATAAACCACTAATGAAGTAAACTTGTGACCATCAAAAATCGGTTATCACCTGTAACCGATTTACAAACAGGACGTAACAGGAAGGCATTTGGCTGAGCAACGGAGGTTAATGTGCTCTATATTTTGTCCAAATGATGTCTGTCTATCATCGTTGCACTCGGAGAAAACCGGAATGTTTCATTCGCCCCATGCGTTTCACTGGCTGCAAACGGGATTCACTCGCAGTTAACCAAATATTTCTTTATTAGGGCAGGGCAGGCATATTTCTGGCTATTAAATTATTTCTAAACCAGTCTGCTAAAGTCTGTAGTGAAGTCTGTGTAGGGTTTTCCAGGCCCCATTTCTTTTTACGAGACACCCTGCTCACAAGAGCCACCTGTTTGGGTTGTTGCAGCGTCGTTGTAGCGTCACTGGAGAAATACAAATTAAAGTCGCGTGATCCCGTGTGAGGTCACGTGCGAACCTCAAGAGAAGCTGGCCAATTTATAGTAATGCCCATTGTACAAGGCTAGATTTTGAAAAAAGTGCAAAAAGAGTGACATTAAGGGTCCCCTAACCCCTCACACCACCTGCTCACCCTGCTGCCCTCCGGAAGAAGATACACTAACCCTAGGAAGATACAGAAGTATAATAACCAGAACAAAGAGACTTAAAAAACAGCTTCTACCCATGGGCCATTAGAACACTTAAAGGGATATTCCACCATTTGAAGAATTATGGTCATTTTTCTCCAGTTCATCCAGTCGTTCTGTGAGTCTGGTGATGCCACTTTTAGCTCCAGCCTAGCATAGATCATTGAATCGGATTAGACCACTAGCATCTCGCCTGCTAGCTTCACGCTTAAAAGTGACTTAAGATTTCCGGTAATTTTCTTATTTAAAACTTGTCTCTTCTCAAGTTAGTAAAAACGGAAAATGAAACGTGGCGATTTTCTAGGCTGATTTGACATGGAACTATACTCTCATTCTGGCGTAATAATCTGCTGAACCTTAAACTTGTTGCTGGAAGTTACAGTGATGGGTAGTAGCTTGCTACTTGTAGTGAAGCTACCAGATTAACTACATTTATCAGTAGCTTGGTGGTAGCGTAGCTATTTTCTGAAGCAGATAGCTTTTCAATAGCTTAGCTGCTTTTTTGACCATGTAGTGCAGTAGCTTTTACAAAGGCTACATTTTCCAGAGCATTTCTGGAGCTCACAGTAGAACTTCCTTCTGGCCACTCATACATGCAATATCAGTTCTATTCAATGGATCTGAACAACATGAAAATTCCATCGACACGAAGGGCGCTGCAAGTCCCCGGATGGTCCACTCATAACGGTCAAAAAGCGGAGTGTGGAACGCTGGACACTTTTCGCCCTTAACGGACGCCATCTTGGCCAAATAGAGGAAGGGGAGGGAGAGTTTTCAAACTTGTGGTTGGTGCACAGAGTTGGTGTTTGATATGAGACAACACTATTCTGTTAAAATATGCCCACTCTGCTAGTAAGCACACAGTGCACGTAGGATGCTGCACGAAAGTGTACTCACGAAAGTACGCCAATTGAGACACAGTCCATGACACGTTTGTCCAACTAAATCTGAGAAGAGACGTGCTTTCCTGGAAATCTGGTGTAAAATTTTGGATTTGCTTAGCATGATAACAAGTTTGAATGTTCGTTGGGGAGCAAAAAAACATTAATCTGATGCAGCCTTTTTTTAGCCTTTTTGTAACACCAGTAGCGGTCGGGCATTTCTCATGGTAAAAAGATTGCTAATTTTAACCCTTAGAACCCGATTAACGCAAACTGCGTCAAAAAACACACCCTTTTTTCTCTGTTACATTGTTCCTCAACTGTTCATCACAGCAGTATGGCATGACCGAGCAGAAGTGGGGCTTTCCAACGAGACCACGCACGTGTCTGTACGTTCAAGTATGAAAATAAAAAAAATCATGAAATTAAATCAAATTGCATCATATTACTCTATACTTCTCTGCGTTCACCTGCGCACCTATTACTCTCGTTTGAATTACTCACGAGCCCGTGATCGCATGGATATGTCAAGCATATCAGATGAAAGAGGAGACACAGGGCTATCCATTGGTACCAAGTATGTCGATCCTTCTGGCTTATGAAAACAAACAAAGTGACAAAGCAAAATAATAACGTCATGTACAAAAACGATGACGTGATGTCATCGCCACACCTCAGCTCACCTGGACTTGACACTTGCCTAACAACACTAGTTTTCATACATGACATTACCAAAGATTACACTCAGTAGAATAAATATCACAACTGGTGATAGCGCCAATATCATGACTTGGTGTACTGAACAGTCTTTTCCCTGTTTTCTTGGTGCATTCTAGCTACTGTCAGTGACCGTAGTCAGCGTAGTGCCGGTGTCATTAATTTATTTTACATGTCTTACAACATAAATAAATGCATTCATAAGTCTAGTGAAGTCAGATATGAGCATACAAAGACGCTTAGAACTCATGTTAAGCCTATGGTAGATGCGCACTAAATGCGAACGCGCGATTTGATGCAGGCAAAAGTATCGTCTGTTACTAACGAAGGTATTATAGCAAAATTATAAATGTGGCGACGAAATAGCCTAGAACTTGGGTAGGCCTAGCAGTTTAGTAACCTATGCACTTGCGGTGATAGCCAAAACTAATGTGAATCGCGGACTATCCTACAACCAAAGAAAGTAAAGGAGATTATTTGTACCTGCATTAGCCAAATAAAGGACGGGACTGCACTCTTCACAAACCGTAAAAATGAAGTTTATTAGTTTTACAGTTGACTACAGTTGACAGTTCACTATCAGTCCACACAAACAATTCTGGTTTTCTTGCACTAGCCATTTTCGCCGTAGCCTATTCTGTCTGTTTGTATAGGCCACAGCGCGCAAGCTTTGGTCAATTCTGTAACAGAAACAGTGCCACTTATAGGTCTGGGATATGAAGTAACGTGTTGTCGTGTTGAGATGGATCTGTTTGGACGCAAATATTCTTGATACGGTTCCAGGGAAGACGGATGAAAAAAAGATCGGTTTGGTACGTGTGGACTAGACCTCAGTGATGACAGCTTCAGGTTCCTGGGCCTGCATATCTCCAACAACCTGAGCTGGTCCGCAAACACCACAGCCACCATCAAGTCTCAGCAACACCTTTACTTCATCCAGGCAATGAAGAAAGATGGCCTGAGTCATCGGCCACTTGTACAGACCTACAGAGGTCTGGTGGAGAGTGTCTTCACCAGAGATATCACTGTTTGGTATGGCAACACTACAGTGAAGGAGGATCACTGACACACAACTCCCCTTCATAGACACCTTGTTCACAAAGCGCTGCAGGAACAAACAGGAAGCTATCCTCAAAGACCCACACCACTCAGCATACTCTTTGTTTAGATGGGGAGAGTGCAAATGGGTCATTCCGTGTCAAATCAGATAAGGTTGTTGCTGCACCATCTCAGATTTTGTTCAAACCTTGTCTATATCATCAATGTGTCCTAAAACCATGGCCTGTGAAATATTTCTGTGCAAATCTTCTGTTTTCATATCTTTTTCAGACCTTGAAATTCTTTAATTTTTACAGCTTGAAAAACACGTGCCATGTTTGGGCATTAATATCTTGACAAATATTTTCCGTAGCCTCCACACATTTTCTAGGGTGGAAGACCAACTCAATACAAAGCATGTGTAAACAATTTAAAGTCTGTACTAAATGTCTCCTGACCTTCGAAAGGGCCATAGATTTCGGAAAAATGTGCAGTAAGTGTGATATTGAGGGTGTTAAAAAACAGTTTTGTTTTTTTCATATGGTATCAGTCACTATTTTCTCTTCAAATGCATCAGTTTATTAATGTTTTCCAGCAATTTGAAGACTCCACATCAAATCACCATGACATTAATAAGGATAAAACAAGGCATGTTTGTATTTTTGTGTCAACTGAAATGGTATGTGGGGTAGTTAGTAGGAGCATAAAAAATCTATGTGGAAATAGCTAAGTATATATACTTAAATATAATATATATGGATATTTAATGTGTACCAATATTGTACCAAGTCCCATTCACAGAATATATGCATGTCGTTACAGGTGTTTTGGGAACACCAAAATAAACATAGAATAGATTTTAGCGCCCCCTCAGGTGAAGCGCAGCATAGCATGTTGGCTATTAACATACACTTTACCTGTCTTGTGTTTCTATTGTTTTATATATTGTGTTATGTTGTTTTTACATTGTTCTTTCTATCTTTGTGACTGTGAGACCCGTTCAAGAATTCCACATGTACTTGTACTTGGGCAAATAAAGATGAACTGAACTGAAAAAAGTGCAAAAATTGTATATTGACACACAATACATGTTCCCAAACTTTTGACCCTTGAAGAGGGAAATTTAGCCTTCAAATCAAAATTTTACATCATACATTAACGTTATTATTGTCTATACTCTATACTTTCACCTTTACATCATCAGGCTAAGCAAACGAGGAAAAAGAGAGACCTAGGTATCGAATGCCAGTCTAGCATGACCCCTCATTCATTCACTAAACTAAGTCTTTACATGACGTTTCTGTATATGGGAAATTTCAGTCATCAACAGTAACTGAGGATACTCAATGAAATAGTGAATGGTCAATTCTAGGATAGAAAGCGTCTCCGTGTGTCCCCTGCAAACATTTAAATTCACTGAATGATCCAGCAATCCACATCATAGCATATAACCATTCTGTATGTTCTAGTATAAAAAGTAAATTTGAATTTTGTTTTTGTCTTTGCAGTTAAATGCCATTGCCGACTATGCCATCTCAGCAGTGGGATGGTGATTCATGAAGGTAAGGGCATGGCACTGTAGCCCCATCTCCACCTGACCTAAGCCTGCCTGCTCCTGCCCCCACTGCAGAGGATCATATCCACTGCAGCCACCCATGATTGCCATTCTGGAGCCATAGATCAAGTATGTTCAGCTCTTCAGTTTAACTTGTTTTAGTTGTTCTGCACTGACTTTGTTGCATATCTGATCATGTTTCAGGGCTCTAGAGTGCGACCAACATTTTTAATGGTGCACCTAAAGTCATAGTGTCATAGAGTGCCTAGACTGTTCTCTCATCTTCTTTCTCTCCACAAACTAAGCGTTTGTTCTCCTTTGACTAGTGTTGCACATTGCACCTACTGTATACTACAAAAGTATCGCATTACCCTGAAATTACAAACCTAATTTTATTAGTGTCGATACTTTTTTAAGAATGACCGCAGAGACGGTTGACAGTGTTGTTTTGCCTCCGTGAACCTTGCACCCCTTGTCTAAAACATTTCAGGATGCCATTTCACCATGAGAAAACTTAAAGGAGAACTGTATGTAAGATTGTGGCCAAAACTGGTACTGCAATCACTTTCAAATCCCCCTCCATCCTGACTGGCAGAGCTGGCAACCCGGATGCCGAAATACTACTGACTTTGTGATTAGTAGATAGGTGGAGGTGGCGCATCAGGCCAAAACACAACATGACAACATCAACATCAGTTGAGGGCTGCAACTTCACTTTTTAAATGACAATATCCTGGCCGTACAACTGTTGTCAGTGATATAAGTATTTGAAATGAAAATGATTTCTTAATGTCTAATGACATATCAGGGCCATTTTATGATTAATTGAAATACATTTCTTACATACAGTTCCTTTAACGTTATGGTGACGTTGCTAAGAGATCAAAGCTTTGGCATACTTAGTAAACGACTTGCACATAATATATTTTTTATTTATTTATTTATTTTTTTATTCACAATTTAGCACATACAACACACACATCTAAACACGACCACACAACACACAAAACAGCAGGGACAACACATCTAGACACATCCACAGGACAGAAAAAGAAAAGAAAAGAAAAAAAAAGACAATGACAATCAAAACAATAATAATAATCCTACGTTACCACAGTCTGTGGATTATCCATTATTCAATCTAAGTTTGTAATTTTATAGTATGTATATAATTCAATATTAAGGACCAAGTGGATAGGTAATCTTGCAGTCTTGAATGTTGTTTACTTGTGATTTCTTTAATGGGCAACAAGTCTATTATTTGCTCCAGCCATTGACCCAAGGTGGGTCCTGACTGGGAAATCCATGTACTAAGTATACATTTTTTAGCAAAATAGGAAAGCATTATAAACACACACTTTCTTGTATAGGGAAACTTCTTCTGAACTTTCAGACAAGAGTTCAAGAGTTCTGTACAAGTGGGATATCTTCCCCTTAACCGAAATAGCAGTAATAATAAATTGTTCCAGCTCAGTGGGATAGAGTCTAAATTGTCCCTTTTTATGTAAAGGTACAATGATGTGACGAACTTGCAAATATTTAAAAAAGTCTGTTCTGGGTATTTCATAATTTGCACAAATATCAGTAAAGGATTTAACAGACTCAGAGTCCTCATCAAACATGTCTGAAAAAGTTTTCAGACCATGAAGTGTCCAGTTTCAAAAATCAGTTTCAGAGAGAGCTAGAAAGTTGGGGTTAAATGCAATAGGAGACTCTTTGCTTATATGACCTTCTGTATTCAGATACCTATTGCAGTCCTGCCAAACTTTCAATGTAGTTTGTAAAGGGGGCATCCCTACACTCATCAGGGACTGCAATTTATTAACATAAAGTGTTGTTGTGATCTCCAATGGATAGCATGTTAGTGATTCCAATGTGACCCAAAGATAACTCGTTCCCAGCTTCCAACTTATTATATTTCTAACTTGGCAGGCCCAGTAGTACCATAGAAAGTTTGGAAGTCCTAACCCCCCTTTCAAACATGACTTTGTTAAAGTGGACAGTTTAATCCTTGGGGTCTTATTGTTCCATATACGTTTTGTTAGACATCTATCGATTAGCTTAAAAAAAGCAAAGGGAATATAACATGGCAACATATTAAATGCATAAATAAACTTAGGGAGTATACTCATTTTGATAACATTGATTTTCCCAATAAGGGACAGTGGGAGAGCTGACCAAGTCTGAAGTTTCTTTTTGCATTTTTCCAGCAAAGGGTTATCATTTTCCTGAAATAGTTTGTCCAAGGTGGGTGTCACTTGTACTCCAAGAGAAGGGGCATTCTTCTTTTAACATTTTTTCCATTTTGGATATTTAGAGGGCAAGCAATTGATTTTTGTAAATTAACCTTATACCCTGAAGTCTTTTTGTATTTTTGAATGTCTGCCAAAACATGGCGTAGAGTTGACATAGGTTCAGTAACAAATAATAGAGTGTCGTTGGCATATAGTGAAATTTTATGGTGTAGTGTACCTGCAGTCACTCCCTTTATCATAGGATTAATTCTGATCATCTCAGCAAACGGTTCTAAAGCTATAACAAATAATAATGGGGAAAGAGGGCACCCTTGCCTGGTACCCCTTCCTACTGTAGTTGCATTGGGTGAGATTCCACACTATTTGTGCAAACAGTTGCCTTTGGAGTGTCATATATTGCTTTGATCCATTTAATAAAATATAATATTGAGCTGAATATTTAGTGGAAATGGCCTACTGTAGCATTGTGCTGATAGATAAAAAGTCGCTAATTTATTTTTCAAAATATTCCTCCGGACCCCCCTATTATTTTCCCCAAATATATTTTCTTTAAGGCCCTTTGTGATGTAAATATACAGTAGCCAACACTATAGTACACTAAAGTACTCGAACCATCGGGGTGTGTCACACCCCTGAATAATAGAATGACAGTCGGTGCTTCCTGTAGCCTATGTGTCTTTTCTCCTCATATATATGCAGTATATGCTGGGTAACATATACTATCAACAGTTAATGCTATTTTTCACACTAGAATCCGCATTTGAAAGCCTGGTCATCTTAGGCTGCCAGTTGTAGTTGCCAGTTTGTGTGTATTATTTTAGTAGTAGTTATTTTACCTACTTAGACTGCATAATGAAAAAAGCTTTGTCTGTCACTTCTCTTCTTTGTACATGCAAATGTACATGCTGAAGGGTATAGGGAATGTTAAAATGTTTTACACTGGGCTTTTTTGGGCTATGTATTGGTAGACAGCTCTGATAACTTACCGCTGTCGTCGACACACCCACTCGCTTGTCTGCCAATGCAAGCACAAAGCAAAGTAGCCTGTGCGTGTGGTGTCAGATAACCCTTTCACCCAATCAAATGACGGCGTTTCTTGTACTGTCGTACTGCAGTTCACTGTCTGGCCAATAGTGTTGCACGATGTACCAATACTAGAAAGGTATCGGAACACTCATATCCACGAACCTGTGTCGTGGTGTGAAAAGGCAGAACCGCGACACACCCTTTCTAGTGTTTCATGCAGTGCTTTGCAGCTTACGCAGCCGCATAAGCAACACACATCTCCCGCTTTACTTACCGGTAGCCTACGTTGTCCAAAAATGGCCTATACATTCGTGACACTCCTGTTAGTAAACTGGAGAGAGCAAAACATAGGAACATGGTCACATTAATCCCATAAACACACAGATAACTCTTACACCAACCTTATTTTGTGCCTTTTATTCATGTTTGTTTCAAGATTTAGTAAGTTTACTATAAGCACGTTTCACTCTCCACTTTGATGCAGCATAGATTTCCATTATATCAGTCATCTTCCCCCTAAAAGGGGGCGTATATGCAGCACAACGTTCTGTTCCATTCCATTCGTCAGTGTGTATTATTTAGTTTCCGGTCTGGCTAGATCGGTGTGGTGTTGTAGTTGTTCTAACGTTACTAGTTGTTGCAACAGCATGTGAAAAAACGACAAAGTTTGTTACACCAAAATGAACATTAATCTCGCGATAAAAAAATTTACGCCGTTACAATAGGTTTCCGTTATTGCCGTTAATAACGCGTTTAACTGACAGCACTACCAAAAATAAATAAATAAATCATAATTTCATACCTCTCATTGCTTTCATTGTAGACTATGTGTTCAACTTTACCAAACAGTATAGAAGTAAACCCCCTCTCCTTGCGCCGTTCTCTCTCGCTCTGCCTCCCTCCCTTGCTGAATGGATACGCGTGACTCGGCCAACACAATCCAAATAAAATATTCACAATCGTGAAAGCAAGGACGCATAAAAGACGACTAGTTCAATTACTATTCAATCCGCTTAGCATCATTAGCATTCTGCACATATCTGTTTAAAACTCTTGCATTGAAGTTGACTAATCATCTCAATAACAATGTTTCCCAAAAGGGCCTGTCCCGAAGTATTACCTTGAAACTTGCATGGGGAACGTGGGGAAACAGAACAGTCCAATCAGTAGACTATGATAAACTAGCCAACTATGCTACTTTGTTTACAATATTTCCAGGCTACAACCAGACAGCTGAATTAAAACAGTAGGCCTAGACTATAGGCTAATCTGCATAAAGTGTCCGGTCATAAATATCAGACATTCAGTAGTCTCTCTTTTTATATCAGGATATAAAATAATACAGATATATAATATTATATATTATATTGTAATCCTCTGGTGTTCTAAGGTAGGCTATTGAAATGTTATTTCAATACCGAATTGTGAGGTTGGTGTATCGTTACAGCCCTGGACATCAACAATTAAGATTCCCTGTATGCAGTTTGCTTGCTTAAAAGGATTTCTGCGGATTTTGCAATGACACGGCAACAAACACGGGTATGCAGTGGCTATTTAAAATTACGTAAAAATGATGTGCGATAAACTGACACTTATATATAGTGTCAGTACTTATATACTTATACGAATAGCCCAAGCTACTTTGGACTTGAGACTTTGAATAACAAACGACAAATGACAATTCTGACTGCAATGTCCCAAATTCAAACGAGCGAAAGGCTAATGGTCCCGAATTTAACGTTTCAGAATGCCACACAGCTAGACAACGAGTTGCAGAGAGAGTGACATGTCACTTATGCTACCAAGGACTGTTTTTTGAGTCACATGGTTGCACATCTCATATGATGACTCTGACTCTATCTCTCTCTCTCTCTCTCTTTCTTTCTTTCTTTCTTTCTTTCGTTTTGTTCCTCAAAAAATGTTTGTAGAAGCGTTAAGAGTGCATTTGTTCTAATTGACTTTTCCCCTGTATCATCATGCCATAATTGACTGCATATCTCCACATTTTAAAGTGGATTAAAAAAAATGTCCCTGAACCTGCCACCCCTAGGCGGTTCACATAATTCTCATATTTTTCATCCCTGATGAGGTTGCATTTCTGTTGCTTGGCCTGGAAATATAATTTCTTTTGCAATGCATAACTCCTGTGAACTTAAGTACATACAAACATTTTGAACATTTCATTCTGTTTTTAGAAGGTGTGCTGAAGCTCAACATGAGTGCCACTGATGACGGCACACTTGAACCTGCCTCCCTAGAGTCCCGCAAAAGAAAGGGCTCGCCATGCGACACATCTGGGCAGAGGTAAGGATAGGGATAGCATCCACCACTCACTAAACACAGCTTATTTGTAAGGAATAATGGCTGCAAGTGGTGTCCCGTTGTGCTTAATTGATGTTGGAGGAGAATATACTATGAAGTGTCGTTATCATTTAATGGGATACCTTGAAGGTTGTTCTCCTGCTTTTGCCCTTGCATTATAGCACATGCTCATTTACAATAGGCCTGCACGATTTGGGGAAAAATATGAATCACGATTTTTTAGCCTAGAATTGATATCACGATTCTCTGCCACAATTTTCCCCCCTCAAAGTGTAATATTTATTGCACACATGAACCATGACAAAACAAAACAATTTGGCAGTACCAAACATAGATTTTGGCACCTATAGCACATTGTGCATCATCACCACAAGCCTGTAAACATAGAGTCTTCAATGAATAAAGAAAATACTGGCCATTTAAGTACAGTAGGCTACCAAAAATACTACATAAAACACATTGAACTAAATATGGTCCTGATACAGCCTGATACAGGCACAGCATCTGAACTCCTTGAACATGTCTTTACATAACTAAAACATGTCAATCAACATACTGCAGCTACAGCTTCAATCTTTAGAGAAATGGAGCTTGTCAATTTAAGTACAGTATCAAAAACAGAATGATTTCTTAGCACACTCTTGAACTGCTTGCCTTTTAGAGAATTAACATTCAACTGGCCATTCAGTTCGGTTTGAGTGGTTGGCTGATTCTCACTAGTAGGCCTACCCAATGTTTTTTGCAGTACTCTAGGCCACAGATGGTTTCTTAAAGGTTATTTCTCCACTACTGGTTCATTTATCAAACTGGTGCTTTCTCTACTTCCTTTGCCAATTAAGCCACGTAGTTCGGTAGAGAGACGTTTGAATAAATTAGCGTTTGTGATTGACAACGTGATTGACAACGTTGTGATAAGTAGGCTATACAATTTTGAACAAAATTGTCTAGGCTACACCGTGACAGTTGTAGTCTGCATGAAAAGTCCTTGCACACGCGGTGCGGGCTGAAGCAGTTTAAGGGAGAGCAGTGCAGGGAAAGAATGCATCAAAGTTAATATATAGCCTATTTTAAATAACTGTGTGCTGCTATGGAAAAAATAAGTATTATAAATAAATATTAGAGATATTGTGAGTAACGTAGGAATGGACGAGTTATTCAGCCTAACTGTAACTAATTACTGAAATTTGAATTATAATGCGTTACCTTACTTCCAATAAAGTAACTAAATTACAGTAGCGCTTAACTTTATAATTTGTTACCCCCATCACTGCTAGTAGGCTACGTGGGTTTTAATCAACATCAATTTTGTGTATTTCCTGTCGCACTAGTTGCACTAGATGCTGCAGCCTCCAAGGCTTTAGAACTACCGTACTCGCTCCACTAGTGAAACATGTGACTAAAAGGCGCTTTGTCATTGGCCGAGGGTGAAGCCCTGAACTTTGTGAGAGAATGGAGAGCATTGCAGCGCTTGGGGCGCTTTAAAACTCACAGAAAAAGTAGTAGCGTTTGTGATGCAGTCGGCAGTAAAATTAAACGAGGATCGAAGTCATAAAAAAATTAAATCGCGCACAGGGGTGAATCGAGATCTCGATTTTATAACTATTTATCGTGCAGGCCTAATTCACAAACAGTCTGCTTACAGGTGGTATCAGGTGGTAAAAAACATTTAAAAATGACCCACAAATATCAACAGAATGTGAAGCAACAACCATTTTGATTTATTTTCAAAAATACTATATACCCTGGCATCTATGCCCAGATATCCACTGAAATTTGCTTGCAAACCAGCATTGTTGATTATTGACATCAGGGTGCAGATAACGTCTCCCTTCCTTCTCTTAATGGATCCCTATTGTTTTTGTTCTGATTATTAGGTATTTGTTTTTTTGTATTATTTTGTTTTTGTTTTGACAGCAAAACTGAATCTGCAGCCAAAACCATAAGATGTTTAGACACCACATTTTCAGATCTGAAATCAGTGCAAGATCTCCCAAATCTGAAATATCCATATCTGTTGATACGAGGTGCTATGCTAAGCACATTTGTTTTGCTCATATCTTGGGAACTGTATTTGTTAAGTTTACAAATTTTAGGGCCTGAGCTTGGGAAGCCTACACCAAAGATGCATAGCCCTATTGTTTCTGTAGGGATTATAATTACTATACTCCACTATTTGTTTCTTTTCTCAAAGACTTATTGAGGTGGTTCCCATGGGCGAAAAATCACACACACACACATCAGCCCTCATTGTGTGATTGGCGTCATAACCTCGTAACTGACTTTCCGGCTGAGTAATACACTTTTTTCCGAAAACAGTGCTATCATGTTGCTATCGTGTTACGTTACATCACCACCATCTACCTAGCAACCAACATAGCAACCATTGAAATAAAGCATCTACTGTATGTCAGTTTCCATAGCAACCAACATGATTACCCTAGCAACCATCATAGAAACAGCTTTAGCATTGCAACAACCATGTCTACCTAAGCATAACTATTTCTATATTATCTGTTTTAACACTGTATATTTTACATAATATGTTTTGCATTGTCATGCAGTGGTAATTCCTTGTAATAGTTTTATTTTATTTCTGTTTTTACTTGGATGCATTTTTTGGTTTGATGCTCTTGTACTTATGTTTGTGATTTAAAGTCAATGTTATCTTTTGATTTTTATTCAATTCTGGACTTGATTTGATTGTGTGACACAAATGTTCAGATTCTTAATAAACATTTGATCACAAAAACAAAACACACTATGATGTCAATTTCCACCATATTGAATTTTATTGAAAGAGAAACAACATTTTCACAGGTCACATTTTGTCTTATCTTCACGAAACTTGATGTACAGTACATGATACACCAAATCTCACCAAAGTTTCAGGTAGGATTTTGGATTTTCGAAAGTGTTCGCCCATCAGCCAATACCTGATTTTCATCAACTGGAAGTTTTTACATATCAACACTAAACTTAGTACATTGGCTTGGGACTCCATTGTGACGATGCACAAGAAAGCTTTTGAAAATCAGATATCTTCCAATAAGCTAATAAGAGAGTGTCCTTTTTCTGGAGTGCTTTAAAAAATATACATATTCCTGTTTGCACAGCTTCCTTGTCAAACATATTGATTGAGCAAACAAGCTAAATATGAGGTCAGGAGATTTGACTTTGTTGATGTTGCGTTCTGGTGCCCTTTCTACCTCCCTCCCTCCACGTCTCATACGCAATGACCGACAGGCAGCACCTCCCAGCGCCAAGCCCAATGGGCTACTCGCACGAAAGGCTATCAATGTAGCCATTTAGTTTCCCGTGGAGCCAGGTGTGTTTGAACCTGCCGCTGTTGTGAATGTAATTAGTGTCTACATGGACCTGGTTTGGCTTGTAGTGAATCAGCACGTTATGACAAAGAAGGATTTATGTGAGTGTTAAAATTGCTATTATTGGGCAAAGAAGATATTCAATGTCGAAGTGAAGATGTAAGGAGCAGAATATAACCGAAGATGCCGTTACAACACAGTTAACGCTCCACCGGGGAAAAAAAATGCCTGCATTGAGAGCCTTTCGTGCAAGTAGCCCATTGTGGTACTTGGCTTTTGTGGAGGTGAGTGGTGATGGAAGGGTGACAAAACTACCAGTGCCTCAAATTTACAGCTAACTAGCCAAGACAAAAGCAAATTTAGCCTGGCTAGTGAACAATATAATAGCCAACGTTAGCTCCCTGTCTCACTCATTCAGTCTGATTAAAGAAAGTGAAGGTATTTACCATGGTAGACATACAGGCTAATTTACTGTACTTAAGGGGAGATGCCACAGGTGAATACAGTAAAATGTGTATCTAATAACGCCATCACCATATTGATATGTGGGAATGCTGTTCATTAACTTCAGTTCAGCATTCAACACCATCATTCCCTCCAAACTGATCACCAAACTCAGTGAACTGGGCATCAATACCTCCCTCTGCCACTGGATACTGGACTTCCTCTTACTCCCTCTTCAACTACCACTGCACACCTGTACATGGCTCAAACACCATGGTTAAGTTTGCAGACCACACAGCAGTGATTGGTCTCAACAGCAACGATGGGTCGGCCTACAGGGAGGAGGTGCAACCACCTTGCTCTCAACACCAAGAAGACCAAAGAGCTCATTGTGGACTAAAGAAAATCTAAAGCTGACACACACACCCCCACCCTTATCAACGGAACTGAGGTGGAGCGTGTCACCAGCTTTACGTTTCTGGGTGTCCACATCTCATATCTGGGTGTCCACATCTCATATCTCTCAACACCTCTACCCAGATCAAGAAGGCTCACCAGTGTCTCTTCTTCCTGAGGAAACTAAAGAAGGTCCGTCTGTCTCCTCAGATTCTGGTGAACTTCTATTGCAGCATCATTGAGAGCATCTTCACCAACTGTGTCACAGTATGGCATGGCAACTATTTTGTCTCCGGAATTCTGTGACCGGAAAGCACTGCAGAGGGTGGTGAAAACTGCCCAACGCATCACCGGTTCCTTACTCCCCTCCATCGAGGCTGTCCAGAGCAAGCAATGTCTGCGAAAGGCACACAGCATCATCAAGGACTGTTCTCACCCCCAACCACAGACGGTTCACCCTCTGCCTCTGCACTACAGGTCTCTCCGTACCCGAACCAGCAGGTTCAGGGGAAGCTTTTTCTGAACTCTACACCTCGGTGATAGCCAATTATGCTAACTATACTGTTATACTACATTAATTGTCTTATACTGTTCATACTGCACTACTTAAATTATTCCTTCAAATGTACTCTACACTTTACTGCTTTTTTGCACTTCTGGTTAGATGCTAACTGCATTTTGTTGTGGTTAGATAGTGTTACTCTTACTTAAATCCATAGCTAATGGATAGATGGATAGATGGATGGATGGATGGATGGATGGATGGATGCTTTATTGATCCCCAAGGGGAAATTCAAGTTGACAGTTGACCAGATGACAAAATTATGACAGCCCTGTAACTGGTGCATTCTTTCTCTCTTATGTTTGCTTAAAATGTGTGGCATCCTCACAATCCCCCTCAACAGCACTTGCTCTGGAAAATTGAAGTATTGCAATAATAAGAGATTCTCTTGCATGCATTAAAGGGACACCAGGCAACGTTTTCGTGTTAATTAATCATCTTTGTAAGTCGGTATATGGTTAAATGACTTATTACGGGGCGAATGAAGGCTCTCTCGCCTCCCCCTACTGCCTGTATGAAGAATATCCCACTTGCAAGTTCGGTGTATCCTACCCGCCGACCGAAGCAGGATCAGTTTACAGCACAGAGGCAGGCTAACGAAACGCTAGAGATTGTTGCAAATGTGTGTATAATTGCAGAGCCGGCGAAGAAGCAGCGAAAACCCTTGACGGAAGACGCAAAGAACAGGAAAAGAGCTTCAGACCGAGCGAGGGGGAGTTTCGTAGGGAAAAAGCATCAGGCTTGCCTGGTGTCCCTTTAACTGAGATGAAAGCCTAATTGTGCCCACACATTTATTCATATTTCTTAAAGCCAAACCTGTTTTGATGATTGGATGGGATTTGTTCTATCCATCCCTTTGGGGAGATGAGGTAAAAATTCTGTATGGTTGCAGTGAGCATTGGAGAAATTACAATGAGAGGCCCTCTGGAGCACACATGGGCTTGGATAATCTTCTTGTATTCTATCTTGTATTAAAGGAGGATTCCGGTGTAATATTGACCTAAAGTGTGTTGAAACATGATACCGAGTGTGAACGTATGTCTCAAAGCTCATCTCGGCTTGTCCCCTGCACTCAGAAATCTGGCGCTAGTTAGCCGATGCTACCAACAGTTTTTCGATGGGGGTGCCTCGGGCATCGGCCTAGCCATGCAAATAAATCACTGTTTTACACCATTTACGAGGCTCAAAGTAGCTCCATACTTCATTGGTAGACTTCCGAGGGCCTTGACATTTAAAACGAGACATTGAGAACTTTGAAAAAGCACTGGTGGTTTATTTACAAGAAGATTTATACAGACAGTACCTTGAGTAAGTTTACCGTTCGCCGCCATCTTGAAATTAGTCACGATAAGTCGAGCGATGAGTACGAAAGGTACGACTGAATAAATAATTCCGTGGAAATGCATGGATTCCAGTTGCTGCAACTGGAATCCATGCATTTCCATGGAATTATTTTTGGAATCTGATCCCTTATCATACCTGTTCATCCATACATCTTCAAATATTTTTTGAAGAGTGTGTTATTTTTTTTTTACTATCTTTCTGCCTAAACTGCAGGCTTGTCTCAGCGCTCAACCCAGGCCTGGGACTTGTTTAAGGGCAAATATACTTATGATTACAACTACAGTGATATATATTTGTATGACTTATAGGGAATTTAAAAAATGTCTCACTTTTTCAAATCTTGAAACATATTAACTCTTTTTAACTCTCTTTTCTGTGTGTTCTATAGTGTGGAGAAACAGAGACGGGAGCTGGAGTGTCGCTATATAGATGAGCTGGCAGAATTACTTTCAACCAACATGGGTGAAATTGCCAGCTTGAGTGTCAAGCCAGACAAGTGCCAGATTCTGAAAAGCACTGTGGATCAGATCCAGCAGATCAAGCGTCGCGAGCAAGGTAAACCAGAATAATTTACATTTAATCATTTAGCTAATGCTTTTATCCAAAGTGATTTACAAAACAAGGATTAACATTTAAGCTACATTGCAAATGGGACATTAGGTACCAATAAGTACTGCTACAATGAATGCTACTACTAGAAGATGAGACTGCAGAAGTTTAACTACTAGCCAAAGTGCAGTCAAAGGAGATAGTGGTAGAAGAAAGTAGGAGGGAAGAAGGGAGTGCATGGTAAGTGTATGTTAGGTGTGTTGGGTTGTTCGATATTTTAGGAGAGGGGGTACTCTCGGGAAGAGTTAGGTCATCAAGACCTTCTCGAAGAGAAATGACACCCCTGCTCTGGTAGCACTTGGTAGGTTGTTCCACCAACATTTCTTGGTGGAATGCAGTGACCGAATGGAGTAACATAAGCTTTATGAGAGCATAAGTGGCAGCAGATACAGCAGTCAGTCAATTTGTAGGCAAGCATTAGTGGTTTGATGTGGGTGGCAAAGGGAAGCCAATGAACAGTGGGGTAATGTGTGCCCTTTTCGGTTAATTGAAAAACAGATGCGCTGCCACATTCAGTAGTGGTTTCAACGCACAAGCCGGGAGGCCCTTTAGGAAGGTCTTACAGTAGTCGAGGTAATGAGGTGGTAATGGTAGTGAGGCGAATAATCTACACCCTTACTGTTGGTAAAAATTTGGCATACCAAAGTGAGACATGAGATCCAGTCACGGAGAAGTACAATCAAGATGCAGAGTTTAATTTGGCAGTATACAGGAGAGAGGCACACACAGAGCACAATGTACTCCAGAATATGAGTCTTTGACTTGACACAGAATTATCCAGTGTTTAAGTACACAACAGCAAAGGATAGATAATTATACAGTAACAGTGGCAAAGTCAGGAGACATCCAGGTTACCCTAATCAATGGCGCCAATGGTATTTGACGCAGAACAAACAACAAGAAGTGATATCAACCCTGGTGCCTTACATTATCCATGGTTGGGACAGATCTCATACAGGGTCATGACATACAGTAGGAGCATACTTTTAGTGTCACGGTGACCTACTAATGAGAAATGCAGAACATTAAACCACATATTGGAAAATTGGACATAATGCAGAACATTATGGACGTATTGGACGTAATGCTCTATTAATTAATTAATGCCCTAGTTAATGTTTCCCCCACAAAGAATTAGGTAAAAATTGTAGCACAAACAGAAAATTTGGTGCCGCAGTATCTCATAGTGTTGCAACTAAGTGAATCAATGTGTGGAGCTGCTCAGATCCAACCAATAATTGAAAGGATTCTTGCTTGGTCTATGCCACAGCTTCCAACGAAATTTCGTAAACATTGGACTGGTAGATTTTGAGTAATCCTGCTAAGACATTTTAACAAATCAAAACCGTAACTTCCTTGGAAGAGCTAGGGTTTAATAATATATCACCAATTGGAATATTTCAGAATGACACAAATTTGACAGGGAAAAAGATTTAGGTTAAACATATTTTTATGTTTATATTTCATATTTTCTTTTTTTTTTATAATTTGTTTTTGACTTCATATGCTGTATATGTCAGACTGGCATGGCCAGTGTAAGGTTATATCTAGCCTATACCTCTTGTTGCTACTAGCTACTTTATCTTTTCAGAAACCAGTAATTTAATAGTTTTACAATATTGTACCTAGTCAATTCTGCCACCCACAACTCGGGGCCATTTTGGGACCAAAGTTGATAATTATTGTGGTTAGGGCTGTCACTTTTGTGAAAAAATCCCGTTTGAGTTTTGAGACATTCAAGTGTTCATTGAATCGATTGTAAAATCGATTTTCCAAGTTCAAAAGACGTTTCCATTTTCAACGCCAAATATAGGCCAATTCACAGACAACTAACAGGCATTAGGACGAACGTAAAGAGGGCACTTGAAGACGCACAAGCCAGCAATATTTCTGATGATTTATTGGCGTGAAGTTTCGTGCACAATGACAAACAGGAGTGCAACATTCTCGAAAAAGAATAAGCAGAGTGGACTGCCATAACATCAGTGAAACACATTAGGCCTACTGCAGGCTTCAACGTGGCTGTGTTTACGATTAGAAATGGCAAACAAATTTCGCCTACGTCGGATCTCGGGACTGCAGTTTGCATACCGCTTTGTCCTTCTCCATAGTTTGATTTATCCAAAACCCGCAGTGCAATCAGCACAGCAGCCGATTGAAACAGCTGTTTCCGGTGCGTAAAATTGGTGGGAATTTTCTTTTTAGCTTTCGCAATGCCTACTGCACTTTCGGAATTCTTTATTTTCTTTTTCTGATTGTTTGTGGGTTTTGTTACATGTATCTTTTTTATTTGTTTAATTAGTTTAAAAATGAAGTCTACATATGTGGTTAAAATCGATTCCCTATTTTAGTTTTCGAAACTTGTTGGTTGGATGCAATCGATTTTCGAACGTTAAATGACAGCCCTAATTGTGGTTCCACCTTCTCTTATTGGAGACCAAGTAGCAAACAGCCAAGCTAAGTACAGTGGGCATCGCTTTCAAATGACCACTTAATTCGCGCATTACGCGGCGTGAAGCTGCGTGAAGCTTTAGTACCACTTTCAGCCACTGTGCGTCGCTCTGCCACTGTATATCGCTCTGCCTGCCGTCCCTTACATAATTGTTGCCGAGTAATCCCAGCCCTCTTAATTCAATAACAAAATAAATCAGGCATAATTAAACATTACCTCGATTTAGGCTACTTGGGTATGGCTTAAGGCTTGACTACACGAAAATCGAAATTTGCTGTCTACATTATTGTCAGTGTTGGGGTTAACGCAACTACGCAAATCAAAACAGTGGTGTGATAATTGAGCCAGTAGAGAAATAACTTTTCAGAATTAATCTGTAGCCTTGGGTAGGCTTCTGCAGAAAACAATGTTGTTGCCGATTTAATACTATCTGGCGGCGTTTTTAACAGGCTACATAATAGAGGCTTAGACAACTATGACCCACGTTTTGGTTTCAGTAAATTAATTTGCCCTACTTCTTGACTGCAATGTAGTCAATTGACTGCTTGACATGTCATTTTTATTTTTCTGTACAATAAACAAATACATCTGCTTTATGCCGCAGAATTACATTCATATTTGGCTGACTGCAGACGTGCCACTTCCCTCCCCATATTCCAAGATTAAGATAGTATGAAGTGCTTTTTGTATAGGCTACTATCATAAAAAAAATAGTTAAAACGAATAGCTATTTGCAATTTGACAAAACACTGGTCCTCATTTTGCAAATGCGAGGACTATATGAGCCTGTTGCATTTAGTCAGATGTCCGAGTCACGCATAATGTTTGAAAACCACTGGCTCGTAATTACAATAATTTAACACACGACAGTTGGATAACCTACTTCATCATGTCCCCATGCCTACATTTTTGTGAGTAGCATAGAGATTGTTAAAAACAATAAAGTATGGCTCTCCGTTTGGGACATCGAAAACTTATATTTTTAATAGACTACCGTCGAAGATGCTGACTTGCAAAAGCCTCGGGATAACACGTTATCTCCACTATCATCAGTCATGCCCCTTGATCAAAGTGGGGAATGAAATAAAAGTTTGATAACCACTGGCTTAACAAGTTACATACAGTCCAGAACACAGAATCTGTTGCAATATTATATAAAATTCTTCAGCAGAAGGCCTCGAATGTTGTCTTGTTTGTGGAGCGCTTTGCTTCGCTTCTGTAATTTCGGCTTCATTGAAAATGAGGGTTTCCCTCAATGACCCTCCGAGAATAAATAAAGGTTGAATGAATGAATGAATGCAGGCTTGCCCAAAATAAAGGCATGTGGTTTGCGCAGCCTACAGTAAATAACAGACCCGCCAGAATGTGCGTTATGATGCTTTTTTTACGAGCAATATGTTTTTGGTACCCTACGCACACTGCATGTTCTTAAATAACAATGATCATCAGTAATATTCGATCATTAATTTGGGTAAATGGGCAAACGTGACCACCTTGATTGGCTGATGATTGTAACGCGGGCATGATTCCAAACACCTCCCTTACGATGATGAGTGACAGGTCTCAGAATGCGTGCGCTACACAAGGACGGAAGATGATGAATAACTGGGGCCGTAGGCTATTCACAAAGGCTTTTATCTTACTACTAGGAGTAGGCTACTCCTAAATCGCACTTAAAGATTTTAGATTGGAGTTTTCTCTTAAAAGTTATTCACAAAGCCTTTCAGACAACTCCTAAACTAGGAGTGAGTCTTCGTGGCTATGGATGACGCCATTACTCATGCACGAAGCTTGACTGAAGTGACCACCTTGATTGGTTGACGATTGTAACGGGGAATTCCAAACACCTCTCTTCCGATGATGACTGACAGGTGACAGGTCGGAGAATGCGCGTGCGCTACACAAGTAGTCGCGAAGGACGGAAGATGATTTAATAACTGAATAAAAGGCCTAGCCTAAATGAATAAAGAGTAAGGCAAAACAAATAGCTTAGTAGCCTAATGAAACATAGGCCTATGGATTGATGCAGTAGCCTACCTTTGCAACATTATTAAATTAATCTGTCACCATATCCCTAGGCTACGTTTGCAAAGAGGAGAACATTTTAATTTGATTCACAATGAAACGTTACATTTCATTTACATGTTAACAATGAGTAGTTTTGGTTGTTGTTGGTGTATGTTATTGCATCCCTTTTATGAATGCAAAATTGTTCCCTCGCGATTGGAAGCTCCTGTTGCGCATAGGCTATTTCAAAACATCGCAACCTAAAATGCCACAAAAAAGCTGTTTATGAATAGGTCTTAATGAGTTAGGAGTCCTCTCGGCTTAAGCTGTCCCAGACTTAGGTGCTACTTTTAGGTCTAAAATGCTTCGTGAATTACTTTTTGTGAAAAAATTAGGAGTCCTAAAGTTAAGAGTGACACGCCCATTATTTTTTTAGGAGTTGCTCCTAAATTAAGCCAGTTAGGAGCTACTTTTAGCCTTAAAATTCTTTGTGAATACGCCCCTGAATAAAAAGGCCTAGCCTAAATGAATCAAGGCAAAACAAATAGCCTAGTAGCCCAATGAAACATACGGATTGATGTAGTATCTTTGTAACATTTATTAAATGATTCTTGTTACTATGCCTACGTTTGCAAAAGAGAACATTTTAATTTGATTCACAATAATGTTACATTTAATTTACATGTTGACAATGATTAGCCTAGTTTTGGTTGTTGTTGGCGTTATTGCATGTTAGTTATGCCTACAATGCAAAATTGCTTCCTTGGCGATTGGAAGCTCCTGTAGCTGCATAGGATTTCAAAACCCAGGTTTGTGAATAGGTCTGTGAGTAAGGAGTCCTCTTGACTTCTTTTAAGCTGTCAGAGGTGGGAAGGTGTGATTTTTTGGGGGAAGGGCCGGATTAACTTGGCACAATTGTCTGATGGCCCCCCCTTCCCCAGCCAACGTGAATCGGGTGGTTAGTTAATAGGCCTATCGCGGAAGATTTTTCCTGCCATCTAAGGCACGAAGCATCTGTGAGGCCAAGCCTCACCAAGTAGCTTGTTTGTTTACAACTAACATTCCATTTAATTAAACTGCTTTATAGGCTATGCGAAATAGTTTTCAACATTTTGAATATTAGTGTCGGGTGAATTGAAATGTTCTCAAAGTAGCCTTATGGCTGAAAGCTGCTTTGGGACCCCCCCTTCCTGCACTCATTGTTTCAAAAGGAGTAATTTTGGCTTTGTCAGAACTGAAGAGCTGTGGGACGCACGCACGGTATGCCCAATGAAAATAAATTAACACAACACAACACAGACCCCGCTTCTCGCTGGCCAGTCACTGACATGAACGAAACACAGAACCCGCTTCTCTCACGGCAGTCACTGACAGTAACCTAGAATAAATGCATGGGGAAAAAACACTTCCCCATGACAAAGACATCGTGAAAAACACTGAAAGTTAATATTTTGTCACTAGCAACATTCATCTGTCCTTTGTCAAATGTATTATGTTCCAAGTACCCTATGCGTAATTCTGCTTGATAAAGTTGAACAAATACATTTGCTTATTTCACAGAAAAATATAAATAGCCAGTCTACAGTGCAGAGTTGGTAAGTTATGGTAGGCCAACTTGCAGTGAACATACAAACAGAGGAAATTATTTCTCTTGCAGCTGAGTAGCCTCAGGTGCGCACGTAGACATAAGGCCGAACATGCAAGCGCCAATGAATCGTGGTTTCACGACAATCAAGGCCGTTAAACTTAAATAGGTTAACATCACTCTAAGTTAAGCCTTCAAGCAAGGAAAACGATGATTTGAAGACATCTGTTTTCGTTGGAAGGGCAAGGGGTAGCAACAGGGCAACACAGAGACAGGCCCGATGGCAGGGCTGTTATGAGAGTATTAAAATATGGGATATTCTACGGGAAAACATTAAAACGGCAAGACAGCGGGAAAGTTAAAATAACGTGATAAACACGGAAAAAGTTGGCATGCATTGTTTTGGGTCCCGTGCACAGGGATTATTTGTCATACTATTAATCACATATGATTATTTGTGAAATTGTGCAAACAGGCTAAAAACACATTTGAAAAGGAAGGACTAGTAGCATGCAAGCTCACGGGAAAGATTGATTTAAGAACGTTATCACAAAGTGTGTGGCTGTGGCGCTGGGCGAAGACAATTGGCAGGGGAGGGTCATGTCTTTTTAACAATTCTGTCGGAGGGTCATTGAACAATTTCTAGCAGGCAAGAGAGGGTCATGCAACTTCCAACTGAAGCACTCAAAATTCCTCCGGTGGCCCCTTCAATAAATAACGATCAGTCCCTAGATTGCTGCTGGGCTATATGTCTTGGTTCTGTTAACAACTCATTGTCAAACGATGGCCTATCTCAAGCGGTTGCATCCATTACAAACAAACATGCAATGTGAACGTCTGGGATTGGGAGAGCACTAAATGCTCTACTGAATAAGCACTAAGTCAAGCCTTTAAATGAAAAACACTCTTTAATAATCCAAAAAATAAACCGCTAATGAAGTAAACTTGTGACCATCAAAAATCGTTTATCGCTCTTAACTCCATGATACCAGGACGTAACAGGAAGGCATTTGGCTGAGCAACGGAGGTTAATATGCTCCATGTTTTGTCCAAATGATGACTGTCTATCATCGTTGCACTCGGAGAAAATCGGAATGTTTCATTCGTCCCCGTTTCAATAGTCCCGGTTGTACCTACTCAAAACGCAGATAGAACCTTATTATTCTAAGGTAGCGAAATAGCGTTCAGCATGATTCATGCCCAATTAATTCCCCTGTTAAAGTGTTCGGCCTTTGTAGTTTGGTTTCGTGATAGCCTACGATAAACGGCTTATGGCCAAATATGTGAAAACGTTAAAATACAGTAGGCTTATAAACCCGGAAAAAGTTGACAGTGATTTTTTCATAATCACTTTGGAGGGTCATAGAAAAATGTATTGCTGGCGAGGGAGGGTCACGTCTTTTTGGACTAATGCTCCCAAAACTCCTCCGGTAGCCCCTTAAATAAATAACGAACAGTCCCTAATGAAGTAAACTTGTGACCATCAAAAATCATTTATCGCCTGTAACTCCGTGATAACAGGACGTAACAGGAAGGCATTTGGCTGAGCAACGGAGGTTAATACTCTATATTTTGTCCAAATGATGTCTGTCTATCATCGTTGCACTCGGAGAAAACCAGAATGTTTAATTTGTCCTGCGTCTGTACGGCTGCAAACGGGATTCACTCGCAGTTAACCAAATATTTCTTTATTAGGGCAGGGCAGGCATATTTCTGGCTATTACATTATTTCTAAACCAGTTTGCTAAAGTCTGTAGTGAAGTCTGTGTAGGGTTTTCCAGGCTCCATTTTTTTTTTTACGAGACACCCTGCTCACTTGAGCCATCTACCGGTTGTTTGGGTTGTTGCAGCGTCTTACTGGAAAAATACAAATTAAAGTCGCGTGAAACCGCGTGATCGCAAGTCGAAGCACTGCCCACTGTAGGTGCCTTGCTCAAGGGCACTTCAGCCGTGCCTACTGGTCGGGGTTCGAACCGGCAACCCTCCAGTTACAGGTCCGAAGTGCTAACCAGTAGGCCACGGCTGCCCCCGTTTTTATATTTGTGCATGGATATAGCAGAGAAGTTAATGCTACGTCCTGGAGAATATGGTATGTAGCCTATTATGTACTTTGCATTTCTTTATTTTTGTGTGTTTTCAGAAATGGCACAGAAAGCAGATCTAGTTTCTTCAGATGATGAGGTGCAGAAGAGTGACATATCATCAAGCAGTCAAGGAATGGTGGAAAAAGAGGCTCTTGGACCACTGTTATTAGAGGTGAGCAATTTCCCATGTATATTGAATTTGAACAGTCTGGATCCATCACAACTGCTTATCAGATATACAAACAAAGAAGCACCGTTGAGGCAGTTTTGAACACAACCAATGGCATTGCATTGATGCTGTCACAGTCACATATTTTCTTTGAAACTGAAACGTATTTATATATACAGTACCCTCCAGAATTATTGGCACCCCATGCTAAAGTTGACTAAAATCTGGTATAAAAAATAATCTGTTTGTGATTTATTGTAATCTCGAAATGAAAACAAATAGGAAAAATCCAACCTTGAAGGGAAGCACATTTTCTTTGAGAAAAAGGAAAATATCATAAAGAAATAAATATTTTTAACAAAAACACGTTGCTCACAATTATTGGCACCCCTGCTTATAATACCTTCTTAAGCCTCCCTTTTCCAATAAAACAGCTTGTAATATTCACCTATGACACCCCATAGAGTTGGAGAATACAAAGCAAGACATTTAAGACTGTTGGTCTTTACAAAATCTCCCCAGATCGTCCAGATTCCTACAGTGGGTCCCAGTTAAAAATTGACACTTCATTCACGATCATGGTGAATGGTGAAATGTAAGTACAACTGCAGCCGCTTGGGGGCAGCATAGTCCGCTGTGGAGTTCCACGGTCGAACCAGACGGCGCATTCGACAGCAAGGGCTGTGATTGGCCGAGTTTTCAGTGCGTTTCTCTGTGTTTTTAGCAGCCCCTGCAACATGCTAGTCCACTGTAGCCTAAGCCTTGTACATAATGTTAAACATAGTTTTGGATTCAGTGGCAAGATTTCTTGATTGTACAGTGCCTGTCTCTCAGTAATGTTTTAAAATGAGAGCTTCGTCAGCTGGCAGTAGGCTACTCTGTCGATAGTCATGAGAAGTTTGCTTGCTAACAGAACATAAATATGCTGCCCAGAAACCTTGTGAATAGTTCTGATTTGTTTTACTACACTAACGAGGTTGAAATATAGCCTTTGCCTACAGCATCTCCTTAACAGTAATGTTAACAAAATGACACTATTCAGATGACAAAGAAAAACGCAATCGGTCACTCAAGACTGTGCCACAGCAACCAGTGTAGGCTACAGTCCTACCCAATAGGCCCACTCGAAGCAGATAGCGTTGTCTGATGGTCGAGTGGGTTAATGCACGTATTTCCAGAACAGGTCTGCAACTTTCAGGTAGTTCTGAGTTCGAATTTAGGCAGGAGCAGAGCCATATAAAGGCCTAGGCCTATTGTTATCATTTTTTGCAAAGTGTTGCTCCTGGCAATATTTGTTTATAAGACGTTTGGTGATTAATTGATAGCTGTTTTTGGGTCACGTTTAACATTCTTTATAATGAGCGCATCCGGGGAGTAAAACGACTGTTACGCGCTGTTACAACTGTAGGCTACAATGATTGCAATACAAAAATATGCACGTGTTAGTTTAGTTAGTTTTGTGATGTTTTGCACTTTTGCCTCGTGTGTTTTCAGGTTTGAGGGCTTTTTTGGCAAGATTGACCTTGGTTAGACTCTGCATATGTTATTTCTCCGTATGGAAAATAAAGTCAATTTTCGACACACGTCTGTTATTAGTTCAATAACAAGTGTTGCTTGTTAAAACATGTGACTAGTGAAACTCAAATGATTTTAGAAATATTTAGCCAAAGCCAAAAAGTGTTAGAGAAGGAGGAGCCCGGTGCAGCTCAGGTGTCTTCTTAATTTTTCTTTATTTTTTAGTAAAGGTGCAGAACATTATTAAACTTTGACTAACGCTTTGATGTTCGTTAGTCAAAAACATCGACACATCGAAATGTTAGTCAAAGTTTAATAATGTTCTGCACCTTTTACTAAAGAATAAAGAAAATTAAGATCTGAGCTGCACCGGCGTCTCTCCTCTCTAAAATATCTGTCCTTGCCTGGTTGCAACGGATTGTGGCCAAACGACAGAAGCGCCGGAGAACCCTCCTTTGTCTACCAAAAGTGTTACTTTTGTGCCCCGCTAGCCCCCACTGCTTGTGAAAGAAGGGGATGGGGATGGGGCTTAACGTGAAAAAGCTTAATGTCACAAAACGGCAACGAGTCGTTTTAGGCTACAGGCCTTCATAATGGTAGGCTACAGGAAATGGGGGGAGGGTATGGGATGACCAGAGCAGTCATCTATCGTCTTTCCAGGCACACAGCTCGTTATATAGCCTATCGACTGCCTTAACAGATAGGCTTTGCTCTTGGTTTGGCCTTGCAGCTTAACTCAATGCTCTTGTTGCTTGCAGTTTGTTAAATAAAGCGATGCAGATTACATTATTTATTTCTGATTAATTGCGTCTTTTGATGTATTTTGCAACATTTGCTTGTTAGGCTGGGCTACTGTCAATGTCCTGTACAGGTCAATGTTCAACAATTGCTGGTGTAGGCCTAGGCTATTAATCAATTAGGGACTGTTCGTTATTTATTTAATTAAGGGGCTACCGGAGGAGTTTTGGGAGCGTTAGTCAAAAAAGACGTGACCCTCCCTAGCCAGCAAGAATTTTTTCTATGACCCTCCAAAGTGATTGAGAAAAAACGCATGACCCTCCCCAGTCCCAACAATTTATTGATGCCTTCGGCTACTGGGTCAATTTGGGAGCTTGCATGCTACGACTCCTTCCTTGAAATGCCTTGAAAAGGCTGTCGTTTGCACAATTTCACAAATAATCACCGGGGCCGAAACAAACCTGTCAACTTTCCCCCGGTTTATCGCAGATTTTAACTTTTTTTCCTCGCTGTCTTAGGAGGAGCTGCAGGGCCGTCGCGAAGGGGGATGCGCGAGGCCTTGTGCGAACTTGACAGATGCAAGGCCCTTTTCACTTACGTGCATGAAATCATGCGATAGCTTACTTTACACATAGCCAAGGCTACCGTTGGTGTATTTTAATAGTAGCCTAGTCTAATAAGCTACACCAGCTTGCCTTTAAGAGGGGAAATTCAATTGTATAGCCTATAACATTAGCTGAGTCACATATTTGGCCATATGGTGTTTATCATAGGCTACATCACTTAAACCAAATAGTGTAACAAAGGCTTAACACTTTAACAGGGGAATTAATTGGGCATGAATCATTGTGCTGAACGGTATTTGTCAATGAGCAGAAACACACACGACATTCAAACTATTGATAAGATGTACTGGTCTGTATCTATAGGCTAACATTGGACAAATAAATGACACTGACTTCGCCATATCCTGAAAAAAAACATTTTCTTGCTTTGCCATAAACTCAGCAATGAAATCATAGGCCAGTTTGCAGGTAGCCTAACGCCTTTTTTTTCATAGAAGGGAGAGCCCAGTCTCTCTTGTGACATTGAGGTGCATAAAATAGTTTTAATAGCCTGTTCAACTTCTAAAAAAAGCTTCGTTCACCCGATGCCAGTCACTGATCCTTAATTTCAAAGTTCGAAAGCTTCATCTTTTAAGTTTTAAGTGCAGTGGCCCCTATCTGCCCCTTTGGAATTATATCTCGAGCCTATTATAAGGTCCAGTGTGTTATGTCCTGGGATTCGGATGTGCTCAAAAAGAAAAGAAAAACACTTTTTTTATAGATGGTTATGAGGAGCATGTGAGAGAGAAATTTGATGATCATTGATCGTTGTTTGGGACGTTAAGCCTTTTCCATAGGCGCCAGTGAAGGAGATTGAAGAATGACCATTTTTTATACGAAAATATTTCTTAACTACAAAAACTCAGTGTCTAAAAAAACTCAGTGTCATTCAGACTCAACCCTCTTGTTGTTTTATTATCTTTTTCGTTTGTCGTTTTGAACGTTGGCAAGCAGGCATGTTGCGGTTGCAATTTAAGTGAAATTTCTACAGTAGGCCTACAACATGCTGTTATGCTGGGCTACTGTCAATGTACTTGTACAGGTAAATGTTCAACAATTGCTGGTGTACAGGTTATATAATCAATTAGCTAAATCATTTGTCCAGCTGTTTAAAAAATTTCGTGTGCTACATTCAAACGCCAAAAGGTGCTTTGATATATTTTTCGTTTGAGCGCCGGCAAAGCAGGCATGCTTTGGTTGCAATGAAAGAGGATAATTGCTTTTTTTTGCATTATTTTGAATATGACTCGCTCCAGTCTCAACAGCACGTACTTTTTCCACACGCTAAGTTCTAACACACATAGGCTAGGCCTATCCCCTCTCGCTTTCTCTCTCTCCATCCCTGCACACGGTGCTTTCTTAAAGGAGCTGCACCATTTTACAACAATTGCATCTACATTTTCATATTAGAATGTTTTGTCAAGTGTAAGCTTAAACTACCGTGATCAATTTAAGTTCCCGTGCCCCCGCTGCGTCATGGAAGCAGTAAGTCAGTCGCATCAAAAATAGCATGGCACCCAAGTGACACCTTGTGGTTGTTTGTGTCAACTGCAGTTTGTGCCATTTCTGCTGAGAAAATGGGGTGCGTGATTCATGAAGGAACCCGTCCAAACTTAACGGGGACCCACTGTAGGTCCACACTAGTGCATTCTCCTCTTTGACTCACCCCACTGTTTTTCTATGGAGTTTAAATCAGGGGACTGAGATGGCAATGGCCGAAGTTTGATTTTGCGATCAGTAAACCATATTTGTTTTGATCTGGACGTTTGTTGTGGTTCATTGACCTGATATATGATCCAATCATGACCAACGTTTAGTATCTTGGCAGAGATTGACAGATTTCCTTTAAAAATGTTCAGGTTTTTCATGTTGTTCGTGATACCACGCACCTTAATTAGATTCCCAAGGCCTTTGGGAATAAAAACAGCCCCACAATAGCACATCGCCTCCACCATAATTCTCATTAAGTATGGGGTTCTTTTCAGTATAGTCATTCTTCTATGTACGCCAAACACACCTAAAGTGTTCCTAGCCATCTGACAATAGACCACACTTCCAGACACTGTCACTGTACCATTCGGTAACTCCTACCATTTACATTGGTAATTAAATGACTGGACAGGCGTTTACCTAGCATGCCCTCTAAATAAGCTAGTGGCAGTGAGGTCACTGTTGAAGATTGTTTGGGGGACTTGGTGACCCCAAGATGACACCTTTGTCTGTAACTCTCCAATAGTGGTCTTTATGGAATTTTTTGCCTATCTTACCATCCTCCATACTCTATGTGGGGGCGAGATAACCATGGGTCTTTGTCCAAGCATGTTTGTTACATTTCCAGTTGATTAGAACCGTTTAATCATTGTTTGAACTCTAAATATAGGCATTTTCAACAAAGTACCTAGTTTTTTATAGACATTCACTGACTTACAAATGTCAACACACTTTCTTTTTATTTAAATTTAGTGTATTCTCTTGTCTTTCTGATGTTGAAAAATGACAAGAGGATTTAGCCTCTGTGTCACTTTATTTTCATACCTTAGTGAAAAACAAAGTAATAACAAAGTTGAAATTAGATAGGGAAATACTTCTGTTTTTGTATGTAAGATTTTGTAGGGGTGGCAATAATTGTGAGCAACGTGTTTTCGTTAAAAATATTTATTTCTGTATGAGATTTTCTTTTTTCTCAGAATAAATGTTCTTCCCTTAAAGGGTGGATTTTTCCTTGTTGTTTTCATTGTGAGAGTACAATGAATCATCAAAAGATTATTTTTTATGCCTGTTTTTAGTAAATATTACCAAAGGTGCCAATAATTCTGGAGGGTACTGTAAGTATATAATAATATATAATAAAGAATGTGTGACAGACATCATTGCTGGTTCTGTTCTGAATTTCTGTAGTAAAGTCAAGTTATTAGAGTTTAGCCGAAACAGATGCTAAATACAATAACCATTAGCAGAATAAATTCAGACACCTGCATGTATGATGTAGCATAGCCTAACAATGTAAAATGATAATGGGTAAAACTTTTTTTGGGTCGGTATATAAGCCCAGTAGAGGTAATGGAGCCTGGGTCACTTCTAGCGTAGGCTAGGCTACTCTATATGGCCTTCAGTCTCGTACCTACAGCCAAATTACAGTTGCGGGGATATCCTTTACTAACCCATGTGTCATATTGCTTAAATATGCCAATGAGAACAAGACATGTGGTGTTTCTGTTTGTATTCTGTATAATATGGATGATATCGGGTGCGTAAAAAATGTTTGGACTGTCAATGCTCTTTCGCTTAGTGCTGATTGGAAACAATAGTCAACAACTACGACCAAAATGGAGGATCATAGACAGGAAGCACCTAACCCTAGTTGGTTTTGCAATAAGAAGCAAAAAGGCGACGAACGACCGTTTAGCCTACCTATCCTCATGGTTGTGGAGGATGTGTTTTATTCTCAAGATGGCCTAATGGTGTAGCCTAGGCTACTGTCTACAAAGACGTAGGCTGCCTAAAATACAACTATCTACAGCAGGGATGTTAAAGTCAAATACATTAGAGGGCCAAAAAAACAAATTTGCTACAAGCCGAGGGCCAGACTGGTTCAATGTTTATTAAAACATATTAAAATGACTGCTCGTAACCTATTGAACCAAGACGTGTACTGTATTTTATTTAATGATTAAATGAATAATGACTGTGACTGAAGTGCAGGCAAAGTTTGCACAGAAATGTATGATTTTCCCCATCCTCACCGACCTTGTCATAAAACTTGTTTAAATGATCATATGATGCCTCCTTGCTGCTTTGTCATCTACATCAGCCTTTCTCAAACTTCTTTGACCTGAGGCCCAGTCAAGGCATACTTTGGGGTCATAGGGCCCACCTACATGAACCCACCCCCTCCTCCCAACCCCCATTAAATTATCATAATGATATCACAATTATTATTATTTTTATACTATATTGCTATACATGCACTTCAAAACAGTCAATGTTTAAAGTGCTAAGATTGTTCACAAAAGTTTGTGAAAACATGCACATCAGAGTACTGCTTTACTATACATATATTAGGCCTACAATAGTTTAATTGTTTTTGCATGATGCTTGCATGAGAAATACTTCTCAAAACAACAGCAGTTATATGGGTGCCGTTGTTTTGGGATGTTTCCCTCATGCAAGCATCATACACTGATAGAATATTTATATGCTATTTAATTACATTTAATTTGAATGCCTGAATGTAAGGATTCAGGAAACACAATACCAGCTTTTGTGAATGGTAAATGGCGGATCAGATCATGCGTAAATCACTGATCTGGAGATCTTTAACTGTCTTTAACTAAGACTAATTAATAGCTTTTGTCTGACTTAATACTTAATGCCAAACAGTGTTTTATATAGTCTGTGCTCTGTTTTTTATTTTAATTTTTTATTTTGTTGCATAAATCCACGTTGTTGTATTAAATGTCGTTTCATAATTAAATAGCCTTCCAAAAGGGTGAAGCTTAGCTTTGCTACCAACGTGCACACGCATGCATTGAATAAACACTCATACCACGACTTAATTCTATGCCTCTATGTTTGATGACACCAAATTAACAAGTATTTCCTACTAATTGCAGAAATGTTTGTTTTCTTTTTCTGTCCTCGGCTCCTTGATCAATTGCGCAGCAAATTATCAGACGATGGCCCGGGAATAATTTCACTCTGCAGACCATTGTCCACATTGCGGACCGCGGCCCATAGTTTGACAAATGGTGACCTGCATGCTGCCATATTAAGGGCTTTTTATGGTGTGTTTTAGCCGGGTTTTCGCGTGGAAGGCTCTGTAGAAATCTAGCACCCTATTCAACGAAGTTAAACTGAAAGAGCGTGCAGTTCACAGACACCAGAATGAACGAGTTCACAGTAACGTTCATCAGGCAGTAATACAGTATGTTCAGTTCACGTTCGCTCAAAATATGAGTTCAGGCACAACACTGGGGAGGGGGGTAGCTGAAAGTTGACACTGACAGTTGCCCTGACTGAATACTGATGAATAATGAAGCCGAGGCCCACTTGCGGCGCCGCAGTGAGTTTGCGGGCTACTGTTGCATTATGGGGAATGGAGTATTGGTGCGTGCAAAACAGCAGCCGGCGGCTGTGGCCTGCGGGCCTTGACTTTGACATGTCTGATCTACAGTCATCCAAAAATGAATTGCCAGAGATAAGGGGGAAAGTGGCTATTAAGGGGAAAAGTGCAGCATTTTAAACATGGCAAGAATATTTTATATTATGGGATAACGTTTTATTGATGCCTGAAATGTTGACATTGCTGAAATACAGAGATGTAGCCTACTGAGAGGCAGCTGCAGACAACAACGTTCAATAGGTTCAACTTGTCCCTTGCCTACCAGGTGGATGTAAACAAATCTATAGAACCTAGAATACGTCACATGAAAAACGTTAATATGGCTCTGGGGGTAGTAATATTCAAATTGCCCCTTCTGTGATGTAACAATAGGTGAGAAATCTGACCAGCTCACAGAAGTGCATGGTTTCTGACATCATCTCTCAACTAGTTATGGGATGGTTATGGTTATGGGATTTTGCAGACGCCTTTGTCCAAAGCGACACACAAAAACAACATAACATTTAAAATTTTAACAGGGAACAGATTAGAATGTTGGTCAAACTATAATAAGGAGAATAGCAATAATAAACAATAATATATAAAAAACAATGATATGGTAAGACTATACTAAGGAGAATATCAATAATAAACAATAATGTCAAATTAATCAACAGCTTAATGGAAATAAAACAATATTATACAAACCATAACGCATAAGAAGTGCTTAAAGAACTAAGTGAATGTCTTTAGACCCCTCTTAAATGACCCAAAACTACCACAGGAACGGAGAGCACTGGGCAACTCATTCCACCAACATGGAACCACTAAGGAAAAGAGTCTTGAATTAGACCTAGTGTTTATGACTGGTCGACAACAAACGCTCATCAGAAAACCGCAGTGGGCGGTTGGAGATGTAAGCCTTGATTATTGAATTAAAATAACTAGGAGCAGATCCACAAAGCATAACTAACCCACAAAAACTCAATGCATTTGATTTGCATTTGGAGTGTTTGTAGAAGCATCAGAGACCCAATTGGAAGTACAAAAGCACAGAAAAAGTGAGTTTTGCATAATACGGTCCCTTTAATGAAGATTTTAGTTGGGCAGCCGTGATGTTTTTATTTGCCCTGGATTTCCCTGTATCTTAAATAGGAGTAGTCTGAAATGATGCTCAATAAATTAGCATTGCTGCAACTGTAAGTGCTCCTGCTTACTTGCTGCGCAACCTTATAGAATGGAAGTAGCCTAGTCCACTCGAATGCTTGCAAAGTTGAGATCAAAAACAAACTTTTCACCGGCTTTATGTAACTTGTCGTGGTAACATATGTTACACGTTGTGCAGTAAAGGCCTATTTAATACTTTAGTAATTCAATCACTCATTTAGCATATTTTCCACCGGACATTCTGTCTGTTCAATTTTTTTTCTGCCGGACAGCTGTATGCAAAACTGGCCAATTTTCAACTGTCGCCAGCTAACGTGAACGTTTGTAGTAGCCAGAGTGGCAGGGAGCAATGTTGAATTACTGTGTATTAGGTTTGGTGTTTTCTTACTGAGCTAGGTCATTAGCTGCTTGTCAATATCGGGCATGTAGCCTAAAACTATATGCTACTACTAATATGACACCGAATTGAATGATTGATGATGATTGAATGAATGAATGATACATTGAATGCTTGCTCAATTTCAATGTAAATGGAAAAGTATTTTCCAAGAAAAAAACTATTTGTTTGATACTATAGTAAACACAGAGATAATGGCATGACAAAAGAACAATATTCAGGAAAACAAGTCCTCAATCAGGGCATTAGTAAGCAAAGAGACTGGCACTCACCATACTACACAATGTGTACTAGGCTTAATGTAATAATATCAGTAATATCTGCATAATGTGTGTGCCATCATGAATAAATACAGTATTAAAAAAAACTGTATTTTGTCTTTTTCTGTTTTCTTCTCAGGCTAGTAGTACCTTTTCTGTTGTGATATGAGGCAAAATATACTGCTCAAATTAACACTTACAGTTTTCCACAATTGTTAAAACACATTTTTTAAAACCTTCCACCCTTTTCTCCGTTCTCAGACTACATTCACAGAATGTCTGACAGTTCTTTCAAAATAAAACACTCGCCTCAGAACTTTTACTTGTGCTCAGAACCAAACAGTGTCAGAGTACCGATCCAGTGTATGATTGAAGTGTTCCCTTAATATTTTTGAGCAGTATATATATTAATCAGTAGTAGGCTACATTAAGAAAGTGTTTGTGTACTGAAAGCCTTCAACATATTCATGATAAACTGTTTATTCTATTTGTCTCTGACTGTAGAATGAAATACAATAAAGTGTGGCTAGCCGACCCGAGCCCGACTGTACCCGACAGGTTGGGTCGGATTTGGACAAATATTTAGAAATTATACTCAGGTTTGGTTCGGGTTCGGACACATCTGTTTCACAAGGTGGAAGTTTTTTTGGTAACACTTTATTTTAATGTGTCGCTGTTACAGTGTACTTACCTAATTAGGTACAGTGGTACAACCTGTGTAACAACATGTACTATCAGGTACTATCATTGTACTTGCATTATGTATTTGTGGGTACCTACATATAGTTGTTACATTGTAATACTGAGTGCTTTTACAAAACTTTGCCAATTTGCCTAAATTTTCATCAGAGGCAAAGAGCTGACCTGAGACCTGCTGGATGGGGTAAATCGGGTCATGATAGATTTGATATACAAAGCATGCTTAGCTCCAGTCAAGGCCTCATTGTCTTCAGTGTACATGTAACAGCTGTGCTGCTACAACCTTGTTACTCTTTGATATAGTGGAATAAACTGGAACAGGTCTTGTCTTGGAACATGTCTACTAATTCACATGTACTGTGTGGTGTAACAGCAGACACGCGTTTCAACACATCAATTACAGGATGCATAACATCATTGACAGGATGTATATATGTAGATGTAAGTACTTAACTGGTACACTTTATTTTAATGGGTTTATTCCACTGTATCAAAAGAGTAATAAATGTGTACCAACACAGTTGATACATGTAATACAGTATGTAGGGTAATGGCAGACATGTTCCAAGACACCAATGACACAACATACATGTATATGTAATTGTAAGTACTTAACTGGTACATTTCATTTTAATGGGTTTATGCCACTGTATCAAAGAGCAATAAGTGTGTACCAACACAGTTGATATATGTACTATGTAGCTTAATTAGTAGACCTGTTCCAAGACATCGAAGACATAACATACCTGTCATATGTACATGTAAGTAATTAACTGGTACACTTAATAGGTTTATTCCACTGTATCAAAGAGTAACAAGGTTGTAGCAGCACAGCTGTTACATGTACACTGAAGACAATGAGGCCTTGACGAGCTAAGAATGCTTTGTAGATCAAATCTATCATGACCAGATTTACCCCATCCAGCAGGTCTCAGGTCAGCTCTTTGCCTCTGATGAAAATTTAGGCAAATTGGCAAAGTTTTGTAAAAGCACTCAGTATTACAATGTAACAACTATATGTAGGTACCCACAAATACATAATGCAAGTACAATGATAGTACCTGATAGTACATGTTGTTACACAGGTTGTACCACTGTACCTAATTAGGTAAGTACACTGTAACAGCGACACATTAAAATAAAGTGTTACCGTTTTTTTTTTAGAATAAAATTTAATTTTAAAAAGGACCTAACAGCCTTCTTCCTGTGTGCAAGATTTGTTTATGTTGCTGTGACAAGGCAAGACAGACTATCTTGGGTGACGTTAAAAAAAAAGTTGTTAGACTATTGGGAGATTTTAAGACCAAAGAAAATGATGGGAAGTCTAGGCATACTAGGTGGAGGTATTTGTGTTGCATAGGCTACCAGTATAAGGCCGTCTCTTCAATTGGAGGAGAGGATTTCCTTGAGTTTCCCCAATTAACGTTGATGCTGCATATAGATCAGTGACAGAAGGACCGTAGTTTCAATGACTGTTGCAGTTCATTTCAAGACTTACATTTTCAAGAAGTTTGGCAATATTAAGACTAGAATTCTATTTCAATAGGCTATGCTTGCTTGGGCCTCCTGTGTTAATGTGTGTGACCTCCTGAGTGCGTGCACGCTCATCTGATGATTCTGTAGACTTCCATTTTGACAGTTGTTTAATAGGTTAAAGACAAGCTATCCACAAACGTGAACATTTAATCACCAGCATGGGAATGACTGAGGCATCATCTGTGTCGGGCTCGGGTTGGGTTCGGAAATAAAAATTAAAATGCCGGTCGGCTTAGGGTCAGATTCGGACGCAACTCTGTCGGATGCGGGCCGGGTTCGGACAGAAATATGCGGCCCGAACCGCACTCTAACATAAAAACCTATAGAGGGCTAGTCATGCTAAATTAACAATACCGTTATATACAGTGAAACCATCAAAATCTTAAGAAGTACCGTGATATTCATTTTTTGTCATACCGCCCAGCACTACTATGACAGTATCATGATTGAATTTACTGAGTTCTTCAGAACGACGCCTACTTTCATAAATGTTGGTGAATGCAGACTGCCATGGCGAGATGCTTGATTTTATACATCTGGCATTGGGTCTGAATGAAATATATTGTATCCCAATACTTTTGTCCATATAGGTTTGTGCGTATCAGTTATGTGGCACCCAATTGGCTTGTCATAGAAAGGTGGTGATGGGCGGTACCTCATAACTTTCTCCAGGTCCATGGTTTTCACTCATCACTTGTTGTGGCACTGTGTATCCTTCTCTTAAATTTTCTTCCAGGCCCTAAATGGCTTCTTCTTTGTGGTGAATCGGGAGGGTCGGATTGTTTTTGTATCTGAGAATGTGACTAGCTACCTGGGTTACACCCAAGAAGAACTGATGACTTCCAGTGTCTATAGTATCCTTCACGTTGGTGACCATAATGACTTTGTGCGCAGTCTGCTGCCTAAGAGCTTGGGTGAGTCTCAATCTTTTCTTTTCATTCTTACTTTAGATACAACGGAGTATAGGGTCGGGGTAAACTCCTTCAATTTCTTCATTAAAAAGATTAATAACATTAAATCTCAAATTCCTTCCCTAAATTGAAGTGGTCTCTCATATGAAATCATCCTCTTGCCACTCAGATGTTTTACCTTCACACCTGTTTAAGGAAGTCTTTAACATCATTTGCCCTGTTGTTTTGGCCATTATCAATAGCTCCCTATCTACTGCAGTGGTCCCCACTAGTTTTAAGCATGCAATTGTCCAACCTCTACTAAAGAAGCCCAGTCTTGATTACAGTGACCTGAAAAACTATAGGCCTATTTCTAAATTACGTTTTGTTTCAAAGATCCTGGAAAAAGTTGTTCTCTCTCAGGTCACCTCTTACTTGAATGCTTTCAACATCCTAGAAAAATTTCAGGTTTTAGAAAACTTCATAGCACCGAATCTGTTCTACTTAAGGTGCAAAATGATATTCTTTGCTCAGTAGATAATGGGTCTTGTGCCCTTTTAGCACTTCTTGACCTTAGTGCTGCTTTTGATACCATTGACCATACTGTAGCATCCTTTTGAAACGTTGTTGAGGTTGAAGTTGGTCTGCAAGGGGTGGTGTTGAAATGGTTCACATCATATCTGAATGATGGAACATTCTCTGTAAGATTAGGTAATTGCTCTTCGTCCATTGCTCCTATCAAATGTGGTGTCCCACAGGGTTCCATTTTAGGCCCTCTGCTATTCTCCCTATATATGCTGCCTCTTGGCTCCGTCTTTAACAAACATAACATTTAATATCACTGCTATGCTGATGACTCAATTTTATCTGCCATTAACAGCCGACAATTCCTGCACTTTGGAAAGCCTGTTTAACTGCCTTAATGAGTTGGATGGCTGCACATTTCTTACAATTAAATGAAAAGAAAAGAGATAATTATTTTTGGTCCACTCAGCTCTGTTCCTAAGATAAGAAATGCACTTGTGCCACTGGCTGTAAATTGCCAAAGTGAGGTCAGAAATCTAGCTGTTTTCCTAGATTCCTCTTTAAATTTCAATAAGCAAGTCAGAAGTGTGGTTAAGGGAAGCTTTTTTCAACTAAGACAAATAGCTAAATTAAAGCCCTTGCTCTTGTATACTGACTTAGAAACTGTAATCCATGCTTTTGTTACATCTAGTCTGGACTATTGTAACTCTCTGTATTTAGGTCTGAACCAATCTACCCTTGCTAGACTTCAATTAGTCCAAAATGCAGCAGCTAGGCTTCTTACTGGAACAAATAAACATATGCACATGTCCTGTGCTTGCCCAACTCCATTGGTTACCTGTCAAATACAGAATTCATTTTAAAGTTTTACTTTTTGTCTTCAAAACCCTAAATGGAATGGCACCACAGTATATCAGTGACCTTTTAAGTCCCTACTGTCCTTCTAGGTCACTGGGGTCTTCCTCACAACATCTTCTCTCAGTCCCAAATGCAACCCTAAAAACTAAAGGTGATGGGGCTTTTCTGTTGCTGCCCCTAGACTCTGGAATAATCTCCCTATAGAAATTAAGTCCTGTCCCACCATCAGTAGTTTTAAATCAAATTTAAAGACCCATCTATTTTCTTTGGCCTATAATGACCATTCATTTCTCCCCTTGTTTGTTTATTTATCTTATTTCTATTTCTTTTCAGCATTATATTAATTGGCATCTTTAACTTTACTGTACATCTTTCTCTAGGCCTATAGTAGTAGTAGTTTCAGTAACCATATGTTCTTTTATCTACAATCATAATCTGTTTATTATTACAGTGCATGAAAATGCACTGTACTGTTCTTCCTAGGCTACTTCTTCTTCTTATTATTATTCCGCTTACCACTTTTTCCGTACGCAATTTCTCTTGAACAGTTTAACTTAGAAACTTCATTCAAACTTTGTAACGTAGGTCTTCAAACAGATCGGGTTGGTATGTCTTCAACTTTGAAACTTTTATACTTTTTAAACTATTAAAGAAAAACTTTTAAAAAATCCCCATAGACTTAACATTGCCGATTATGACATCATAATACGGCCGTTAAGCAATTAGAATCCTATGGCAGGTGTTCAGGCCACCTGGATCAACTGCCAGTCTCAGGCTTTAAGCATACAAACTGGCCCTATTAAGACTACACATCCTGTTCAACTGCTTCCTCTGCCGAAAACTGTTTCAAAATAAAAGTCCTCACTACAATATTTCACTATTAAACAATTTAACCCTTTAAACTACTGAACTTTTAAACTGTTCAGCCATTGTAACTGTTACTTGTCATCAACTATGACTCCTACCCACTGTAGCTAGTTAGCATGGTTAGCATAGTTAGCATGTTAACATTGCTAGCATTGTTAGCATTTTTAGCAAAACTGCTAAAAATGAGTAGCTTAGTTAGCTAAGTAACATGGTTAGCATAGTTTACATTGTTAGCATGCTAGTTAGCATTTTTAGCAAAACTGCTAAAAATGATTAGCTAAGTTAGATAAGTCACATAATTAGCATAGTTAGCATGTTGGCATTGTTAACATGTTAGTTAGCATAGTTACCATAACTACTAAAAATGATAAGCTAGGTTAGCTAAGTCACATGGTTAACATAGATAGCATGTTTAGCAAAACTGCTAGAAAACGTTAGTTAAGTTAGCTAAGTAGCATGGTTAGCATAGTTAACATTGCTAGTATAGTTAGTATGTTTATCAAAACTGCTAGAAAACGTTAGCTAAGTAGCATGGTTAGCATGTAAGCATTGCTAGCACTGCTATAAAACATTAGCTAAGTAGCATGGTTAGCATAGTTAAAAATCTTAGCATAACTGCTAGCAAACATTAGAGCCATTCCAACTTTCAGTTATCGTCAAATATCTACCTATACACAGCCATTAAACTATTTGAATATCAACATTCATTAAACTTCCAGTCTGTCAACAACTTTTAAACTATTTACCTTCAACTTTTAAACGGTCTACTTTTAAACTATCATTAAACTATCTATTAAACTAGCTGTCTATCAACAACTTTTAAACTATCTACTGTCTATCAACAACTTTTAAACTATCTACATTCAGCTTTTAAACAGTCTACTTTTAAACTATCAACTTTTATTAAGCTATGCAACCGCCATGTCTATCCTAGCATCACCGTAGTAACCATCTTTGTATTATCTGTTTTATTATTATTATTTTATTATTATTATTATTATTATTATGATGTGTTTTCAATTATTTATTTTTATTGTCATTTATTTATTTATTATGTGTTTTCATTTATTTATTTTTTTGTCATTTATATTTTTGTTTTTATTACTGTATTTATTGATTTTATTTTTTTCTGAGCACCTTGGGCCAATTACATTGCTTTAAGTGTGCTATATAAATAAACGTGACTTGACTTGACATCATCACCTTTTAGGGCTTCTCATTCAAAAAGTATGTGACACAAATTCATTATTATTACATACAGTATTTTTTTTTTATTGGGCTTGCTTTTCAAAAAGCCCGTTTTCAGCAAAATTTGGTGATTTGGTCAACAGTACCCCCCAAGGTCTGTTGAACTTAAAAAGTAAATAAATTATTCTGAATTGAAAATAACTTTTTCGAGTATAGCACAGCTTTTATTTATGAACAATAAGGGTTGAATTGTTATAATTTGGCACACTGATTGGGGACAGTCCCATGATTAATTTCACCAAGTTTCATGCCGGTACCTTGAGTGCTCAAGTGCCACCAACAGGTAGAGGTTGGACGTGCGTTCACGCACGGAACTTTTGACCCGTTGGGCCAGATTTTCAAAAATGAGGTATCATTGGAATCCTTGGACCAAGCTGAGTTTAACATACCCTATGACAGTAATTTCTGCCATGATTGACTTTAGCGAGAGTGAAACTAAATTTTCACAGTTCACAAATGTTGTCAGATCGACACCAAACTTGACACACATGATCTTTAGACCAAGCCTCACACAAGTTGTGCTTTTTGTCTTCATATCTAAAACCATTCGCCCGTAACAGCCAATCGAAATGGGTGGCAGAGCCGCCAAACAGGAAGTGAGCTCATATCTCAACAACCCTTTCATGTTTCATAACCAAACTTAGTACATAGACTTATGACACCATAAGGAGGACGATCAAACATGTTGGTGACCTTTGACCTCTAGGGGGGCGCTGCAATTAGCAAAACTGCATTTTGGCCTGTAGCTGTTCATGTGTTTAGAAGTAAAACTTACTAGTGGTGTTTGTCTTAAGGCCGACAAATGCCATTGGTGATGTCACTGTAATCGATCTGGCTGCCATCTTGAATTATTTCTGAAACACAAAAACATTTTCACTGGTCACACATTTGATCCGATCTTCACCAAAGTTGCCACAGACCATCTTTAGATAATGCCTTATCAGTGCATTACTTTCTGGATAAATTGACAAAATTGTTTGTCCGTCACAGCCAATCGAAATAGGTGGCGTTGCCACCAAACAGGAAGTGACCTTATATCTCAACCAATCTTGGGTTGTTTGACATGAAACTTGCTGTGACTGCTTATATGTATGATGCAACAGTATAGTGTTGCCATGGCAACTCCAGCTTATCTGCTTGGCCCCCTCATTGCTGCTTGCAGCTATATTTTACATTTACATGTTCTGCAGAAATATTCTGAGGCAGCTGTGGTACAGGTAGTAGATTTAAATGATTTACCCTGCAAGCTGGATGTACTCGAGTCCTCCTACTTCTAGTCACCACAGGAATAAAGTCATAAGGGGTAACACCTGGGTGTAACAGAACCAACAGGGTAGAAAGAGGTCCTGGGACATAATGTAATTAGTCATTAGTTTTATTCCTGTTTCTCGTTATTCATTATTCCATCGAATGATTTACCCCACACTCCTCTACCGTCATAATTTGTCCAAATAATTGTTTGTTGCCATTTAGGATAATTAGATATTGGATGTGGGATTTATTTATTTTATTAGATATTTCTTGTGTGTGTGTGTAAAAATGGTGTTGTCTCTTTATGAATATTAATTATCATGGAAAGTTTCCTCCTCTAAATAATCTTGTAAACCTTGATTTTATTTGGGGTATTTACAGTGAATGGCGTGCCATGGCCTCAAGAATCAGGTCGAAGGAACAGTCATACCTTTAACTGTCGTCTGCTGAAGAGGCCACCAGATGAGGTAGACTCAGCGAACCAGGAAGCACGTCAGCAGTATGAGTCTATGCAGTGCCTCACTGTGTCTCGGTCTGTGTTGGAAGAGGGTGAAGGTAAGAAATTCTTTGTGTTGTAGGAGGTAAATGAAAGAATGGGATTAATTAATTGTGTAAAAAAATGCATACGGAAAGTATTCACAGCGCTTCACTTTTTTCACATTTTGTTATGTTATTGCCTTATTCCAAAATGGAATCAGTTTTTTTTTTAAAACGTTTGCAAATTTATTAGAAATAAAGAACGAAAATATAGTATGTACATAAGTATTCACAGCCTTTGCCTTTGCTTTGTTGTGGCACCTTTAGTAGCAATTACAGCCATTTTCAGATCCCTCCAGAGATGTTCAATGGGATTCAAGTCTAGGCTCTGGCTGGGCCACTCTAGGACATTCACAGAGTTGTCCTGAAGCCACTACTTTAATATCTTATCCAACCCTGGAGCTCTGTCAGAGTGACCATCCGGTTATTGGTCACCTCCCTAACTAAAGCCCTTCTCCCCCGATCACTCAGTTTAGAGGGACGGCCAGCTCTGTGCTCCACTGTGGTCATAAGGACTTTTAAAACCGCAGAAATTGTTCTATACCCTTCCCCAGATCTGTGCCTCGGGATAATCCTGTCTCGGAGGTCTACAGACAATTCCTTCGACTTCATGCTTGTTTTGTGGTCTGACATGCACTGTTAACTGTGGGACCAAATCATGTCCAATCAACTGAATTTATTCACAGGTGGACTCCAATTAAGTTGTAGATTATCAATTTTGAGCTTGATCGCAAAGGCTGTGAATACTTGTGTACAAGTGATTTGTTTGATTTAAAAACATCTCAAACAAAACTTTTTTTTAAGTTGTCATTATGGGGTTAAATAATAATCTGTAGAATTTTAGAGGGAAAAAATCAATTTAATCCATGTTGGAATAAGGCTGTAACATAACAAAATATGGAAAAAGTGAAGCGCTGTGAATATATTCCCTTTGCACTGTAACTTTACATTTACTACCTGTTAGATAATGGCCTTAATTTCATAGTTCACAGTGGAGACTGCAAAAACCTTCCTATACAAACATGCACAATTGCATGTACATAGTTGAATAGTGCAGTCAGTTGTTTCGCTGTGCCAGTAGATAAAATTTATCTCAGTATTTCATCAAACAGGCGTTGGCATTTAGGCCAGTGACATTAGGCCAATAATAATTTAAATTCAAATAAAAATGTAAAAATTGCACCGTTGTCCCTGCCGTGTCTATGCTCCCCAAAAGACAGGTTTACAAAATAGTTAATTGGGGGCCTAGCACCGAAGCTGCGAAGGCACCCATTGAGTTACTAGCTTTTCCTATTATTATTATTATTATTATACAGTATATCTGCTATTGGAGTCTATGGCAGCCCATAGAACGCCTGGCTAAAAAGTGCAGATTTTTTGGCTGAAAGTTTCGGGCCACCAACAGGTCAAAATCTGGCCGAAAATTGAACCGCTGGGTCTAAAGATATCAAATTTGGTACACTGATTCAGCACTGTCCCATGATCACTCTCACCAATTTACAGAACTCTATGCCCAACACTCTAGCGCCACCAATGGGTCGAACCTGGATTGCATTCACGCATGTGACCATTGAACGGTGCGTCCAATTTTCACAAATCAGACACTGTTGGAATCCCTGGGCGTTCAATGACCGCTGTAACGTCACCTTCCGCCATATTGGACCTCCACCTTATTGGATTTAGTCCAAACTCTACGAAAAGTTTCAGCGTTCACAAATTTCATCCGATTTTCACGGAACTTGGCGGAGATGATCTTCTGCCCAAGCCGCACAAACGATACTTGTCAGATTTTTCAATACCATTAGTCAGGACACTGTCCCAATCACTCACAGCAATTTTTATGCAGTGAACACTCTTGCGCCACCACCAGTTCAATGCTGGACATGCGTTCTTGTGCGTGATCCTTGACTCTTTTGTCTGATTTTCACAATTGAGGTAGCGTCTTAGGACTAAACACCACCCTGTGTCACTGGATATTTGACTTCCTCACCAACCGTTCACAAGTGGTTAGAGTGGGGGGTCTGACATCTGACTCATTAACCATCAGCACTGGTGCTCCCCAAGGCTGTGTTTTGAGTCCACTGCTGTACAACATCTACACACATGACTGCAAAGCCAACAGTAGTCATACCTCCATCATCAAGTTTGCAGATGACACAGTGATCTTGGGCCTGATTAGTAACAACAATGAACAGCTCTACTTGGATCAGGTTGATGAGGTGGCACAGTGGTGTCAATCTAACAGCTTGACACTGAATATCAATAAAACCAAGGAAATGGTAGTGGATTACAGAAGGCAGCAGCAGAACTACAGTTACACCCCACTAATGATCAGCGGGCAACCTGTAGAGAGAGTCACAAGTTTTAAATACCTTGGTGTCCACATTACTGAAGACCTAACATGGACTGTTAACACTCAATATGTTCTGAAGAAGTCCAGACAACGACTCTACTTCCTTCGTCAGCTAAGGAAATTCAAAGTTTCTACATCCATCATGAAGGCCTCCTAGACTTCAGCGGTTGAGAGTGTTCTAACTGGTAGCATCATCACCTGGTATGGGAACTCCACAGTTAGAGATTGTAGTACTCTGCAGAGAGTAAAAGCCAGCTGAAGCGTACTATTAGAACTCAACTCCCTGCTCTACAAGATATCTATTCCAGAAGAGTACTCCTAAGAGCCCAAAAAAGATTCTGAAGGACTCTTCTCATCCTAACAATGGATTATTCCTACCGCTGAAATCAAGAAGACGCCTATGTAGTCACAAAGCCAGAACTGAGAGACTCAGGAGAAGTTTTTATCCCCAGGCCATCGAACTCTGAACTCACACTATACTGACTTTGCACACATTCACTCTTCAGCACTCTCAAACATTTCCCAACTCTGAACTCACACTATACTGACTTTGCACTCATTCACTCCCTCAGCACTCATGACCCCACACACACACACACACCTACAAGACTTTTAGCACTTTTACATCCCTCACCTATGCTATAGACCTTTTATATATTTTCTTATTCTTATTTCATCACACACGCCAAAACACACACACACACACACATATCTGACTTTCTCCAACTTTTGCACATCTCCATACAACTTTTTATGTATTATTTTTGATTTCTCCTCCATCTACCCATGTCCTTGATTGCCTAGCCTTTCTGCCCCCAACCCCCCACCCCACCCCCATTCCCAACACACACACTTACATCATCACTGTCATCACCTCACATACATACAGCACACTGCTTGCTACAGTACGCCTCCTCTACTTGCTGCACACTGCCCCCCCCTACATACACAGCACATTGTCTTCAGGATCTTCTCCAACACACATCCTCTACATACTTACAGCACACTGCCCCCACCTACCCACACACACACACACACACACACACACACACACACACACACACACACACAGTCACTGCTACACTCCCCTCCCGCCCACACACACATCTTCATCACTCACATACATCATACATACAGTACTCTGCTTGCAATAGTAAGTCCCTTCACCATACTTGCAGTACACTGCCCCCCCCTCCCCTACATACACAGCACATTATTTCATCAGGAAGCTTCTCCAACACACATCCCCAACATACTTACAGCACACTGCCCCCAATACACAGCACATTGTCTCATGAGGAAGCTTCTCCAACACACATATTGCACACTGCCCTCTCCCCACATACACAGCACACTATCCCATCTCCCCTGTCATCCCCCAACACACACACCAAGACCCTGGCAGTTGGGTTAGCCCTTGAGCCGTGGATCTGCCCAAGGTTTCTTCCTTGGTAAGGGAGTTTTCCTTGCCCCTGTTGCTCTTGGGTGCTCCTTGTTGGTGCCTCCCCAATTCAATCCTCCCCCACCTTTCTTATGCAGCCCTTGCCACTTAATCTACTAAACCCCTCTTCTACTGCACTTTTACCCCCCCCCCCCCCCCCACTTTGCACAAATAGGCTGACACCAGACATAAATTCACTGCATTTCTTACTTCCAGTAACTATATGCATGTGACAATAAACTTCCTTGTATCCTTGTATCCTTGTCTGAATCCTTGGACCATCTCGAGTTCATCGACCCCTATCCCGTCACTTTCCGCCATATTGGACCTCCGCCATATTGGATTTAGCCCAAACTCTACAAAAAGTTTCAGCGGTCACAAATTTCATCTGATTTTCACGGAACTTAGTGGCCTGCAGTATCTTAAAAAAATTTGTTTTACTGTATTTTGAGCACGTAAGAAATGCCTGACAACTGAACTCGATTCAATCCCTTTTCCTCCCTCACTTAACTTGCCTTTCTTTTAGGAAACACGTTATTTTGTACCAGAATACAGTTTATATAGCCTAATTGAATTTTTTTTACCTTCCCTGATGCTAGCTAGCCAGTTAACGCGTCCACAAACCAATGATATCCGGTGCTGTTTTCTTTTCTGTTCTCTAGTTGTCCATGGGGAGAAATACCCTGGAATTCAGTAGACTTTAAGCACTGTCTGTCAATGTTGAATTCAAGTTAGATGTAACGTAAGCTTGGTATACTATTTAGGACAATAATGAATAGGGACAATTACATTACTTACATGACTTTCTGTCCACATCTGTCTTAAACATTTTAAACATTTTAAACAGGTGCCTATGTTGAACATTCCACTTTCAGTGCAGAATTACCACCTCACACACAAAAAATAATACCATCAATCACCATTGGAGCATACTTTTACTCTAAGGGACTAGTTATAAAAAGAAATACATGGCAATTTGGTAGCATAGCGTGCAGTAGACAGTAGCATACAGTCTTTGAAATACCTCTCCAGCTGTATATCCAATTATCATCAAAATTTGATTTTATTCACATAAAAAAATATTTTTGGCATATTTGTCTACAAGATGGAGGAAATTGAAGAGTGTATGACATTTTCTGAATCTTGCTATTTAACAGAAATTATAGGCTACTTTTCTGAAACACTTAATTTTTTTTACATAAAAATATGCATAAGAGTAATATGACCCATTATACCCCACAGACAAGAAATACTGTTTTCTGCTTTAATTCTGTGTACAGAGAAAAATAGATCTGGTAAGTAAGGGATAACAGCCACCAAGGTGTACAGATATACAGAATTAATGGATGAGGCGGAGGCAAAGAACTCCAAGACGTGCGGCGGAGGGGAACTTCCTCCACCAAGTCCATTAATTATATTTATCGGGACACCTCGAAGGCTGTTATCCTGCTTATCTCCCCGGTTGCCTTATTTTTGCATTTTGTCCTGTGATATTTTTAAAGCCCAGAAAAGAAAGACAAGGATTAATCTACAGGGGGAAAAAACAGTTGATTTATTGCTCATGAAAAAGTAGAGCTTAGGCCGCCCTAATTAGTTTGGTTGTCATAGTTACTATTCATAGTATCTGCCAAAAGCTAGCCTTACTGTCAGTTTGTGCGGAGAACAATGAAACATTAGCATGTCGCTGACTTTGATTTTCTTCTTAAAACACACTAACACGCAAGGGTTGTTCCTTAACGTTTTATTATGTTAAACTAATAGCAGGGACGGTTCTCCCTATACGCACACTACGGAAGTTGCGTAGGCCCCGCAAGTAAGGCCCCCTCCCCCGTCTCCCCTTGAGTCAAGCTAGTAGGTATACAGGTATAGTGACAGTGTCTCATACATTAGGAACATGAAACCGAATTAGCATTCAGGGCATGGAAAACGGAAGTAACTTCACGAGAATGAACAGCGGGAATAGCAGTCGGGTAAACCTGTGTTTGTTCCATGGTTTGATGTCTAATATAACCACATAACCTCCGCAGTTTTGGAGGAAATATTTACAGTTCTTATGCAGGGAATGCAGTATTTTGGACACAAAAAAACTGCATTGTACTGCATAGTACTGTAATTTACTACAGAAATGCAATATTTTGGACATGAAAATACTAGGCTACTGCACTACTATAACTGAACTGTATACTTTGAAAAAACTGCAGTTATTTATTGTAAGAGGATATGTACAGCAAACATCAAAAGCAAACAGCCCAGACCCTAAAACTGGGCATTTATAGCTGTGAAGGTCCTTTATGGGGAAAAACACTATTGGTAACTTCCGTAGACATCCAAAATGGGATGGGATGATTGTATGGAGAGCACTGAGGTGTCAGATGTATAAAAAAAAATGGTTACAGAGTTCAGGTAGGAGGGCACCTTAGCAGGATTTTGTCTAGGGCCCCATGGAGGTCTGAACCGGCACTGACTAATAGCACATGCTCTGAGAACAGAATGCAGTTGTGTGCCCAGTGTAGCCAAGGCCCTGTCTACACAGAAACAACAAAGGGCTTGGTGCGCTCATCCCCACTTCCAACGTGTATGACACCCTGCATTTCTACATTTTTGTGACAAAAAGTGTCTGTGTGTTGGTGGGGTTGTGTTTGTTTTGCCAAATGTGTGGGTGTTATAACACCCATAAACACCCCTCCCCCCCCTCGCAAGGCCCATACCTGTGCTCTTACCGACTGTGCAGCAAGTTAACTATTTGCAGATGGCCCATTCTATTTTCAGTACTCTAGTACCTATGACATTCAGTCTAATAACTCCGCCGTGACCCAACTGATTTTATTCATAAAAACTTAATCATAAACGTCACATCATAGGCTTTCTGGCGATATGATTGGTTAAGTGGCGCAAATATCTTTTACTATGTGAAAGAAAAATCAAGAGTTGACGTCTCCTTCAGCTGGAGGAGAAGCAGCGGGAAGCACTATGCATCATTCATCTTCACTTCGTCTGAAGGACAAACTGGTGGATCAACTAAGGTAAAAACAAGTCTTTTTTATGTTATTATTACATGTTATCCATGTAATTACTTCAAAATCGTTTTTAAAAGTTATTTTTGCCGGTAAATGACACCATGTGTGTATGGCCATAACATAATGCATGTGTGTTGACTTCCGCTGATAATGATAGCTGATATTTTAGCACACCGTAATCTTTATTATTCGTATTATCGTAATCTTAATTATTTTCAGTAATTTTAGGGGGGTTACTATATGTCAACCAAGATTAGAGTACTACTAGGACTGACACTTTCACAATTTCTTTTATTTTGAACAATGTTGCTTGTCATGTAATGTTACAGAAACTAGTTTTACCTGGGTAGCCCTAGAAAAGGTTGCTTGCGTTGCGACATGTCCATGAAGCGTCGTCTTGATAAAATTCACTCCCGTGCTTCATGACTCTTAAATTTATATGAAATACATCTAATTGGTAATTTATTGTCAAATAAAACATGTCATTCTGTTGTAATATATAGCACCATTTACAGTTCCTTGAATTTCCCCTTGGAGATCAATAAAGTATCTATCTATCTATCTATCTATCTATCTATCTATCTAGTTGTTTGTAGCCAAGTTGCTTAGCTGTTAGCTAAAACATATGTGGCAACATTAATGACCCGATGGTGTAACGTAAGGATTTTATTTATTGACTGCTGTTTTCATGAATGTATGACTGAAGATTTGTGATGAATATGTCAAAGTATTGTTTAGCTTTGAGGCTAAAGATTATGAGGTTGTGTCCGGTTTTGCAAACGGCAGATTAGGCAGCAACTCAGGTTCTGTATAGCCTGTATAGGTCTCTGTAAAGGTCTCTGACTTGACATTGACCATATTTATTGCAAAAAGAGAATGCAGCTAAAGGCAAAAAAAACGAAATGGGGTCAATGGCGAAGTGCCATCGAGCGCAGCTAGCAACAACAATAGCGGAGTTAGTACCAAGGCAGTGCCACTAGCCGAAATACAGAAATCACTAGCTGGCATGTGTGGCGATACTAAGAACTGGCAAGAAGTTTAATTTAGTAGCTGACTACGCCACCCTAGTATCAAAACCAGAGAACAGGTTTCTGTTAATCAAAAGACTCAACAGGCTCACAGGTTCAGGCATGAGACGGAGACAGAGTTCCACAAAATGAAAGGTTTTTATTTAAGCACAGAGGATGGGGAACAAATTAAGAGAAACCTAGACCGGAAGGAAAGAGCTGTAACACAAGACTAAGAAAATATTAATTTATTGTTAAAAATGTACAACTTTGTGCACCATAGAGTGGGAAGGTAACAAAACATGAGACAAGACAATTAGTTGGACAGGAGGAAGGGGGGGCTTACCAGATGGAGGCAGGCTATCCTGAAGAACGGGGTGTCAGGATCACACGTGGATATAGTAGACAGCAACCACCGCAACCCACACAGGTGAACAGTACTGGAAACACACACAGTGAAGCCACACATGCACTACAAGCTAGACTCCCACCAACACCAGGTGACCAGCCTCCCCTGCAGCACCCCCTACTCCTGCAAAACAAACCACAACAGACAACGAAAAGTACAGACAACAACAGTAATCACACTAGTAGGCCCAGATGACACAGGCTGACCCTTAGAGCTGACTGAATTGTCCCGTTACCACAATGAATACAAATAGAAAATGTTGCCGAGAACGCGCTGAGAGCCAAACAAACCAGCCTCACCTCTGCTGCATACCTGACCCACGGTGCAAGTCAACTTATAAAGAAACCAGTCAGCTGTATCCACTGATTTACTAATGAACAGCCTTAAAGGCACAGGTGCACTATTTCAACCTGCTATACATGGAAGAACGAATAATCGCAAATCTGACAGCACAAATTTCCTCTCACCACGCTAGTATTGCCAAACACGAACATACAATTCAGAATTCAGGTCATCAAAACATCAATGAATGACTTTGAGAGAATAGCTACACTGGAAAGTATTTACCTCATTTTTGCCCGCTTTGTGTCCGAACTTCCCGTGGAGCAGTACATACATTGCGATACATTGAGATAGAAAAGTTCTATCGAGATGACTGGCATCATGTGTTATGGGTCATCCTAAAGTTGGGAACGTTTAATTAGGATTTTGGTGACTTAAGACATTTCTGTAAAACACCAGGAGTGGCTGTCAGGGCTCTACAGTGCGCGAGTAAAAATGATGGCGTGCTGGTGCAAATAACTTCTAACCATGTCAATGTTTACAAAACACACTGCAATATCGAGTAACATTACTGGTGCAAACCATAGAATCACGTCGCGAACGCAGCATAAAAACTACACCTCCCATCAACATTAGCAGTTTTGCGTTACCTTGTTTGTGACTCACCTAGTCGCTTCTATCAAATTCGCGCAGAAAAAGCGGAAAGCCAGCCAAGACGCAAAGTATATAGATCGAACCTCTAACACTCTTCAAAATCCCTCTAGGTCTGCTACAGTAGTGAAGGATTTTGACACAATGTGGGCTCTCAGATGCTTTCATTTTCCACACACTAGAACCTACTCCTTTTCATTTTCCACACACTAGAACTCACCTCCTTTTTCAATTTCCACACACTAGAACCTACTCCTTTTTTTCCAATGTGCATCATACCTACACTCACATTGGCTATTTCTTAATCCTTCATAGACTACTACCTAAGGTCAAGACTATTTCATACACTACTATTGTTATCTCAGACCACAGTCCTATTCTGCTTGACAGAGTTTACAAATGGCCCACCTCCTAGCAGGATATGGAGATTTAACTCTCTCTTTTTGTCAGATGATAATTTTGTAGAACTCATTTCAAACCAAATAAAGTTTGGTTCCAAACAAAGTTTGGTTCCAAAATGCTATATCTACATTTTTATTATTTTCATTAATAAGTCATGTTATTTAATTGTGCATTTCAGGTAATATCAATAAATTGCAATTTTGCTGTTTTGATTAAGTAAAGCTAAATACAAAAATATTAATAACCCAGTTACAGTTGCACTGAAATTACCTGGAAAACAAAATGTAAAAAAATGATTTCTAAAAATCATGGAAATGGAGGATATAGTGTTTTAGAACCAAACTCTTCAAATATACGAGAACAAATCATAGCGTACTCCTACCAATTCATCATTAATAAAAAAAAAAGAAAATTAAAATTAGACCCAAAACTTCACAAAGAGAATTTAAGGCTACAGTCTGAGTTTAGTCTTCTATCTACCAATGACACTACACATCTTATTTTGAAATCCAGACACAATGTCTATAAATTTGGAGACAAGTAGAACTGTTAAAACAATAAGCTAGACAACGCACAGCCTCCCGCTCTATCACAAAGATTCAGTTGCATACAGGAGAGATCCTGACCGATCACAATGACATAAACAAAACTTTTCTTGAATTTTACTTTGACTTCTACACATCTAAATGTAGTACCAACAAGAAACATCTAGATGATTTATTTGAGAACCCTACTCTTCCCACAGTACCAGGAGGAAACAATGAGAATCTAGGTGCAGACATTAAACCCTCTGAGAAAGTTTCAGCTATTAAATCAATGCAAAATAAGAAGTCCCTTGGTCCTGATGGATTTACAACTGAATTTTACAAAAAAATCCCAACAATTGGCTCCAGTTCTTCGAGAAATGTTTAAAGAGGCACTTTCTGTGGGCATTCTGCCTACGACTCTGAGACAGGCCCCCTTACAAAAATTAAATGTTTGCGGCAGATTTGCAGCAAACTTGTGGGTCATTTGTGGGAAATAAATTAATTCACTAGAAAATATTGCCAGAAGTTTGCCAATGTTGGCCACTAGAGGCAAATTTCAAGCAAACTTCTGGCAACAGTTTGCCTCTAGTGTTCGCCAGTGATTTGCCACCACTTTTAGCCAATAATGGCAAACTTCCAGTGAACTTCTTGTTACAAACCCAACTTGAATATAAGAATTCTCTGCAACATTGCCAAAAGTTAATCGCAACTGTTCGCCAGAAACCTAATTTGCATGTGAAAATATGGCCTTGGTGCAAATTTCCGCCAATTGTTTGCCAGAAAAATTTTGGTAAGGGCCTCTGTGCACCATCCATCACAATGTATCACGATACATCAAATACATTTTTTATATATATATATATATATATAGATAGATAGATAGATAGATATATATATATATATATATATATATATATATATATATATATATATATATATATATATATATATATATAGATATAGATATATAGTATATTTGACTTGACGGAATGCATTAAGATACTGTATAGTTCAATATACTACAGGTTTCTATATTACTTTATATGGTTGTTTTCATCCAAAAATACAAGTAAGATAGAAACAATCTTTTTTATACAAAGTCTGAACACCGCAGAAGGAGAAAAGGCCCGTGAGCTAAAGTTTTTCAGTCCTTGAACAATCATGCACTAACCGTATGGGAAGATTCGCAAAGATATGCTTCTGTTGGTTACACCATACGAGCAAGAGTTTTTTTTTTTGTTTTACTGTCTATGCATGCGAGCAGTGTGTATTTAAGTGTTTTAAGATTGAATGGGAAAAGGATTTTGAGCCAAAGGCTACAATTTAACCCAGCTACAATTTGTAAGGTAGGCCATCATCAATATCAAGTTAATGTTTGGCTACAGAGGTATAGCTACATACATCCTTAAAATAGTTCTGGTCTACAATATCTATTAAAAACTTCACAATGGAGGATGATTTTAGAGCATGATCTGCAGGCGACTTGTTGGCTATTTTTAGAAGGTGCGCTGCGGGCGCCTCATAGGCGTCCAGAAGGCTACCTGGTGCCCGTGGGCAGTGTGTTGGAGACCCCTGATCTAGACTCTACGGACATGGACGGAAAATAACATCCTCAGTAGCCTAACTAGACTCTAGATGAAACGAATTAGGCTACTGAGAGTGTTATTTTTCACTTGAATGTTTATGCCGCAGCCGGAAAAAATTAACGAGCGACATTACGGCGCTATAATCGATTATGGTCGGCCACTGCATCGATGCAGCATCGTCCATGTCCGCATCGCGATGCATCAATTATTTGATTAATTTCAACACCTCTAGTCAGAGCACCCAAAAGTAGTAATATCTCTAGACTCTGAGAAAGCCTTTTACTGGGTTGAGTGGCTTTAATGACAAATGTATCTCTTGGGTGGAACTGCTTTATTCCTCCCCCTTGGCAGCAGTAGTTTCTAATAGCATTCAGTCTACATACTTCTACCTGGGAATGAGGCAAGGGTGTCCACTTTCCCCCCTCTTATTCACATTGGCTATTGAGCCTTTGATGATTGCTCTCCGACTTGGCAAGGGATACTGAGGAAGGGCAGGAGGGAGGGCAGGAGGGAGGGCAGGAACTAAATGTCACTCTTTATGCAGACAGTCTACTTTTGTACGCATCTGATCCTACTTCATCACTCACTCATATTTTAGGCATTCTGAATCAATTTGAGATAATTTCTGGATATAAGTTGAATTTACAAAAAGTGAATTTATACGTCTGAACTCAGAAGCTTAAGCACTTCCCTCTGACCTGTTCCCCTTTAAATGGGCCCAAGATGGCTTTAGATACCTGGGTATGTAGGTTACTACCTTTAGCCACATTCACTTAGAATTGTATTGTTCTGTTAAATAAGTGTATACAAGATATGAATCATTGGGGCTCCTAACCATTATCTTTAGTGGGATAAATCAACCTGATTAAAATTATAGTGCTATCAACATTTGTATATATCTTCCAAAACATTCCAATCCTAATCAAACATCTCTCTTTAAAAATATATAAACTGTCATTCCTTTTTATATTGGGGAATAAATCTATCTGGATCAATGAGACCCTGCTGCAGACACCAAAGTGCTCTGGAGGGCTGGCTCTGCCTAATTTCCTATTTTATTACAGGTCATGCAGCATTCAGAAACTAATTCATTGGGTGGAAGACAAGCCTATGAAAGAAAAGGCAGACCACTAGAATTTTAAACTGGCCTTTAAAAATAAAAATCTGCCTGCCTCTATGGGAATTTAACATAGGGGTATGTATACTTATGAGCACCTGTATTTTAAGGAAGAACTTTTATTTATTTACAATACATTATTCATTCACAAAGAAAATTGGTGTCCTTAAAGGTAGGATTTTTCCTCATTTTTAATTAAGGCATTAAAGGGAAACTTGGCAGGATTTCCCCCTCTGCTGGATAAATTGTGCATTATGCTATTTTAAACTGTGGGAAAAGGTAACGATAAAGCACATGGATTTGTTTACAAGCTAGCGAACGGTTAGCATAAGTTTGGTAGAACTATGTGGATGTTACAAGGTAAGAAACACAATTTAAAATTTCTCACTTCTCTTTCCGGGAGAGTAGTCTCAATGTTGCAAGGTTGGTTTTCCGCCTGGGGACGCTAGGCACAGCGGGGAAAGTCACCATTTTCACCGGAACAGGTCATTTAACCATCCAAATTATTTCTAAACGGGTTTATTACGTTGAAATAGTTGCCAAGTTCCCCTTTAAGATCAATTTCTATTCCTCTTTTTTGTCAACTTTAAGTATAAGTAAGTATACAGTGGGCATCGCTTTCAAATGACCACTTCAGTCGCGCATTACGAGGCGTGAAGCTGCGTGAAGCTTTAGTACCACTTTCAGCCACTGTGCGTCTCTCTGCCATTGTAGATCGCTCTGCCTGCCGCCCCTTCTGAAAAAGCAGGAGACTTGCCGAGAGTAATCCCAGCCTACGAATTCAATAACAAAATAAATCATGCATAATTAAACATTACCTCGATTTAGGCTACTTGGGTATGTCTTAAGGCTTGACCACGTGGTGGTAACGAAAATCGAAATCAAAATTTGCTGTCTACATTATTGTCAGGTAACGCAACTACGCAAATAAAAACAGTGGTGTGATAATTGAGCCAGTAGAGAAATAACTGTTAAGAATTAATCTGCAGCCTTGGGTAGGCTTCTGCAGAAAACAATGTTCTTGCCGATTTAATACTATCTGGCGACGTTTTTAACAGGCTACACTGCAAAAAACTGCTTATCTAATAAAATCTAACCAAGATTATTAGTCTTATCAAGATAAAAATAACTAGTTTGTTTTGTTTTCAGTATAAAGAGACTTACCTAGCGCTTTCTCGTGAAATCATTTGACTTAATTTAAGAAAAGTTTGTGAATAGGTCTGTGAGTTAGGAGTGTCACAGCTGGTGGGAAGGTGTCATTTGTTGGGGGCAGGGCTGGATTAACTGGGCTCAAATGTCTCATGGCCCCCCTGCCCCCCCAGTCAACGTGAATCGGGTGGTCAGTTAATAGGCTATGCCGAAATAGTTTTCAACATTTTGAATATTGGTGTCGGGTGAATTTAGGAAATGTTCTCAAAGTAGCCTTATGGCTGAAAGCTGCTTGGGATCCCCCCTGTCAAGCAATATAACCATACAAACGCGCGCACTCATTGTTTCAAAAGGAGTAAATTCGGCTTTGTAAGAACTGAGCTGTGGACTAAACAGCACGGCATGCCCAATTGAAAATAAATTAACGCAACGCAACACAGACCCCGCTTCTCTCGCTTCAGTCACTGACATGAACGAAACACAGAACCCGCTTCTCTCACGGCAGTCACTGACAGTAGCCTAGAATAAATCCATGGGGAAAAAAACTTCCCCATGACAAAGACACCGTAAAACACTGAAAGTTAATATTTTGTCACTATAACATACATCTGTCCTTTGTCAAATGTGTTATGTTCCAACTAGCCTAGTGCGTTAATTCTGCTTCATAAAGTTGAACAAATACATTTGCTTATTTCACAGAAAAATATAAATAGCCAGTTAGGGTCTACAGTGCAGAGTTGGTAAGTTATGGTTGGCCAACTTGGAGTGAACATACAAACAGGGGAAATTCTTTCTCTAGTAGCCGAGTAGCCTCAGGTGCAAAGACGTAGACATAAGGCGAACATGCAATGAATCGTGCTCTCACGACAATCACGCCGTTAAACTTAAATAGGTTAACATCAGTTCGCCTTCAAGCAAGGAAAACGATGATTTGAAGACATCTGTTTTGTTGGAAGGGCAAGGGGTAGCAACACGGCAACACAGAGACAGGCCCGATGGCAGGGCTGTTATGAGAGTATTAAAATATGGGATATTCTACGGGAAAACATTAAAACGGCATTACAGCGGGAGGAAGTTAAAATATGTGAAAAACACAGAAAAAGTTGGCATGCATTGTTTCGGTCCCCGTGCACAGGGATTATTTGTCATATTATTAATCACATATGAAATTTTGCAAACAGGCGCAACACATTTGAAAAGGAAGGACTGGTAGCATGCAAGCTCACAGGAAAGATTGATTTAAGAACGTTATCACAGTGTGTGGCTGTGGCGCAAAGCAGCGTGGGCGGAAGACAGCGACAATTGGCAGGGGAGAGTCATGTCTTTTTTAACAATTCTGTCGGAGGGTCATTGAACAATTTCTAGCAGGCAAGGGAGGGTCATGCAACTTTTGACTGAAGCACTCAAAATTCCTCCGGTGGCCCCTTCAATAAATAACGAACAGTCCCTAGATTGCTGCTGGGCTATATGTCTTGGTTCATGTCTGTTAACAACTCATTGCCGTCAAATGCGTAGCCTATCTCGCGGTTGCATCCATTACAAATGAACATGCAATGTGAACGTCTGGGATTGGGAAGAGCACTAAATGTTCTACTGATTAAGCACAAAGTCAAACCTTTAAATTAAAAACACTCTTTAATAATCAAAAAAATAAACCGCTAATGAAGTAAACTTGTGACCATCAAAAATCGTTTATAAGCCTGTAACTCATTGATAACAGGACGTAACAGGAAGGCATTTGGCTTAGCAACGGAGGTTAATATGCTCTATATTTTGTCCAAATGATGTCTGTCTATCATCGTTGCACTCGGAGAAAACCAGAATGTTTAATTTGTCCCTGCGTTTCTTCTGGGCTGCAAACGGGATTCACTCACAGTTAACCAAATATTTCTTTATTAGGGCAGGGCAGGCATATTTCTGGCTATTAAATTATTTCTAAACCAGTCTGCTAAAGTCTGTAGTGAAGTCTGTGTAGGGTTTTCCAGGCTCCATTTCTTTTTTCGAGACACCCTGCTCACTTGAGCCATCTACCGGTTGTTTTGGTTGTTGCAGCGTCTCACTGGGAAAATACAAATTAAAGTCGTGTGATACCGCGAGATCTCACGCGCGGACCGCGAGTGAAGCTGGCCAAGTCGAAGCACTGCCCACTATACTCTTTTGATCCTAGTGTAACACAGTCAGCACACAGTGAACACACAGTGAGGTGAAGCACACACTAATCCCGGCGCAGTGAGCTGCCTGCAACAACAGCGGCGCTCAGGGAGCAGTGAGGGGTTGCTCAAGGGCACTTCAGCCAGCCTACTGGTCGGGGTTCAAACCGGCAACCCTCCGGTTCCAGGTTCGAAGCGCTAACCAGTAGGCCACGGCATGGTAGCATGTGTATTCTAAGGGTATGCAAACTTATGAGCAAAAGTGTACATGTTTTGGCTATGCCCAACTCTTGCATCATTCTGGATAAGTATCTTTAAAGCTTTCAGTGAGATGTTTGGAACACTACTTGACCCCAACCCTTTTTGTGTCCTTTTTGGCTAAACTTCAGTTGAGTTCTGTGCGAGCCTGTCAAACAAAGCTTGGATAGTTATAGCTTTCACTACACTTCTTTCCCTGGTGGTTTTTGAAACGGAAGCAGCATGCCCCTCCATCTTTCTCTATATGGATTAAAGATGTGTTATATTTCATAAAATTATAACAGAAATAACCCCCACACACACACACACACACACACACACACACACACAGACACTAACACACACTCCACACCCCACCAGCACACACACAAACACCTTCTGTTTTTTTGTTTGTTTGGTTTTACTTTGGGTTGGTTGGGCGGATGCAGGGATTTGAAATGGATTCCTTATATGATGTGAACTTCTGTTGGGATAAAAAAATTAAATAAATAAGTAAGTAATAACTGAAAAAAAGAGATTATGCTGGCTAACTATGATGTTGGGAGCTCATACATCCTATTTAGCCTACTCGTTAACACACATTATTTTTCAAGCAGTGTTTTGTCTTTACGTAACTGCAGTAAAAACATGGTGTGTATGTGTGTGCATACACTGTCTAGATGTTTTCGATCATATCTCCTTCCTCATATGTTCATGAATCAATGTTTGCTTATAAGCTGGTATGCTATGTATGGCTTATAAACTGGTATGCTATGTATGGTTTAGCCAAGGACAACACTTAGTAGTGGTTTGAGACTAATTTTACCTCTTCAAGTATCTGCACTGCAAAAACTGCTTATTTAATAAAATCTAACCAAGATTATTAATCTTATATCAAGATAAAAAAAAATAGTTTGTATTGTTTTCAGTATAACGAGATTTACCTAGCGCATTCTCGTGAAATCATTTGACTTAATTTTAAAAAAAGTTTGACTTATTTTAAGACATCTCATCCGGAAAACAAGCACATTTTTCTGCCAGTGCGTTAAACACATTTGTCCTAAAAACAAGCAAATTTGTCTGCCAGTGTGTTAAGTAAATTTGTCTTGATAAGACTTCTTAAATTAAGTCAAAATGATCTTTCGAGAGAGCGCTAGGTAAGTTTTCACTGCAAAAAATGAATTCTAACCAAGTGTTATTGATCTTATATTAAGATTAAAAAATCTATTTGGTATTGTTTTTAGTATGAAAAGACTTACCTAGCACTCTCTCAAAACATCATTTTGACTTAATTTAAGAAGACTTTAACTTATTTTAAGGAGTCTTATCAAGACAAATTTGCTCAATGCACTGGCAGACAAATTTGCTTGTTTTTAGGACAAATTTGCTTAACGCACTGGCAGACAAATTTGCTTGTTTTCAAGATGAGATGTCTTAGTCAATTTTTTTTTTTAATTAAGTCAAATGATTTCACAAGAAAGCGCTAGGTAAGTCTCTATACTGAAAACAATACCAACTGTTTTTTTTATCTTGATGTAAGATTAATAACACTTGGTTAGATTTGGTTAGATAAGCAGTTTTTGCATACTAAAAAAATTGATGTAAGATTAATAACGCTTGGTTAGATTTCATTTTGCAGTGTGAGTCCTCCAGTGACAATACTTTTAGTGAAAAAAGTGGTGATTGAGATTATGTGCAAGTGATGTATAATAAAACTAAACAACCTATTTACAGACTTGTGAATTTTGCTCTCATTAATTTAGACAGAAGAGAAATACGAACTGGGATGGAAGCAGCCAACTGCTGATAAGCTCCAGGTCATGGCATGGCACCACGATGGCATTGGCATGGAAGATAGGTAGCTTCTGGATGAAGAGGAAAACAAGAATGTGCTAGAGCTGGATGTTTGTGAGTGTGTGCGCTCAACTGTGCATTGACGTTTCTGTTTGTGACGAGAGTGTTGCTTATAACAATAATGACGGGAATTATAGTGATAATAGTTTGTTTACTATTGTAATTAAATTTCTACTTTCCTTATCTCTCAGTTTCTTTATTTTTAGTTTGGTTTATCATTCCATGTCAGGTCCCATATCAGGTAGAAAGCATAGACCCTTTGCCCATCCTTCTTACTCAGACACACACCACCTTGCCACAGCTGTGACGGAACGCACACACCACGGATCTGGTGTGAATGTGGCGTTAGTGTATATGTTACCTTATTTGCTGTACAAGTGTAATACAATCCAATTATATATATATATATATATATATTATATATATATATATATATATATATATATATATTGTATAGTTGTAAAATGCAAATGCAAGTGTTATGTTTCTGTGTGTGTGAATGTTAATATGAATGGATATTTTGTTAACCATGTTGTTAACCAAGTATTTTGTTGATCTTTGTTATACTGTTGTCTTGTCATTTTTGTACATCTAATACTTCTTGTTTTAAAATGTTTGTTTATGTTTGTTATTTACCTGAAGTTGTTGTTCCTTGTTATTTAATGAAATTGTTTCTAAATGAAATGGAAAAACTTTTTTATCCTTTCGTAAATCTAACACATGTGCTTTATTCTTGTTGTTTTGACTCTGAAGACGCATGGGCGTTTGCACAGTCAGTTTGCACAAATAAAAACACGTTAAGCATTGAGTGCTCCGGTCCTGCTCCTTGGCTCTTGTTAGACCTTGGATCTCCCTTTTTGATGTGTTTATTCTTGTTTTCATAGTAGAATGAAGCACACAGAGAAGCAGTCACCATCTGCTAATGTGCTTTTTTCTTTCCTCCCAATAATTGATTGAGCCTTTTCAGAGTATAGTAAGACATTAAATATTTAACTATGCATCTTGCTTAGATGGTAAAACATCTTATTTCAGTTACATGACCCTTATATCCGTTTATTACTTAGCTCTTCACAATGCTAGTAGCACGCAGCATTGACTTTAATGAGATTTCCAAACGTTCAACCGATCAATTATATTCATGTATATTATCGCGGAAAACATATAATGACCGCTGTCTTTCATATCACTCCAGAAGTTGCAATGGAACTTCATTCAAAAGTGAAAGCAGACAGTTGATAAGCAGTGTTCTAAAGAATGTTTGATTCAAGTTTAGCATGTGTTGCAAACTATTTGTTTGTCAGCAAAAGCCACAACAAAACGGTAATAAATAAATGTAAAAAGACGTCATGTGAAGTTTCTTTTTCTTGTGTTGGCAAGTAGCCGGATAATAAGCGAGATAATGTATAGAACGCCAGTAATTTTCCGGAAAATAAGTCCCATCAGGGCCAAGCAAGACCTCTCCGGTCCGGTTCACCCTGTCGGGACTTATTTTCCCGATAATGACCGGCGTTCTGTACATTATCCCTTATGTATTATTGGGTCAGATGGGATCGGGGAGTGAAAGCATTCTACTCTGTAAAGATTCTACTGTGATTTGTAGGTATTAATAAATATGTCATAACTTTTGAACAAAACAAATTAATGTTGTTTTTTTCACTGAGTAGAGGACAATATTTTGAATCTCATACACTAGGTTTTTCTCTATCTACAACAGAAATTGTGAGAAAATTTTTATTTATCTTAAACTGATATTTTTGAGGTTGGAAGGGCTATTTCTCCTGATTACAATGGTGGGTATATTGTAGGGGTGTCACGATCAATCGAAATTACATCTCAATCTCGAACTTAGACCTCAAAAGTAGAATCGACGTTGCAGCCACACCCCCAATGTCACGTCCAGCATGTATGCCAAGATGCACACATGCACGTGCTGAACTGCGGTGTCAACACTGCTCTGATTTTAGGCTGCAGCCAATTAAAATATACACATCAACCTACCAAAATCGAAGCCCCTTTTGCTACTTTGAAAACACCGATGTGGAAGTATTTTGTCGTTCATTCACGTCAATTAACACTAACTTAGCATACTCAACTTAGCAAGTGAAAAGATGATCTAGGCTTACAGTCCAAAATTACTTTAAGGCTTAAAATGCACATTGATAAGCACACATTCCATGAACACTAACTTTGGGTCTCTTCGGAGTGTGCTGAAACAATCAAATTATCATTCTGTGTTGTTTCATTTCATTATGTTCACGTTTCTGTTTAGCCCAAACGTTTGTTCTGTTTACATTACAACCTCGTGGTTGGAACGGTTTCAAAATAAAAAGCGGTTTCAAAATAAAAGCCCCCCAAAAGAGAAAAGGAAAAGGCCAAACAAAGTAAACAACATATAAGGCAGTGGTTCTCAAATGGGGGTACGTGAAGGCACTCCAGGGGGTACGTGAAATTTTATCCCTTAGAACCCGATTGAGGCAAAGTCCGTCAAAAAACACACCCTTTCTTCTCTGTTACATTGCTCTGCAACTGTTCATCGCAGCGAGATATTACGTGACAGAGCAGAAGTGGGGCTTTCCAACGAGACCACGCACTTGTCTGTACGTTAAAGTATGAAAAAGTCTATAGTCTACAGTCTATACTTCTCTGCGTTCACCTGCGCACCCACATCATATGAAAGAGTAGTTTCACACTGCAAAAAATTAAATCTAACCAAGTGTTAATAATCTTCTATTAAGATCAAAGAATCTATTTGGTATTGTTTTTAGTATGGAAAGACTTTCTAGTGCTCTCCCGGAAGATCATTTTGACTTAATTTAAGAAGACCTTGACTTTTTTAAGGAGTCTTATCAAGACAAATTTACTCAACGCACTGGCAGACAAATTTGCTTGTTTTTAGGACAAATTTGCTTAACGCACTGGCAGACAAATTTGCTTGTTTTCAGGATGAGATGTCTTAAAATAAGTCAAAGTTTTCTTAAATTTAGTCAAATGATTTCATGAGAAAGCGCTAGGTAAGTCTCTTTATACTGAAAACAATACCAACTAGTTTTTTTATCTTGATATAAGATTAATAACACTTGGTTAAATTGCGCATGTCAGATGAAAGAGGAGACACAGAGCCATCATTTGATACCAAGTACATCCTTCTGGGTTATAAAACAGACGAAGTGATAGCAAAATAATAACTTCATATAGCTCGAATTACCTCACGTTTTTGTCTGTTTTTGTGGCAAAGCATGTTTAAAATTCAACGCTATTGTGTGTTTCTCTATGGCAAATAATGTTCATAATCCGGTTTTGAGATCCTAGCAAATTCCTGCATCCAATTCAAGGCTCACATTGCATCCCAATTTGTTCGACAAAGAAACACCTTTTTTGCCATTACTTTGTTCATGGCAATGCAGTAAAAAGTTGTAGAGAATCATAGGTGCAGACACCATAGGCACACACTGACTAACACGCAAACTCAGGTCAGATCAGTTCTGTCACAGATATGGAGCGCAGAAAGGTAATTTTTAATCACTAAATAAAAAATGGCATTTATTTCTGTAAGGTGCACACTACATATGTCTGTAAATTGCCCAGCCCCAGATAATCCCTCCACCATGGCAATGATATTACCAGATTCAGGACAGTCTGCCCTACACACACATGAAATGCATGTAGAGCTATGAGCTTCCTGTGGTGAGATACATGTCAAAATATAAGAATTTTTATGATACGCTTTTTATATTTTAATTCTTTAAAAAGCAAAATAAAATCAATGCTAGTACTAATACATGAAAAAATAAAATAAAAAATAAAATATGCATATATTTAAAAAGTAGAATCCATGCAAAAATACTTTAAAAACAATTATTTAATAAATATTTCAGGACAAATATAAGTTCATAAGATGAATTTTATATTTCAGTAGGCAATTTCATTATCCTAAAAACCCAGAGTCACCCCCATACCAGGATGATTCGACCCAACCTGTCACATGTGACCCGCCATCACCTGTCAATCACTGTCAAAACTCAAATGATGGAGTTGTGGTTGAAGCGTAGCGGTAATTCTTGTGCGCTGGTTAGGGGGTACTTGGCTGAAAAAATATTTCACAGGGGGTACATCACTGAAAAAAAGGTTGAGAACCACTGATAAAAGGAATGCATTAATAGTAATATATAAAAAAAAAAAAAAAAAAAATATTGGCTTTAAAATTGAAAATTAAATCGAATCGAGGATTTGGAGAATCATGACACCCCTAGTACAGTGGGCATCGCTTTCAAGCTTTAGTACCACTTTCAGCCACTGTGCGTCGCTCTGCCTGCCGCCCCTTCTGAAAAAGCTTGATTTACCTCGATTTAGGCTACTTGGGTATGGCTTAAGGCTTGACTACACGGTGGTAACGGAAATCGAAATTTGCTGTCTACATTATTGACAGTGTTGGGTTAACGCAACTACGCAAATCAAAACAGTGGTGTGATAATTGAGCCAGTAGAGAAATAACTGTTCAGAATTAATCTGTAGCCTTGGGTAGGCTTCTGCGACGTTTTTATACGATGGAGTATTAGGGCCACCTATGAAGGAAAAAATATTTTTGCCATGATGAGATTAAAGTCGCCATGTCGACATTAAACTCGACATTTCGAGAATAAAGTTGAAATGTAATGTCGACTTTAATCTCGACGTGTCGACATTTAAACTCAACATTTTGAGAATAAGTTAGTTTGGAGAGAGAACGACCGCTCGGGACGATTGAAAGGGAGGACGAATGAAACATAGTTTTTCTTCGAGAGTAACAATGATTAGACATAGGCCTGTAGGTCTATCATGTGGATAAAACATATTAACCTCCGTTGCTCAGCCAAATACTTCCCTGTTAGGTCCTTATCACGGAGTTACAGGCGATAAATGCGATGGTCAAAAGTTGCCTAAACGTCATTAGTGGTTTATTTATTTATTGTAGGCATATTATTAAAGAGTGTTTTTCATCTAAAGGTTCAATTTCATGCTTATGCACTAGACTAGGCATACTAGCCGCTCTCCCTAATCCTAGACTTTCACATTGCTTGTTTGTAATGGATGCAAAACAGCCTATTGCTGAATATCTGGAGGGAATGAAGCTGTCCTCCCGACCACCCATGTACTAGGCTAGCCTACATGCGCACATATGCAGACATAGTTCATAAATAAAGTACATGCACACATATTCCCTCACGGGATCAAAATAGTATATGCTTATGCTATACCTGTGTTTACAGCCTCCTATATTTATTGCAGGTGAGACATGGAAAAGCAGTTTTAGAAAAATGAGTTTTGCCATCTTAACTTATGGAGAGTGACGGCCTGTGGGTCATGAAGGGCAGTTATTTGGATGTGTGGTGGCCTTACCCACGTAAAACAGAGTGAAATAACATTTTGTACAGAAACATTATATCATTGGATACATGTATTATTCTAGCTATATAGCCTAAACGGCATAGTGCATGGTATTTCCATAACCGCGAGATACAGCACTTCACGATGACGGCAATGAGTAGGCCTAGTTAACAGACGACGTAATCTATCTGAATATCTGCAGTCTAACAATCTATCTGAAATAACACCTATTTGAAGCCCATTATTCAAGTAACATATTGTGTGTTAGTGTAGGCTACATAGCTTAAACTGTGTAGGCTATGTTTAAACTGTATTGCGAGTTTAATGTCAGCATGTCGACTTTAAAGTCGACACGTCGAGATTAAAGTCGACATAACGTTTCAACTTTATTCTCGAAATGTCGAGTTTAATGTCGACATGTCGACTTTAAAGTCAACATGTCGAGTTTAATCTCGCCATGGCAAAAATATTTTTTTTTCTTCATGTGTGGCCCTAATACTCCGTCGTATTTTTAACAGGCTACGCTATAGAGGCTTAGACAACTATGACCCACGTTTTGGTTTCGTAAATCAATTTCCCCTACTTCTTGACTGCAATGTAGTCAATTGACTGCTTGACATGTCATTTTTATTTTTCTGTACAATAAACAAATACATTTGCTTTATGCCGCAGAATTACATTCATATTTGGAACTTACATAGTCCAATGCATCGTTACACTATGTTAGTGTTTCCCAAAACCATAGTAGCAACGAACGTTCGCAACCACTATCGTAAAGTTGTGTAGTTACAACTACACCTCTCGACCTGTGGTAGAATGCTAGTAGAAGCATAGTTCCAGGGATCTTCATGTCAAAGACGTCACTGACGCCAGTTATTTGTTTGCAAATTAATAATTATAAATATTTTTAGGTTTCTAATTGATATTTACACTTCTAACCACCATACATCCATATTTTAAAATGCCCAAGGCAGAAAATACATAAATTAAAAGTCAATTTGCAGCCATGTGCACGTAAGTAAAAGTCACACACCTGCGCTCTCTCCCCTGCGCATAAAGCTGTCTGCGTGTTGTAGGCTAGATTTGCGTGAGTTCTTTCTATCTGCTTTACTTTTGTGAGTTGCGACCACCTAGGCTATGTTATAGACGTTCTATGAGGTACCAGTGTTTAGCTGTGTCACAAAACAATAAGCTTTGTCAGACTACGTTTAAAATGATATTCAGGGCTATATACATTTTAAACATTGGGGGCTGAAGACCCGACAAAGCCTTGCGTTAATTCTTCAGGTGGGAAGTGTCAGGAATTTTCATACGAGAGACGCTCTCATTGGTGGTTAGTATATGAAGTAGGGAATTGACAGCAACATATCCAATCACATTATGAGAGATGCTGAATTTAACATAAACCGCGATGTTTGATTTTAAATGAATGTAAATTTAGCCAGGACTGTAAGCTGGCACACGTGGGTGCTCGATGTTTTCAGTGGGTGCCCGAGAGACGGAGCACCCACGGTATCAGCGCCTATGACAAGCGTATCTCGCGGTTGCATCCATTACAAACAAACATGCAATGTGAATGTCTGGGATTGGGGAGAGCACTAAATGCTCTTCTGAATAAGCATGAAGTCAAGCCTTTAAATGAAAAACACTCTTTAATAATCAAAGAAATAAACGCTAATGAAGTAAACTTGTGACCATCAAAAATAATTTATCGCCTGTAACTCCGTGATAACAGGACGTAACAGGAAGGCATTTGGCTGAGCAACGGAGGTTAATATGCTCTATATTTTGTCCAAATGATGTCTGTCTATCATCGCTGCAATCAGAGAAAACCAGAATGTTTCATTTGTCCTGCGTTTCTTCTATGGCTGCGAACGGGATTCACTCGCCGTTAACCAAATATTTCTTTATTAGGGCAGGGCAGGCATATTTCTGGCTATTAAATTATTTCTAAACCAGTCTGCTAAAGTCTGTAGTGAAGTCTGTGTAGGGTTTTCCAGCTCCATTTCTTTTTACAAGACACCCTGCTCACTTGAGACCTCTGCCGGTTGTTGCAGCGTCGTTGGAAAAATACAAATTAAAGTCGCGTGATGCCGCGTGATGCCGCGTGATCCCACGCGCGGACCGCGAGGGAAGCTGGCCAAGTCGAAGCACTGCCCACTGTACATGTAGCATAGTCACACAACAAGCCTTTTTGTGCCACAAGGACATCAAATATGAAAAAATGGTGCAAATGGTGGTTCGGCACAATTTGCAAAGGGTTAAAATAAACTTTTTGGTAACACACCATAATAAGGTGCCATAATAAATAGCAAACTAGTAATTACCTAACCCTTTGTTAATATTTGTTAATTGTTACTAAAATATCTATTTGGCACAAGTTAATAGTTTTTTCATCATTAATTAAATATTAGCCTAGTTTGCATATAATCTGTATGTTAATGTTTTAACAAATCTTAACTAATATTGTATTAATATTTGTTAATAGTTAATTCAATGTCTTTTTGGCACTAATTAACAGTTATTTCTTACATCTTTTAAATGTTAAATGTTTATTTACAAACTATATACTAATATAAAAGTTAATGACATATTATTATTTATCTAGTGGAGTAACACGCTCTGGAAATTCACAATTTCGTTGCCGTTTTTTTTTTTTTTTAAAGCAGTGTAGTAAGCAGTGTAGGCTCTACTGTCCACTGCTGGTCTTGACAGACAAAAGCTAACAATATTATTTTCCATTATTCAGCAATGACATGACCAAAACAAAATTCAAGTGAATGTAAATATTTTAATAAGGGTGTTTCATTCCAATGTTAACCTGTTTCAATTGGATCTGTGTTTCATATGAAATGTATCATTATTAAATGTAGATATAGATCAGCACTTACCTTGCAGTAACAATGAATTTGTCAACATTCTTCTCACAACTGATAATGTGATTTGAACTTGGACTGTATTTTGCCAGTGTTCTGTTTTCTTTCATTTTGGTCACCTCATACATTGAGTGACAGAACACCCTGATTTGTCATACTATATTTACATATTTGGTATTGTTGGATTCAGTACAACCCCACCTTTCCAACAAGCCATCATATGTGTTTATATGATAATCCCTGGCAAAGCAGCCACAAAGTAAATGAAAACATTCTGCATAGATATTCATTTTTTGCATGTCCGCTTATTTTAGGTATGTGTTTACATGTCTCTATTTATTCCATACATCAAGATATTCACATCCAGTCTTTTCTAGTAGGTACAGCAACTTCCTGACTATAAACATGCCAAGTTTCAAAGGTCTCAGAGCTTGTGTGATTGATCTACACTAATTTATATGCCTTAACTCCAATACGGACAGGCTATATTTTAGTCCTTTTTTGGTTTTGTGGTGTATAACAATATCTGTTAATTTAACAATCTTGGCAGTAAAATAATTTTAGCCAAGAATCCATTTCATATATGGGAGACCTTAGAGATGAGGAAAAACATTGTTGGGTTTAGTTCTACCTCCGGTAGGGGTATCTCAAAAACGAAAGCCCTTTCTGACCATTTGTTACTAGCCTAATACCTCTGTGGTTGGCTGTCCTGTAATTGGTGACCCTCTGTCTAGTGTTTGAAAGTAGTGTACTCTTTGCCTTTGGAAGTACTATTTGGTTGCTGCTTGAATTTGGTGAAATTCAGTGGAGGTTGTGTAACAGAGTTAGAAATGTAGTTTAGTGTTTGTATGTGATTTTCGCCGTAATTAAGCAACTTTATTGAGATTGTTGTTTTGGAGCCCCCTTTGGAGAAACGGTATACTGCAGCTCTGCTGCGTTTTGTCCTTGTATTGTTGCCATAGCTGATCAGAAGCGGTATGCTTTGCATTGGGTAGGTTGACTGTATAAAGCACTCTCCACTTTGTTTTAATCTTGTAACTGTAAAATGTTGTTTTAAGTTGAAAACTTCGATATACCACCTGTATTATATTACTTTACATGTATTGTTAGGATTTTGGGTGCAATTCTAGCAACTTAGAGAACATTTATTAATGTTTTCATGCATGTAATATAGCCCATTCAAGTACTTCTTTTTATTTTGCTTGTGCAGATGCTGTTTTATGTATGCCAGTGCCTGAAGGCATGTTTTGTTTTAACTTTTCCTAAAGGAATAAATGTGATAAGCCAGTTTTGGTCTCAGTCCCTTCACCGTCTGACTAATAGTTATATATTACTAATATATTAATAAAACTTAACCAACTTTATTATAAGGGTCCCCCATACTGATAGTTATATGTTACTAATATATTAATTAAGCTTAACCAACTTTATTATAAGGGGCCCCACACTGATAGCTATATACTACCAATATATTAATTAAGCTTAACCAACTTTATTATAAGGGTCCCCCATACTGATAGTTATATATTACTAATATATTAATTAAGCTCAACCAACTTTATTATAATAGTCCGTGAGCCAGGGCCTCAAAATATGGAAACCGTTACCGAAAAAGTGGCAAAGACTACCATACCTTTTCTGAAAGCCTGGAATCTCAGCTTTTCAATGATGTATGATGGCCATCTGACAAGAGTAGCTGTTTTGAGTTATCACACATAATGTAAACTAAGGTTGAGAAAATAATGAGTATAAATCAAGCAGAACACCGACATAGCTGAGCATCTATATTGGAATATTTCACTTTGTTATGTTTGGTATCAATTTAAAGGGGAGACTCTGAGCTTTCATTTAAATCCTTTTGTGAACATTTTGGATAAGCCAACCCTGGAGCTCTTCAAACTTTTAATCACACACATTTTCCTGCCATTTCTGCCTAAGGTATCTTTTGTCTTTTAATCCTGTGGCACCAGGGAGCATCAGAGAAACAAAATCCAAACACTGAAATACTGGCATGACCCTAAGGTTTCAGAAAATGTATCATTTACCCATATTATCTGATTTGGAGGGGGTGATTTTTAGTCTTATATCAGACATGGCGTTTGAGAAAATAATGCGTATAAATTAAGCAGTGACACTGACATAGCTGAAAATCTAAAAACGAGCAAATGAGACATGGATTCTTATGTTTTAAGGTGTGGTACAGTAAACCCAATTATGACATTGCCATTACTGTAAAAGGTCAAGGTCATGACCTTTAGGCATGGTCAATGACATTTTAGCACAGATTGCATCATTCAAGGCCAGGGACAATATTGACAGGCTGAAAGAGACACTGACAGGCCATGGAACATCCCATAGGGTCAATGGTATAGCAGTGCAGCCTCGGATGTTCGGTCCTGAACTGCCTAGACCAGCTTGTGATTTGCCCAAGAGCAAACAGAGAACTGTTTCTGTATCTTTGCCAGCTCTGCCAGTGTATGCTGTGGGAACTAGGTGTGGTCCTCCAACTAGATTCTATGTTGAGGTCAAGACAGATATCTGTGCTGATGCTTTGAAGAAGAACTTCTTATGGTTGCTATGCAGACTGCACTCTGCCACAAATCAAAGCGTTCCTAGCTGGACAGGTTACAACATCTTAGCATCAAACTCTGTGGATGTTATTCCCAGTGTTGTCAGCTATCGGCCAACCATCAATGCCCCAGCCACCCAGATGGCAACTGTTCATGAGATTCATCTTCAAAGTAAAAAAAAAATCATGACTTCCTTACACATCAGCAACAGGTCAGTTGCCTTTGATCAGGCTCCCTACTGTAAAGTTACAGAAATTCTGTGGGCACATAGAGACAGGTTTCCCAACATTGTGCCAAGACTTGGAGTCTTTCACACCATCTGTATGTTCTTGGGTGTGATTGGGAAGCGCTTCCAGGCTGCAGGCCTAAGGGACATATGCATTGAATCTGGAGCTGTGGCTGAGGGATCTGTCAGTGGTGTTTTGGATGGCCATAAGTACAAAGTCATGTATGAAGCCCTCCTGAGGCTAGTCTGAAATTAGTTTTCCCAGTGGCTCACAGAGAACCATCCTGATGCCCACGATCTCCTAGATATCCTGCCCCTAGACTTGAGTGTCTTTTCTGAGTGTATATCATCAACCACTGTTGAAGAATCACTTGACCGTACAGTCTTTCAGAAAGGTCCATCAGTACTTCTGTGAATTCCTGCAGCATCTCAAGTCTCAGTAAGGTCCACTGGCCAGCTCTGGATGTCATATATTGACATGGTGGAGGTTGTACTAAACCTTGTGAGGGCATCACGTGAAGGAAACTGGGCATTGCACATGGCTAGCATTTATTGTTAATTTCGTCAGACGAGACGAGAGGAAATATGTTCGTCAACGACCTTTTTTTTCATGACTAAGATGAGACGATGACGAGACAGCTGTAATGTCCTGAAACACTGACTAAGACTATCTTAAGATGCATTATTGTTGACCAAAAAAACAAGACTAAAATGTTTTGCATGAAATAAAAACTAAGATAAAATCTCTCTTCATTTTCGTCTACAAAATGAGAAGACAGAATATCTAGCTGTTACGTTTTCAAAATATTCCGAATGAGTTCATACGCAACAGCTTTCCTGTAGGCTAGTCTACATGCTGTTGTTGCAACCCTGTGGCTGCAACACGAAACTACATGGAAGAAGAAGAACACTGGAGATTTCTGCCAGAGTTAGCAAGCTAACTACCTAAGATTTATGCCACAATGCTACATACCCAGAAGTTGAAGCTTCTCTCATACAAATTAACATCCCCCAGAATGTCCATACGAAAATGTTCATGTAATGTCAACTATTTAACTAGTTAGACTGATGATGGAAAGTTTGCAAGCAAGTAAGCTAATATGGAAAGTTAGCTAGCAAGTTAGCTATGGCTAAGATGGAGAGTCGGTTTGGGGAATGTGTTGTGTTAGGGCGCATATCGCCATCTAGCGAGGCGGAGTCTACGACGGTGTTTCTCAAACTTTTCCAGTTTCAGGACCACTTAACTAACCCTAGCTAAAAAAACAAAAAAAAACAAATACCTACTTCAACAGTAGCCTATAATTAGTCTACACTATAGGCCTACTCACTGAACCACCTTGCTTATTGTCTTTGCACTTTGCTTATTGTGTGGATTCATACTGTATGATTTAAACTGGCATATCTTACATAGACAGTGTTGCAGAACTGTTTTTACATACAAGTTGGTTCAATATTGCAAACAACTCATCTATTTTATATTTTACCACGTCTGCTTTCTTGGACCACTTGGGATAGCTTGTGGACCACCAGTGATTCCCGGACCACACTTTGAGAAACACTGGTCACGAAATATGACAGTGGTCCAGTCAAATCTTTACTGTCTATGGTCAAATCCAAGCCGAGCTATAATTGTAGCTCGACTTACCTGTGCATGTAAACATACTGACTGACAAAAAATCAGAATGAGTAATTATAACAGACGAGTAGCCCTGTGGACACACAATATTGTTGGAAAATTGAGATGTGTGAAACACTATTTGACTCAAATGGTAATCAGAAATAATTTGTTATAAAAAAAAAATACTAAAATGTGTTGACTAAAACTGACTAAGACTAATATACAGTGGGTCCCAGTTAAAAATTGACACTTCATTCACGATCAAGGTGATTCACGCAGCTGGGTGAAATGTAAGTACAACTGCAGCCGCTTGGGGGCAGCATAGTCTGCTGTGGCGTTCCACGGTCGAACCGGACGGCGTATTCGACAGCAAGGGCTGTGATTGGCCGAGTTTTCAGTGCGTTTCTCTGTTTTTAGCAGCCCCTGCAACATGCTAGTCCACTGTAGCCTAAGCTTTGTACATAATGTTAAACATAGTTTTGGATTCAGTGGCAAGATTTCTTGATTGTACAGTGCCTGTCTCTCAGTAATGTTTTAAAATGAGAGCTTCGTCAGCTGGCAGTAGGCTACTTTGTCGGTAGTCATGAGAAGTTAAACTTGCTAACAGAACATAAATATGCTGCCCAGAAACCTTGTGAGTAGTTCTGATTTTTTTTTACTACACTAACGAGGTTGAAATATAGCCTTTGCCTACAGCATCTCCTTAACAGTAATGTTAACAAAATTACAGCATTCATATGACAAAGGAAAACGAATTCGGTCACTCAAGACTGTGCCACAGCAACCAGTGTAGGCTACATTCCTACCCGAAGCAGATAGCGTTGTCTGATGGTCGAGTGGGTTAATGCATGTATATCCAGAACAGGTCTGCAACTTTCAGGCAGTTCTGAGTTCGAATCTAGGCAGGAGCAGAGCCATATAAAGGCCTAGGCCTATTATCATTTTTTGCTAGGTGTTGCTCCTGGGAATACTTGTTTATAAGACGTTTGGTGATTAATTGATAGCTGTTTTTGGGACACGTCAAACGTTCTTTATAATGGCGATAATGGGAGTAAAAGCGACTGTTACAGCTGTTACAACTATAGGCTACAATGATTGCAATACAAAAATATGCGCGTGTTAGTTTAGTTAGTTTTGTGATTTTTTGCACTTTTGCCTCATGTGTTTTCAGGTTTTGACAAGATTGACCTTGGTAGACTCTGCATATGTTATTTCTCCGTATGGAAAATAAAGTCAATTTTCGACACACATCTGTTATTAGTTCAATAAGAAGTGTTGCTTGTTAAAACATGTGACTAGTGAAACTCAAATGATTTTAGAAATATTTAGCCAAAGCCAAAAAGTGTTAGAGAGAAGGAGAGACGCCGGTGCAGCTCAGATGTCTTCTTAATTTTCATTATTTAGTAAAAGGTGCAGAACATTATTAAACTTTAAAGACAGAATACGCACGCAGGCACATAACTAGGCTACTTGTTGTTTTCTTTTACTCGGCTATCTATATATGGTTATCAGCACACAATGTTGGGCTAATTCGCTAGTTATGTATATCACAAGTTTAAACAACGAAAACAGAAAAGATGGAGACAGCAAAGCTAGAGGAGTTATTCCAGATGGGCAAGAACAAAGTAGGCAATTGGTGTGCTTGTCAGACCGTTAGATTACAGCTGTTTAAAGCCAGACGTCACGGTACGCTAGAACAAAACTAAAGGTAACTTTAGCTATAGGGCTGTATCAATTTGTCCAAATTAATAGGTCATCGTAGACGTTGTTGTTGTATTATTGCATGTGGATATTGTTATGCTATGTAGGCTACTTTTTTTGCAATGCACGGACCTAAAACCGGGAAACGGACAAATATTGTGCACGCGTGAATTTGTTTATGCGGGGGTGGGGGTTGGTGGGTGTACGTACCATAGCTCTCTCTCTCTCTCTCTCTCTCTCTCTCTCACTCACACACACACACACACACACACACAGTACCTTTCTTAGCCACAGATAATTTTAGTGGTGATATGTGTTATGGACATTGTTATGCACATTATTGACTGCAGTTTATATCTCATCAATGTCAGTCCATGAATGCATATTGATCAGTTGTTAACTAATACTGTAGGCCTAGAAGTTTCATTTGAAAATGTTACTGTTGTACTGTTTGTTTTTTATTTCAGCCACACTGTTTTAAAGTGGTTAGGACCATTACACACCAATTTTGAATAAGCCATACTGCAATACCGATATCATGGTTGCACCATGCACATGTTCGCCGATTATGTGGCCCTCAGTAACCTATAAATTCAATGATGTGGCCCTCTATGAAAATGTGTTTAACACCCCTACCCTAAAATATCTGTCCTGGCCTGGTTGCACCGGATTGTGGCCAAACGACAGAAGCGCGGAGAACCCTCCTTTGTCTACCAAAAAGTGTTACTTTGTGCCCCGCTAGCTCCCCACTGCTTGTGAAAGAAGGGGGTGGGGAGTGGGGCTTAACGTGAAAAAAGCTTAATGTCCCAAAGCGGCAAAGTCATAATGGTAGGCTACAGGAAGTGGGGAGGGTATGGGATGACCAGAGCCGTCTTGGCTGTGCTATTCAGAAAGCATCTTATTGTCTTTCCAGGCACACAGCTCGTTATAGCCTATCGAAAGTGCCTTAGCAGATAGGCTCTGCTCTTAGGTTTGGCCTCACAGCGAACTCAACCCTCTTGTTGCTTGCAGTTTGTTAAATAAAGCGATGCAGATTACATTATTTATTTCTGATTAATTGCGTCTTTTTTGCAACATCTGCTTGTTAGGCTGGGCTACTGTTAATGTCCTGTACAGGTTCAACTGTTCAACAATTGCTGGTGTAGGCCTACAGGCTATAATCAATTAGGGACTGTTCGTTATTTATTTAAGGGGCTACGGAGGAGTTTTGGGGCGTTAGTCAAAAAGACGTGACCTCCCTGCCGCCAGCAAGACATTTTTCTGTGACCCTCCAAAGTGATTGAGAAAAAACGCATGACCCTCCCCAGTCCCAACAATTTAGGCCTTCGGTCTACTGGGTCAATTTGGGAGCTTGCATGCTACGACTCCTTCCTTGAAATGCCTTGAAAAGGCTGTCGTTTGCACAATTTCACAAATAATCACTGGGACCGAAACAAACCTGTCAACTTTTCCCGGGTTTATCGCGTATTTTAACTTTTTCCTCGCTGTCTTAGGAGGAGCTGCAGGGCCGCCGCAAGGGGTGCGAGGCCCTGTACTGAACTTGACAGATGCATGAACTTCGTGCATGAAATCATGCGATAGCTTACTTTACACATAGCCAAGGCTACCGTCGGTGCATTTTAATAGTAGCCTAGTCTAATAAGCTACACCAGCTTGTCTTTAAGAGGGGACATTTTATAGCCTATAACATTAGCTGAGTCACATATTTGGCCATATGGTGTTTATCATAGGCTACATCATGAAACCAAATAGTGTAACAAAGGCGAACACTTTAACAGGGGAAATTAATTGGGCATGAATCATTGTGCTGAACGGTATTTGTCAATGCAGAAACACACACGACATTCAAACTGTTGATAAGATGTGCACTATGGAAATTGGTCTGTAGGCTAACAATGTACTTGTACAGGTGAATGTTCAACAATTGCTGTACAGGCTATAATCAATTAGCTAAATCATTAGTCAAGCTGTTTAAATTCATGCTACATTCAAACGCAAAAGGTGCTTTGATATCTTTTTCGTTTGAACGTCGGCAAGCAGGCATGCTGCGGTTGCAATGAATGAGGATAATTGGTTTTATCTGTGGATTTATTTTTTGCATTATTTCGCTCCAGTCTCAACATCACTTTCCACACGCATCTAAGTTCTAACACATATCCCCTCTCGCTTTCTCTCTCTCCATCCCTGCACACTGTGCTTTCTTAAAGGAGCTGCACCATCTTACAACAGTTGCATCTACATTTTCATATTATAATGTTTTGTCAAGTGTAAGCTTAAACTACCGTGATCAATTTAAGTTCCGTGCCCCATATTATAAGCTGAAAGTCTCATGCTTTATCGTTACACTATCAAATCTATAAGTAACCGTGACAAATAGGGTATAAGATATATAAACTCACGCTATTGTATTATCATATATGTTTGGTAATGGCTCAGCTTTCTCTGATTGTTCTACTGACTTGGAAAATGCATCATGGAAGCAGTCAAGTCAAGTCAAGTCGTATCAAAAATAGTAGTGGCAGAACTCCAAAGTGACACCTTGTGGTTGTTTGTGTCAACTGCAGTTTGTGCCATTTCTGCTGAGAAAATGGGGTGCGTGATTCCTGAAGGAACCCGTCCAAACTTAACTGGGACCCACTGTACCTTTAGTTTTCTTTTGACTAAAACTAGACTAAAATGACGAGACTTTTAGTCGACTAAAACTTGACTAACAAAAATTATATTTGAATGACTAAATATGACAAAGACTAAAAAGGACATTTCGTCACAAGAATAAGACTAGGACTAAATTAAAAATAGGTGACAAAATTAACACTACTAGCATTCGATCAATCATCCCCTGGACCTTTGCCTATGATAAGCCGTGGGGCCTACTGGTTAGCGCTTCAGACTTGTAACTGGAGGGTTGCCAGTTCGAACCCAACCAGTAGGCACGGCTGAATTGCCCTTGAGCAAGGCACCAAACCCCTCACTGCTCCCCGAGTGCCGCTGTTGTTGCAGGCAGCTCACTGCGCCGGGATTAGTGTGTGCTTCACATCACTGTGTGTTTACTGTGTGCTGAATGTGTTTTACTAATTTACAGATTGGGATAAATGCAGAGACCAAATTTTCCTCACGGGATCAAAAGAGTATGTACTTATACTTATACTTAATCTGAATTATGCAAGGTCACTTACTGTTTACTACTCAGAGATGAGCCATATTGAACATGAGAAACCAGATCTGTACATGTTTCTCTGTGAAGTTGGCTTTTCGGCCCAGCTGAGTGCAACAAACACATTTGGCAGGGTTCCGATTGACCAGAGCCTAGAGGAAACTGTCAGTCGGGACACTCAGACAGCTGGAGGCACAAAAGGGTTCAGCTTGAACCCAGCAGCTGTCTCAAGATATTACCTTACTGCTGAGTACAAAAGCACTTACCTGTCTATATTGAAAAGCTCCCTGGGACTCCAACAAAGTGACTTCTCACAAGGACCTTGGACAAAGCAAAATTGGCAAAGACGAAGAACACATTACAAGCACTGTGGATCTCTGTCTACTAGAAGTACAGCACCAGCAGATGTTGCCGAAGACCTTCTGAATTCATACACCATTGGCAAGAATGCCTACAGAACCTTCTCTGCTGAGCGTGTTGAGTAATCCTCCTGCAAAGCAGTTCCATGCACCACTCTCCAAGATGAAACTGAAACGTTCTCCTCAATGCAGGGAAAGGCAAAGACATGCAAAACTGGGAATAAAGAAGTTATCCTCAAAGCTGATAATCAAATATTTGCCCAGATGGTACTGATTGCACAGAGTAGACAGCTCAACCTGAAGGAGGTGTTATCTCATCCCCTTGGACCACTTCTGTGGGCTCTTGCTTCACCAGATGGCAATGTGAGGAAGACTTGCAAATCCTCACTTGCCAAGCAACTGCTCAAGTTCCCATGTGTTGCTGAATCATTGCCATTAAATTCCACCTGCGTAATAGATGGCATGGCACTTGTTCAGAAGCTGAACAGTGATGGCAAGACATTTGCTGATATTGCAGACTATGCCTTGTCCACTGTGCTAGCTGAAGCAAGTGACAGCACCCGTGTTGACATTGTTTTTGATGTATAGAATGAGGCTTCTATCAAACACATGGAGAGAGTGGCCAGAGGTGCAGACTCAGGCACAGAGGTCAGACAGATCACTGCAGGTCACAGAGTTCAGCAATGGAAGAGATTCATACAAAGCAACAACAACAAAACAAATCTTGCTACCTTCTTGCTCAAAGAGTGGAGCAAAGAACAGTCTAGAACAAGACTCGGTGAAAAGGTTCTGTACACTACAACCAAAGATCAGTGTTACAAGCTGACCCAACAGGGAGTACACAAGGTAGCAGACCTGTCGTCCTCTCAGGAAGAGGCTGCCACACGTATGCTAGTCCATGCTTGCCATTCTTCAAGGACTAGTCACAAATATGTCATCCATGTGTCTGATGACACTGATGTCTTGGTGATAAGCCTGGCTACCAGTGACGCACTCACATGTGACCTGTTCCTGAAGACGGGGACAAAGAATCGCACCAGTTACATAAACATCTTACAACTCGCTCATGGTCTGGGTTCACAGTTGTGTCAGGCTTTGCCTAGTTTACACGCATAAACAGGCTGCGACACTGTAAGTGCATTTGCAGGTCGTGATAAAGTGTCAGCCCTAAAACTTCTTCAGAAGAATTAAAACTTCTGTGAGACCTTTAAGAGGGTTGGGGCAGACTGGACAATGACACCTGAGTTGTATGCAGCCTTACAGGAGTTAATGTACAGCTCCAAGTCCAGAATCACCAACATCAGTGAAATGAGGTATGCCCTTTTTCTCTCAGGAAGCACTGTCTCAGAGCTAACTATCAAGGTGCTATCTGGAGAAGATGCCTTGAGAACAACCCTGAAGTTCCTTCCCCAGTTGAGCATGGGTGGTCTAGAGTGGACCAAGATGGTGACTTGCAGCTCTCCATAGACTGGTTCAATGTCTCCATTGGTCCACAAGCAGTACTTGAGTTTCTGTCCTGCTCATGCAAGAGGGACTGTGGGCTAGTCCACACGTACCAAACTGATCTTTTTTTCCTCCGTCTTCCCTGGAACCGTATCAAGAATATTTGCGTCTAAACGGATCCATCTCAACACGACTCAACACGTTGCTTCATATCCCAGGCCTATAGGTGCCACTGTTTCTGTTACAGAAATTGACCAAAACTTGCGCGCTGTAGGCTATACAAACAGACAGAATAGGCTACGACGAAAATGGCTAGTGCAAGGAAACCAGAATTGTTTGTGTGGACTATAGTGAACTGTCAACTGTAGTCAATTGTAAAACTAACTAGAATGTAATGCCAAAGGAATTACAATAGTGGATGGAAAGCTGCTAAAGTTGGTGGGGAAATTCCTGAAAAAAAAAAAAACATTAAATCACTTAATCTTTGAGTTCATACAAACCCTCGTACCAAAAGACCTTGTGTGTCAAGGCGTTCTTGAGATATAACACTCAAGGTGTTTTTCACCTTGACATTTGACCTTTGACCTCCAACATCAATTCACTTCATCTTTGAATCCATACAAATACTCATACCAAATTTCAGGCATGTATGTCAAGGCATTCTTGAGATATTGCACTCAGAGTGTTCCTTGACTTGACCATTGACCTTTGACCTCCAACATCAACTCACTTCATCTTTGAGTCATACAAACACTTGTACCAAATTTGAAGCACATGCGTCAAACCGTTCTGGAGATATAATCGCATAAAGCATGAGATATGGCTGTGACTTTTATTTTGACACACGGGAAACACTTAAACAGGATGTGTAGTTTTAGGGAGCACCAGATTGTATGCATTAGAAGCTGAGACGGTTGATTTCACAGGTGACACCTGTGTCAGTGTTCTAATTAGCCGGGGAACTACTCTGGGAGCTTAACAAGCGCAGCTGCCTTTAGGCCATTATGACATCACAGCCTTTGAAGTCTAAGGGGGAAAATTGAGCTTTTTAACATTTTTAATCCCCTATTTCTCAAAAAGTATAAACTTTATAAAAAATCTGAAATAATAACTCTCTTGCCCCACTCCAGACCTTCAGAACGGTTATTTCAACATGTCTGTACGTTAAGCGGTTAGAGTCGCATTAATTCTTGAAAAGGTAAAAAGAAAAGGCTATAATAATAATAATAAGAAGAAGCCAGGAGATTTCAAGATAGTGGATTCCATCCACTATAATAAACTTCATTTTTACGGTTTATGAATGGTGCAGTCCTGTCCTTTAGTTGGCTAATGCAGGTACAAATAATCTCCTTTACTTTCTTTGGTTGTAGAGAGTCCGCGATTCACATTAGTTTTGGCAATCACCGCAAGTGCATAGGCTACTAAACGCTAGGCCTACCCAAGTTCTAGGCTATTCCGTCGCCACATTTATAATATTGCTATAATAGGCTACCTTGCTACCGGCACTATGCACAAATTAATTTAAATTTACCCTGTACTTCCCTAATAACTTCTGACTAATTCTCTTGCATCACTGACAGTAGCTAGAAGTCCAAGTCATGAGCTATTGGCGCTGGGCAGCACCAGTTGTGATAATTATCTTACTGAGTGTAATCGTAGGTAATGGCATGTATGAAAACTAGTATTGTGACATCAATACGCAAGTATGTGGTTTTGCCGTCCAAATGAACTTGCAAGGGCTACAGTTTCAGATTTTTCACCCTGGGACTAGGTTTAAAAAAAGTTCGATGCAAAACCTGTGCGTTTAACCCAAAAAGCGTCTCCGTGTGGACGGGGCCTGTGTCACTCCATCATGTCAGTGTGTTGCCAACAACTTGCCAACAACACTGACCTATGCCATGCAAGACAGTGCAAAAACCAGAAGGATGACTTTGCTGATGAGAAACAATCCTATTCCTCTGATGAGGATTCCGACGAAGAGTTTGATTAGTGTTGTGCCCTTGAATGATGCAATCTGTGCGAAAATGTCATAAAATGTCATTCCTTGACCTTTTACAGTAATGGCAATGTCATAATTGGGCTTACCACACCTTAAAACATAGGAATCCATGTCTCATTTGTTATACCGTTTTTAGATTTTCAGCTATGTCAGTGTTCTGCTTAATTTATACACATTTTCTCAAACGCCATGTCTGATATAAGACTGAAAATCACCCCCTCCAAATCAGATAATATGGGTAAATGATACATTTTCTGAATCCTTAGGGTCATGCCAGTATTTCAGTGTTTGGATTTTGTTTCTCTGATGCTCCCTGGTGCCACAGGATTAAAAGACAAAAGATGACTTAGGCGGAAATGGCAGGAAAATGTGTGTGATTAAAAGTTTGAAGAGCTCCAGGGTTGGCTGTACTTATCCAAAATGTTCACAAAAGGATTTAAATGAAAGCTCAGACTTTAAAATGATACCAAACATAACAAAATAAAATATTCCAATATGTCCAATATAGATGTCCAGCTATGTCAGTGTACTACTTGATTTATACGCATTATTTTCTCAACCTTAGTTTACATTATGTGTGATAACTCAAAACAGCTACTCTTGTCAGATGGCCATCATACATCATTGAAAAGCTGAGATTCCAGGCTTTCAGAAAAGGTATGGTAGCCTTTGCCACATTTTCGGTAACAACCAACCCCTCTGGCTCACAGACTATAAGGGGCCCCACGCTTATAGCTATATACTACTAATATATTAATTAAGCTTAACCAAATTTATTGCAAGCGTTTCTGGCGCCGACAAAAGTGGTGGCATGTCAAGGTAGCTCCGTATTTTTTTCTTGAATTACCCCTTCGGGATCAATAAAGTATCTATCTATCTATCTATTGTAAGGGTCCTATGGGGAGTGGTTCATATTGGGATAGCCAGAAGCACAGCTTGATAACAATTAGTTAAATAATAATAAGTCATTAACTTATCTATTAACATATAGTTTGTAAATAAACATTTAACATTTAAATTATGTAAGAAATAACTGTTAATTAGTGCCAAGACATTTAGTTAACTATTAACACATATTAATACAATATTAGTTAATAGATTTGCTAAAACATTAACATACAGATTTTATGCAAATAACAAATATTTAATTGATGATGAAAAAACTATTAACTTGTGCCAAATAGATATGTTAGTAACAATTAACAAATATTAACAAAGGGTTAGGTAATTACTAGTTTGCTATTTATTATGGCACCTTATTATGGAGTTTTTCTTTTTTTCCATTCAACTGCATCTCTTCATCTTCATCTTTCTCACTTTCTTTCACTTCTTTTTCTAAATTTCACTATCTTTTGGCTCTCTCTCTCTCTCTCTTCCCTACCTCCTAATTTCAAATTCCCTTTAATCTTCCCTTTAAAAAAATGTACTTGCATATTCAACTGCTCAACTTCTACAGTAAGGCTCTCTTTCTTGGTGTTTCTCGACATTTAAGTAGGAATATTGATGGTTCTTTGGTTATGGTTATATGATTTGGCAGACGCTTTTGTCCAAAGATGTTGCTAAATTCTACACTTCCTCTGCTCAAGTGCAAACATAGTGCTGTCTCAAAATAAAAATAACAATTTGCACACTTAACTGCTAAACTTCAAAGGTTCTCTTTACTACTACCTAGTAACCTCCATAGCAACCAAGATGATTATCCTAGCAACCACAATATCCACCACTTTATTTACCATTGCAACACTGTCTACCCTAGCAACCATCTCAATTACCCTAGCAACAATCTAGCAACCACTACAATAATGTCAACCTAGCAACCAACATGATTACCCTAGCAACCAGAATAGCAGCAATTTTATATAGCATAGTAACCATTATGATTACCCTAGCAATACCCTAACAATCACACCTATAATGTTAACCTAGCAACCACCATAGCAACAAACATGATTAACCTAGCAACTAGCATACAGTGGGCATCGCTTTCAAATGGCCACTTCAGTCGCGCATTACGAAGCGTGAAGCTGCGTAAAGCATTAGTACCACTTTCAGCCACTGTGCGTCGCTCTGCCACTGTACATCGCTCTGCCTGCCGCCCCTTCCGAAAAAGCTCGATTTACCTCGATTTAGGCTACTTGGGTATGGCTTAAGGCTTGACTACACGGTGGTAACGAAAATCGAAATTTGCTGTCTACATTATTGTCAGTGTTGGGGTAGCGCGAACTTCATAAAATCAAAACAGTGGTGTGATAATTGAGCCAGTAGAGAAATAACTGTTCAGAATTAATCTGTAGCCTTGGGTAGGCTTCTGCGATGTTGTTAACAGGCTACGCTATAGAGGCTTAGACAACTATGACCCACGTTTTGGATTCGTAAATTAATTTGCCCTACTTCTTGACTGCAATGTAGTCAATTGACTGTTTGACATGTCATTTTTATTTTTCTGTACAATAAACAAATACATCTGCTGTATGCCGCAGAATTACATTCGTATTTGGAACTTACATAGTCCAATGCATCGTTACACTACGTTAGTGTTTCCCAAAACCATAGTAGCAACGAACGTTCGCAACCACTATCGTAAAGTTGTGTAGTTACAACTACACCTCTCGACCTGTGGTAGAATGCTAGTAGAAGCATAGTTCCAGGGATCTTCATGTCAAAGACGTCACTGACACCAGTTATTTGTTTGCAAATTAATAATCATAAATATATTTAGGTTTCTAATTGATATTTACACTTCTAACCACCATACATCCATATTTTAAAATGCCCAAGGCAGAAAAATACATAAATTAAAAGTCAATTTGTAGCCATGTGCACGTAAGTAAAAGTCACACACCTGCAGATAATAATAAGGTGGTGCACACCTTAGCTGATATAAGTATATATATATATTTATCTATGGTAACTATATCATAACTAAATATATTTATCTATGGATCTATTTATCAGTGGTAACGCTGAACTGGCAGCAACAGCTAGAGGCCTCAGTTAATGGTATTAGGTCAAATTTGATGGTGATATATACACTGAAGAAAAAAAGAGTCAGCCCTTCAGATGATCCGTTTTAGACAGAACTTAGGTTAGAATCTTAATGTTCACACAGCACAGCTCAGGTCTGAAAAGAGAGGTCTAACAGCACAGCTATGTTTCACAGATGTTACAGCACAGGAATGATTCAAAGGTATGAATGGTTGACAAATATGATTCACAGGTATACATGTTCCATATAGTTAGTGAGTATAGTCCTCACACAACAATATAGTTCTCAGAATGTCTCAGTGTAGATCTCAGATAAGTCTCAGTATGGTTAAATGGTATGTGCACAGACATGGTAACATGTTTGTAAGAATGTATATTAGTATGTTGCTAGCAACATTGTCAGAGATGTATGGTTGACAGGTGTGCACACAGACAGGCACACACGTAATGTCATACATGGTCATCACCACTGGTCTGGTCTGGAACCTAAAAGACAAAAGCAAACAAGTTTAACAGTTATGCCAAAACAATACAAGGAATGTCTGCAATTGTCCTAACAGTAGCCTATTCATGGCTTTCATAAGGTCCCTTTCCATGAAAACGTAGCCATGGCCTATTTGATACACAAACAAGCAGTGAACAACGTTACAAATTTGGTAAAAATAAAAACAGGAGCATATTTGTTAGCTTTAACTAAAATGTGAACGGTGGAAGCTATAACGTTATGACCATCAACAATGAGTCACGTTATTCATGCCCTTCATGACACCCATGATGGGTTTCATCAGGTTCCTTCACATGGGTCGGCAACAGGCGGCCAAAGCTGGCCTACCGAAATTATTTGGCCCAGCCAAATTATTCTGGTAGTCCATTTTTTTAGGTTGACCCATCTCCTGACAATGTTACAATGTTTATTGTTTGCCTATAAAGAGGAATGGAAAGAAAATTTTGCGTTCATCTTACCCGGTTTCACAAATGCAAAGCCTGTGTATCTGATATGCAACAACACGGTCACTGTTTGAAAAGAATATCATACCGCACTACGAAACTGATGTTGAAGCGCTGGTCGCAATGTTGAAGCGCTGGCCGAGGGCTATGCACAGAGTAGGCCAGCAGGATCCAGTGTGTTCTGGTCTTCTTTCTCATATTTGTTTAAGCACCCACCTGCAGTCTGATTGGTGAATAGGCTATTTGTAAATCGATGTCGTAAAATAAAGCATTTTAAGAATAAAAGTAAGATAGACTTTATCCAAAGAAGTAATTAGAATAAGTCTGTGTCAGTGCTAAAATTATTGTTGCCTAGTGTAGTAGTGCCCACATTTACTATTCACAATATTGAAAGGGGAGATAAGTGAAATTAATTACTCAAGTATACCATCAATGGGCCCATACATGGTTTATTTTTTTCACAAGTTATTTTTATCCATTTTCCGGTTGAATGTGTTATGCACTTCATTGAAATGTGCTGTAGGCCTGGGCTACATTTTGCACATACACTTGCATATTTCTCAATATGAAAACTTCCTTATTTTCAACTGAACTCTAAGACAATGAACATACAAAGTATTTTTAGTTGTTATGCCCTTTATCATGTGTCCTACGTGTTGTGCACGCACTTCTGCTGTAGCATTTATTTCAGTTTATTCAGCTATATTTCTGAAGACATTGTGTTGTCTCAGGCCTGCTGCAAATTTTTTGACATTTGATTTGAAATAATCAAATGTCTTACAGTTAATTCAGAAAGTAACTTTCTTTGCATTCACTTGATTCCCAATCAAGATACACTGCTAATAATTGCTATACATTGTTAATATGGACTTCTGAAAAGTTCTGAAATGCAAAATAATAGAATTTTAATCATGTGATTAATATGTGATTTAATATGTGATTAATCGCGATTAACTATAGAAATTCAGCGATAAAGACAGCCCTAGATTATTCACATGCTTCGACTGTTTGGACTCCACAATTGGTTACCCGTTTTTTTTTTTTTTTTTTGTACAGACCTGCAGAGCTGTCTCATCTGTGTTGCTTGCCGAGCACCCCGTCCACAGCAGGCCCCTGTTGTTACGGAGTCCTTCATCACAAAGCAAGACCCAACAGGTAGCCCACTTGCTTACACTGATGTCTTACACTTGTCACACTGTCAGCCCCAGAAATGAACTGATCTTCAGAAAAAGCCTGGAATAGTGGATTAGATGCCTTTTGTTTTGCACTGGTGAACTACGGATGATTGCATTGCATTCTTATTATTACAGTTTTAGTATCACACAGTTCCAAGTCAGATTCACAGCCATTCAAAGCAAATCTATATGGATAGGCTTGTTACAGCTGAACCTGATATAATTCAGCAATGTCAAATCTTTTAATTATTCAAATGGTATTCTGGTGATTTAAGAACAGTAGTCTTAGTAAAATGTCAACGAAACCTTGGGCCTCACATTTTAGTAACTGAGTAAATGAAGTTGAGTTTTCAGAAAATTTTAATTCTGTCCAAGCATCTCCAGGGCACCAGGCTAAACTTTCACATTGATTGCACTGGTGTGCCAGGTCATGCCACTGCAAATAATACGTGATCAGTGGTCAGCGTCACAGCTAAGAGAGGCAGAGTAGGAACGACTCTTCACAGAACAAGTTTTTTCCCCATACTATTGAATGGGTTTTTTCACCAACCTCCATAGATTGTATGAGACTGCTTTGTACTCCATGTTCCCAAATGCATGCCCCAAGTTGTATGTAGTAGTGTGTTTATTTAGGGCATTGCAGATGGAATGAGTTACCCATGGCTTTTGGTCTGGTTATGTCCTCATGGTGATTTTGGGGACACTAGCTTTCCAATAAACCCTCCTACTGCTTCCATAAACACACTGATGTTATCAGAGCTGCATATTTACACATCCCAGTCCACAATGCTCAGTACATCCTAGACAGTGGCCTCAGACTGCTCATGTTTTAGGTTTTGTTTGTATCTAGGCATATTGCAGCGTGGTCAGAATTGCTGAATGTGAAGTGGTTGAGCTTTGTACTCTTTAAATAAAATGTAGCAGTGATCAAGTGTCCACTCCCCTCTGGTGCTACATGTGATGTGCTGGTAAAAATTTGGCATCACATTTTTGAAACTGACTAAAATCCTCTTTCCCTATTAAAGGGGAACTTGGCAACTATTCAACGTAATAAACCCGTTTAGAAATCATTTAGATGGTTAAATGACCTGTTCTGGTGAAAATGGTGACTTTCCCCGCTGCCCCTAGCATCCCCAGGCGGAAAACCAACCTTGCAACATTGAGACTACCGTCCCGGAAAGAGAAGTGAGAAACAAGAAACTCGTTTTAAATCGTGTTTCTTACCTTGTAACATCCACATTGTTCTTCCGAACTTATGCTAACCGTTTCGCTAGCTTGTAAATAAATCCATGTGCTTTATCGTTACCTTTTTCCATAGTTTGAAATAGCATAATGCACAATTTCTCCAGCAGAGGCAAATATAGCTAATCCTGCCAAGTTTCCTTTTAAAGCTGCATCCAGGTTGTTACTCTAAGTGCCTGCTGAGAGTACCATACAGTGCATCAGTGCTGTGTAGTTGTCTACTTGGAATATAAACAGTGGTCACAATGACTGACATAAACTCCTGAGATAAAAAGATTTGCATTTTACTGAGTTTGACATGGGAGGGTAAGACAATATAAAAACACACTTAAGTGCGACCTGAATAGTGTCAAACGGGGAAAACATAGCATTAACTTGAAATGAAAGAAAATGAAAAAAAAAAAATGTAATAAAGTTAATTTCATTGTCCACGCGCAAACACTCAAACCAGAGTTTTTGAAAATCTTCATTTTGGCTGGAGTTGTTAAAAACAAAACGCATAATTGAACTCATAACTTCAAGACATACTGTAACGTTAAACCTAGGTGATCACCCAACTTGTGCTTTTTGTTTCTGGAGTGGCCACCGAGGTCCTCAGCCTTAAACCTCATCCAAAACATGTGGTGTTTTTTTTTTATTTATTTTTTATTTTTTTTAGATAAAGCAGAAATAGCCTGCAATCCAGACATCACTGGGCTGTAAGCTTTTGGATGTGTAGAGTGGTTTAAGGATACCAATTTAGAGGTGTCACAATCTTGTGGTTACATACCATATGTCAGGTTACAGGGGGTGCTCCACTAAAAACTCTCATTTTGTTGTTTAATGATTTTACATATTTACTTCTTAATCTTTTTTCATTAAATTTGAACTTCATTGAATAATAAGTAAAACACTTATTCTGACAGTTTATTAAAAGATTAGTTCATATGTTTTTATCAAACTGCAAATGACCAAAATGTAATACTATATATATATATATATATATATATATATATATATATATATATATATATATATATATATATATATATATATATATATATATATATATATTTATGAACTATCCATATTATCAATGCTGTTATTCAGATAGCTTGCATGTACTACAGGAAAAATAATCTCCATAGAGACGAGTGCTCTAAGAGCCACTGGTCGGCCGGGTTGGGAGGACCTGGTCAGGAAATGCATCTATGCCTTTTTCCAGCCCCAGGGCAAGGAGCCCTCCCATGCCAAGAAGCTTCTTCATGAGGGTAAGGACAAAATATATTTTTTGAAGGGCCTAGCACAGAAGGTGCAGGACCCCATTGTGTTTCTATGTATTCTTATACTTTCTTCTGCCATGGGAGCCTATGGCAGCCCATAGAACAGTCGGGTGAAAAGTTATGAAATTTGGCACAGAGACAGTCCTATGATTCATTTCACCAAGTTTCATTTCTGCACCTCAATTTCTCTAGCGCCACCAATGGGTCAAAGTTGGCATTACATCCAGATTTTGAACTTTGAGGAATCCTTGGATGATGCCGAGTTCAACGCACCTCATGGCGCCAATTTCCGCCATATCAGACCTTCCGCCATATTTGATTTTATTAAAAGCAAAACTAAATTTTCACAGGTCACAAATTTGGTCTGATTTTCACGAAACTTTGTACAGATGATCTTCCGACCAAGCCTCACAAAAGATAGTTATAGGCGTTTCGATATTCGAAAGCGTTCGCTCAATACATCCAATCAAATTTGACGGCAAAGCCGCCAAACAGGAAGTGAGCTCATATCTCAGCAAGGCTTTGATGTATGAAGTCCAAACTTTGTAAAGGGACTTGTTAAGTGATTGTGATGACGCACTAGGAAATGTATATCATTTGGCCTCTATAGGGGGTGCTACAATACAGGAAGTGAGCTTGTCTCTCAGCAACGCTTTGATGTACAAAGTCCAAACTTGGCATAGGGACTTGGTACCTGATTGTGAGGACGCACTAGGACATTTGCATCATTTGGCCTCTAGGGGCGCTGCAAGTGAAGTGAGCTCATATCTCAGCAACGCTGGTGTCATTTGACCTCTAGGAGCACTGTAATAAAGAAAGTGAGCTCATATCTCAGCAATGGTTTGATATACTAAAGTCAAACTTGGTACAGGGGCTTGGTACATTGATAGTGAGGACGCACACTGAAATTGGCGTAATTTGGCCTCTAGGGGCGCTGTAATAAAGTAAATAAGCTTATATCTCAGCCATTCTTTATCGAATTGCCATGAAAGTTGCTGAGTGCTTGCTCATGCCATGGTAATGCCATTCCTGCTAGTGTACTGCTAGGCCCCCACATTGCTGCTTGCAGCTATATTCTTTTCTTCAATTTTCAAATTTTTATGGGAAAGAGGGCTTTTGTACTCAAAAGCTTTGTGACAAAAGCCTGTCCCTGCCCTCGTTTGGTTTTCTTTTAGATGTTTTTTAGCCAAATAAAGTAGGATTGATTGCAGACATATATTTGTCTCTTGGTAGTGATGACCCATGGTACAGCCATCAGTCCACTGTACCACTTCATACTCAGTGATGGAACTTCTCTCAGTGCCCAGACACGTTGCAAGTTTTGCTGCCCTCCTAATCCTGATGTACAGCCCTTCATCATGGGCATCCACACTATTGACAGGTAAAATGCAAAATACAGATCAAATTCAAATTTTCAAATAAAACTTGGTGTTGTATTTTTAAAGGGTGCCACCATTTCAGGGCCTCTCTCTGGGAAGGCGAAGTAGAGTTTTGATGCCCCATACTCATACGTTTTATTCCCCCCTTCAGGGAACACAACACTGCTTGCTCTCAGGAAAACTCTACCCCTCGCCTTCCACTACCCCTCAGCAGTTCCAGCCAGTCGCTCCTTTGTCGCTCCCCTGCTATCCAACCAGCCAGTGAAATTGTCAACAGCCTACATTTGAACAATGGCAACAATGCCAGTACAGGCTTAGCTACACCCACTACCCATGGAGGGTACCTGACCCCAAGTCGTGTTGGCCTCCAACAGGTCAGCAGCCCCTCTACATTGAGCTGTCCCCTCACAGTAACCCCTACCTCTTTCATGTCTCCCAGACCTCCACAAGGGAGCCCTGGTCTGGGTAGCCCTCGTGTGCCTGGAGGGCACCCTTTCTCCCCACCTTCTTGTGGACCAGGCGGCCTGCACTCTCCAGCAAGTGTGCTTGCCGGCCAGCAGATAGGTGAAAAAGGAACAGCCACCACCATAAGCTTCTCCCTTCCCACGAGGCAAACACTCACCCCTACTAGCTCCCCCATTTGTATACCCCCTGGACAACCCATAGAGGAGACACAGATTGGGGATGATGACTCCAAAGTAGCTGTGCTGTGCAACCTGAAACTCAATCAGCTGCTGGATGGGGGAGTGTTGGTCTCAAGTAGCCAGTCAGCTAATCAAGAGCCTTCTCATCTCCCACCTCTATCTGTCCAGTGCCCTGCCTCACACAGTACGCTGACGGAGCGCCACAAAATTTTGCATAGTCTTCTACAAGATAATAGCCCCGTGGAACAGGCTGATGCCAACAGGAAGGAGCCTGACATCAAGAAAGAGCCTCCAGTCAGCCCTAATTGTGGCTCCAGGGAGCCTCAAGACCACCAATTGTTGCGCTTCCTCCTCGACACAGATGAGAAAGACCTGGGAGACCTGCCCCCACCAGCTGCTCTCAGTCTGCAAACAGTACGTGTGAAAGCAGAGAAGAAAGGAAATGGAGGAACAGAGAGTGTATGTGCTGCAAACACAGCCATTAACTCCCCAAAAGAGAGTGAGAAGACCAGTAGCTCGGTATGACACAGTGTACACATACATAAAAACAGTTCTGACATATAGTGCTGCTAATGTTGGTTTGCAGATGTTGCATTTAATCTAAACTAATCTAATCTCTATTTAGTGGGTATTGGTGCTATAAAGCTTAGCTTTTACTGTATTTGTTGTTGTCAGTTCACTATTGTGGCTAGTTTTCATAAAATACAAAAATACTGCAAACTCACTAACCACCTTACTTTAGGTATATATTACATATATACCTAAAGCTCTAAATGGGTGGTTGACTTATAAGCCCCAAAAAAGTATTTTTAAAATACTTCAAATATTATCCCTGAAAATTCTTTATTTGTGTTGCTGTGATTCTGAGATTTTCAAATATATATGTGGTCTTTTAGATTTTGTAATTAAATCTCTATTTATTCACCAATTTGCTTTATCAGTACCCAAAATTGTCATATGGTGTGACGTGAAAGCTATTTTATTTAAAATGAAACGGAGCATTTTCTTTCTTATTTAACTCACTTCACCATATATTTTCATCATGACTGTTTTGATACTTAACATTTCCTTGTTAAAATCTAACCCTTTTTCCCGGGGTCTCCCGGGGAACATAGGACCTTTTTTTTTTTAAAAGGGTCCTATGTCCCCCGGTATGTATTGCGACCGGGGAACATAGGACCCTTTTGGGGGGAAACGGGGAACATAGGACCCTTTTGGGGGAAAACGGGGCACATAGGACCCGAGGAACATAGGGATGACCCCCTAATGATGCTAACCGGATTTAATAGCAATTTAGCCAGTCGTCTTGCACAATTGTGAATGTTTGGATTACATGTGCATTCTGAGGAGGGATGCGCTTGTTGAGAGGGAGAGAGAGAGAGAGAGAGAGAGAGAGTGCATTGAGAGTCTGTGTTGAGGTAGGCCTACTTCTATCGCCTACTCTGGTAGAGTTGCACATACTATCTACAATGCAAGATATATTTAGGCTATTTATTTATGGACAACGTAAGGCGGGAGGTGTGTGTTGCTTTTAATAATCGAATGTTCTATCGAACATATTTTTTTATTGATATCGATTACATGTCTATTGCGATACATATCGCCCAGCCCTAAGCATCACACAAGATATAATATATCTCCTCAATCTGTCAAGTATTTTAGATTAATTCTGATAAACCTTGTAATAATTTTAACAAAATGCTTGAGACTTTTGCTTAACACTATTTCCTTTGTGCTCTATTGACATTTTCATGATTTATCAGTAACAAAGCCTTTTTTTTCTCACAAATGTGAATGTCACACCAAATGACGACATATGATGAACTGCACCACAACAGAATTTTTCAAGGCAAAAAAGTGTTTTATACATTTAACATTCAAGAAAAACCAGTTAAAGAAATCACACAAACTAATCGGGTTATAACAATATTATATATCTCAGCAATATTATATATTTTCACAAGAGTTTGACCTGCCGATACCGATTTTAAGTCTAACTTCAGCTGCAGTGTCAAATTAAGATGCTTCCCAGTGTGGGACATTTACACACTACTAAAGGCACTGTGTTATGGAACAACCGTTTTCTTGTTCTCACATCCAATATCCAAATAAAAATACAAAAACAATTTTCATGATACATTTGAACATGCTGCCAACATATTTTCATATGCATTGATGCATATTCATATGCAAACACAGGGGAGGAGGTATGGCGCCATATGTTTGTGGTGAAAAACCTCCACCTGTTAAAATCAGGTGTAATCCATATTTCGGTTAAATGCATCAATTAGAGAAACTTTCAGAGACCGCTGAATCAGTATTTAGAGCATCAGTTTGCTTCATAATAGGCTACAATGTCAAAAGCAACTTTAACTTTTGTTTGCCTTTCTATCGTATTTTCACTTTCACAACATCCACTTCCCAATCTACTACACTATGGTATTAAGTCATAGCTGTAGTCTATACGTGCAGTAAATAGTTCAAGTATTTCAGAACATTTTTACAGAAATAGCCTAATCGTTTTCAGTGATACAACCTCATTGAAATAATATGCATTTTCCATATGGTGTCTTAGAAGCCATCTGTCTCCTAGCCACAGCGTTTTGTTGCAAACATAATCAACCTAAGCGTGCTCAGATGACGCTGTTGCTCACCTGTCCATTATCGTAATTTCCCGATTTGATTGGTCCGCCCAGGCGAGCATAGTTACTCCACAATGGAGCAATGCCAGACCGAACTTCCCGGCCTCAAATGTTATGGGCGGGACTAAGTTTGGCTGGCACCCAGGCTATAGAGTTCCAAGTTGTATAACTTTATTCAATGCCTATATGTCCAACTTCGTCATCGTTCAATTCATCCCTTGTGTTTAAAATTTGCTGATAGGCCGCCATGCTGGCAACAAAACAAAAGGGTTCGCCAACATTACTCTATATTCTAAATGCATACTGCCATGGCGATAAAGAGAAAGAAGTAGGCTACATTTGAAATGTAAGCTGACTGTTCTTAAATTTGCCAAATAAAATACGGGAGAAACGATATGGTTCATGCTCGCTCATGCTGTTTCATTCATGCCGAAAAGGAGGGAGAATGAAATATTACGCACGTTCCACTTGTGCATAAATAATTCCTGAACGGTTTTGGTCAGGGCTGATAATGCAACTGTATTTGACAAAGGACCGATATAGGCTAGGTTACTAGTGACAAAATATGAGCTTTCAGTGTGATACGATCTCTTTGTAAATTACGTTTGATTAAAACATGTTTCATCTGTTCTGGCTATCCCCGCTATTTGGATCTTACTGTATCTCACTCAATGAACATCTCAACACTAAATGAATGATGATCCGAAAGGTATGAGCTACACCAGGCACGTAACTGAAGCGTTCCGTTCGCGACGCGTAAAATCCATTTTAAAAGACTCGCCGCTATCACGTCTGGTGTAGCTACTTCCATTGATTATAGTGGCAGCTAATTGTTGCAGCAGACGCTACGCGAACGGAACGCTTCAGTTACCCGCCTGATGTAGCTCATACCTAATTGTCATCAGATAGCCTTGTCATATAGGTAGACATTCAGTGTGTTTGAAATAATTAATTCGATAATATTTTCCAAAAGTTTTGTGTAAAGGGAATTAAAGGCCTGTCTCATATAGACGCCTGGCTCTAATACTAGCCGGTGCAGTTTGGCGATTTGGGAAAATAAAAGACCGGGCTATTATCTGGAGTTTTACAGTATGGACCCTGAACTCTACTGGCATCCATAGCCAGCTTAAATGAGTCACCTGGAATGCTGTCAATTTAGAAATGAAAATGCAGCCAACAAGTGCTTGACATGAGAAGTCCTTCAGGACTTTTGGAAAACCATTCTAGAACTTTTATTTATGTAGGTTGAGAGAATGCCCAAAGTGTGAAAAACTGTCATCACAGTAAAACTTGGCTCCTTCGAGGAGCCTTAAATGTAACATATGTTGCTTTGTTTACTCTTCTTTTTACTTACTACTTAATCACATGTGTGTTGTTTCAGCTGTTTCATTTGGTTTATTCTACAATATTAATTAATACCCATTAACACACATTATTGATCTTTGTGTGTGTATGACTGTGTGTGCGCGTGCTTGTGCGTAGCACTTTTCTACTTCTGACTCAGATACTCTTAACCAGCTGCTACCATCCATTGGGGCTATTGGACGGATAAAGCCTGCAGAGAAGGGTGTTCCCTGTCCTGCAGAGGACAATAAAACAAAAAGTGTCAGTGTCAAGGAGGAGCCTCCCGGAACACCAGGCCATGGTAAGACCAAACTCAATATTTCAATACCTCCATGGTGACTATGGGGCAAACATTTTTTATTCAAAATATAAAAATAGTAGTTCCACCACACGTTTGGCAACAATCACAGGAGAGGACAGGTCATGCAGTAAACATGAAAGGATCACCAGGGCACAGAGATGTTTACATTGTTTATTTCAATGGAAGAAAAACATGGTAGTGCCCTATTCAGTTAAAAAAGAACACCATCAGGTGCATACAGGAGGCTATGCCTTCAGTTAGCCCATGTAATCACATTAGGCCTCTCATTGGAATCATGGGGAGCGTCAGGCCGTAGAAAAATAGATATGTGGTATAAAATACAGGAAACATAAGACAATGAGAGTTCCAGTACAATAATACACAGATTTGCTGGAGAGTAGCAGGTGGAAAAACGGACATGGGAGGTTGAACCCTATTTAGTTTTTTGGTCAAAAGTGAATAACAGTCTGTTTTCAGATGCTGGTCTTTGACATAGGGGAAGCACAGTCATAAAATCAGTCAATTATTATATTTGTATTATTACTTCAATATTATTATGACCGCCGCTAGCAAAGCGGTCATATAGGGATTGTCAAAGTTTCCCCCCCCCCCCCCGTCATCTACTTCCTGAATTTTTGGTCAACGATACCCGGGACACCGAACCACCGGGGCACATGAAATTTGGTGGGTATGTAGCCCCACTAGACTTTTACGGAAAAATTTTGTTTCGTCCCTGGGGGCCACTCCACCCCCGTGCTGGGCCCCCCGAACCGCAAAAAAAGCAGTTTTTCCTAAATAACTACCTGAACCGTGGCACTGAGGATGAAGAATCTTTTATGGTATGTTGGTCTCAAGGGCCCACATCAATCTGGCCCATAATCACTCATTTGTGATTTGCACCCCCCCCGGTAAAAAATGAAAATGCAATATTATTCTGCTTTAATCGCCTCTAACTTCAGTTAAGATGTTCAGAACTGCACCAAATTTTATGTGTATGATTGACCTGGCATTCTCTGGGGGTATGCCAAGTTTCGTAGAATTTCATCCATGGGGGGGGGGGGGGTCTAAAAAAAATTAGGTTATGTGTACATTTAGTGACTGTACACTCATTCAAAACTATACATATTCTAAAAGTATATGCACTGTACATGAAATATAACATCAATCAACTTATGTCCCATCTTCCTCCATACCATGCATAACACATACTCCTCTATTCTGTATAGGCGAATCTAGTGTAAAGTGGATACATTTTGGCCTATACTGTCTAGGGAAAACAAATTAAACACCATAAAGTATATATTTTCTGAAAGCATATATAACACCATTTAAGACATTTCCCATCTCTCATTTCCCTCTATTCTGTAAAGGTGAATCTAGTGTAAAGTGGATACATTTTGGCCTATACTGTCCAGGGAAAACAAATTAAACACCATAAACTATATATTTTCTATAAGCATATACCTTCTAGATGAGATATAATACCAGTTAAGACATGTATTATCTTCCTCCATGCCTTGGACAATTTGTTTGTCAAATGTTGCAATTAGTTTTGGGTCACTATACATTAGCTATAATTACATTATGCCCTGTTTGCCCATGTTAACAAACAATTTCAAAAAACTTATAATACATTTTTTGTTTGTCTTGATGTAAGTAATCAACTCAGTAATTTTCATGGTGATATGTGAAGGTTAATTTTGTTCCCATAAATAGGGTATATTTAGGTCTTTTTCTAAACTTTCCCCTATTGGGATTCTTCGGGGCTTTTTTTCCCTTACTCAGGACATATTGAGGATACAAAATCAGTTAAGTTTGCTTGTGTTGCAATTTGTTCAACCCTTTCTCCTAAAATGACTGGACTATAAAGCCTACCTGTAGCTTAGGGAAGCGAACAGCTTTCTATTAGGATCTATTTTGTTAGTTACAGTTTTGTTATAACTCCCTGATGCATTTTTGCATTTAGAATAGCCAGACCGTGGATATCTCAATCGGGTGCCTATGGACTAGGCTGGGTGAACCCAGCCTGATCTGCCCGCTATTTATTTTTTGATTTCTTAAAAGATTGAGCTTGGTCTGGTGAAAGCCAAACTAGCCATGGACCTCAGTTACACAATGCAAGGCAACATGAATCAGCCTATATTTGCACGAACAATAACGGACAACAGCTCTTCAACTTTGGCCCGTTAAAATGTGCATGAACAGTCTAGCGACGCATTTCATCGAGGCCCATTTGGACATGTCAGTTATTTGCACCACTGGTTAGATGTAAAACAGCATTTCGTTTCAGACTACTGTTACTTAATTTGTGCATTAACAATAACGTTTCAGACTACTGTTACTTAATTTGTGCATTGACAATAAAGTATTACATGAACTAATGATGACTAAAATCTTATGTAGAAGAAGAAACATTCACAAAACATCCATCCATCCAAAAATGACCTTTGTTTTTGATAGGTGTTGAAAACGGCATGGAACTGACAGAGATGTTTTTGTTTATAAATAAATAAATAACATTATGCTGATACCTTTTGCTTTTCCCAAATACAATGTAGCCTACAGGTGTAAGTGACCTTTCATCAATCCAGTTGCAATGGATGAACTGTGATGAACTGCCCTACTTGTGATTGTTTAGAGATTTTAAAGGTTTTATAACAATGCTACATCTTCTTTTGCTATTCTACAATCTATTCACCTTTTCAGCACCAGTAGGCTACTTTCTGTGCAGCCGCACACACACACTCAGGCATGCCAAACAAGCATACACAAAAGTTTCAAGAGTGGGGGATGGAGTAAAATATGGAGACAAATTGAAGTGTGATTTATTTTCGCGGAACGGATGTACAGGACTGAGCGGCGGTCATATTTTGTACCGCTATGTGGTACATCTAGTTATTATTATTTGTTCCTTATTACACTTTTTATGACCTGCATCTATGGCTGCCTTGTGGTGGATGGCAGTGAAGTTTGGCTGAAATAGCAAATTTACCAGTTCATAGATAATTAATTTAGGATGATGGTATACTCTGTGTGTGAACTTAACCGGCTGTGGGGAAACTACGAGCCTCCTTTAGAGCTCTTATACCAATGCAACATTTCGACGATCTCATTTTAACAATGTCTACATCAAGAAGGACAGCAAGGCTATTCCCACTCTGGTCTGTAAACTGCTATCACCCGAAGATATCGGATCGACGAGTTGACCACAGTGTGCTTGCCCAGGTCAGATGGCACACTCACTTGAACTGACTGAAAGTTGGATTATACCAAAGTCTTTCCACTCGGCGGCCATATTGCAACGCTTTTTGGGCACTTATCGGGCACCTATTTCGGCAGAAATGTGCGTGCGCAAGGCTTCATGACACCAATCTTGCTCCAGCTGCGAGATCACAACACACGATTGGCACGATGTCTTCACAACACACATGATTGGCTCAATGTATTCACAACACAACACATGATTGGCTCAATGTATTCATATGTCAACGTTTAGCCGCAGAAGGGGTGGGATATGTGTAGACAACTGCCATATTGGCGTTACAAACTAACCCCATGCATTTCTATGGAGGATTTTTTTGAGTGCTGTGTCTCCTCATTAGAAAGTCTCTGATTATACCATATCTCATATCTCAAGCAGTTTTTGTTCACCCGACACCCGCTATAACAAGCTGTTTCACACCTGTCACATTACTTTTAAGACATGGTGATTTCAAAGCATTTTTTGCAGTGTATATTCTGTGAGTAGGATTGCTTTCTACACTGCAAAAACTGCTTATCTAAAAAAATCTAGCTAAGTTTTATTAATCTTATATCAAGATCAAAAAATCAAGTTGGTATTGTTTTCAGTATAAAGTGGCTTGCCTAGCACTTTCTCATAAAGTCATTTGACTTAATTTAAGAAGAGTCTGATTTATTTTAAGACATCTCATCCTGAACAGGCAAATTTGTCTGCCAGTGCTACAAGCAAATTTGTCTGCCAGTGCATTGAGTGCGTTTGTCTTGATAAGACTCCTTAAAGGGATATTCCACCATTTGGGGAATTACACTCATTTTCCACCTCCCCTTGAGTTACTACGCTGGAATGAGAGTATAGTTCCATGTCAAATCAGCCTAGAAAATCGCCACGTTTCATTTTCCGTTGGTCTTATTACACTTTCTAACTTGAGAGGAGACACGTTTTAAATAGGAAAATTCCTGGAAATCTTAGTCACTTTTAAACGTGATGCTAGCAGGCGAGAAGCTAATGGTCTAGTCAGATTCAATGATCTATGCTAGGCTGGAGCTAAAACTCGGAGAACGGCTGGATGAACTGGAGAAAGGTAAAAAATAATTGTTTAACTCAAGGGGAGGTGGAAAATGAGTGTAATTCCCCAAATGGTGGAATATCCCTTTAAAATAAGTCAAAGTGTTCTTAAATTAAGTCAAAATTATCTTTCGAGAGAGCGCTAGGCAAGTCTGTTTATACTAAAAACAATACCGAATAGATTTTTTGATCTTCATATAAGATTAATACATATTTTTTAGATTTTATTTTTTGCAGTGTAGCCTGGTTAAAACCAAATGGGCCAGGTGGGCTTGGCCAGGGTAATTTATTTCCCTGATTACTGACATAATGTCAAAATCTTAGGATTAATGTTATGGTAGCCTAACTGGCTATATTAACGATGGCAGGATAACCGTAGCCAGCCAGGCATGATTTTTAAAACACGGGAATCTCAAACCGTTGGGGGTGGAATGTTGAAGCTGTGATCAGTTGATGTCTGCTTGGTGGCTGTAGCCAATGGTCCTTTGCCAATAATGCTACTAATCAAATTTAAGATCGATCCGATTGAATGCATCATTACAGTATTGCACTTCATCTTTTAGGCTACTTCTTAACTGACCTGGGTGAATATGCTTGATCGGTCTTCTTTCTGCAATGTTGACAAATATTTTGAGCTTTAGCTGATAGCATATCCTTATTTAGCAGAGGTCTAGCTGTCTTCGTCTTTTGCACAAGTACTGTGCTGTGTGTTTGTATCCCTCCCTTTCATTATCTCGATTGTGCACAATGCAGCATGATCAACATAGTATTTTAGTAATGAACATTTACATTTCATTAAGCTTACTGTTAGTTTTCGCGACTACAGTATGATGAACAGTTGAATCCCGCCAACTGTTTTCTCTGCCTAAAACTGTTCAAAATAAAAGTTATCACTACAATAATTCCCTATGAAATACTTTAACCATTTAAACTACTCCGATTTAATGCTACTGTTGCAATCAGGAAAACCCTAAAGCTAAGCGCAAATAGAAGGAGGAACACGGGTCATTCAAAAGGAGGATTTATCTTTTCGTAGCATAATCCTTCAGGTTGATATGTAAGGGATAATGTATAGAACGCCGGTTATTATGGGGAAAATAAGTCCCGACAGGGCGAACCGGACCCCGACGTGCCAGAGGAGGGGTCTTGTTTCACCCTGAAGGGACTTATTTTCCCATGATGACCGGCGTTCTATACATTATCCCGCTTTATTATCTCTGACTACTTGCCAAAAGCGAAAAAAATAAACTCCATGATATGTCTCTTTACACTTATTTGTTACCGTTTCGTCGTGGCTTTTGCTGAGAAACAAATAGTTCGCAACACACGCTGAACTTGAATCAAACATTCTTTAGAACACAGCTGATCAACCGCCTGCTTTCACTTTTGAATGAAGTTCCAAGCACAAACTCCGTTGCCATTGACAGCGGTCATTCTTGTTTTCAGAGGTCCTTTCCCAAGAAAAAATGACCGCTAGAACTTTCGGAAATCCCGTTCAAGTCAATGGAGCATTCTACTTGCATTTTGAAGAGCCGTATAATAAGTAAGGGATAATGGAGGACACAGTGCGAAGCGGAGGGCCGTTTAAACCTCGTAGTGCATTAACTTCTGTGAACAGACCACCGTGGAGTCCATTATCCCGCTTATTCCACTGTTGCCACTTGCGTTGTATTCATTTCCTGTTAAAATTTAAACGTTTTAATCGCTGGAACTGTCTTGTTTGTAGAACTAATTTCTTTCGACACATATCAACTAATTTCTCAACTCACAGGACAAACTGCCTTTACTAGTTCTAAATGGATGGTTGCTACGGACAAAGGCCAGTCGTTAGTTCTATCTCTCCCGTTGTCAAGCGGGCGTATCCCAAGATTCTGATGAACTTTAGCTTTGAAACATCGCTTTTACTTAGCCTGCTGTCATCCATCTAGCTAAAAGCCACCTCCGTCATATGCTACAATGTTGCAATGTTCTGAGCGTCTGCATTTTACAGCTTCGGATGCAAGCGTGACAGTTCATTTAAACTTCACAACGAGTTCGGCAAATTAATATACAAGTGTGATACGGCCAAAAAAATGGATCTACTTCATAGGTGTGCAGATAACATACGGTTAATGGTTGTTCTAAATTACGTAGGACAATGGGAAATTCAACCAAGCAGTGGAATAAGGGAACTTAACGAAAATAACACCATAAAAAAACATGTTCTACACGTTAGTTTGGTACTTGGTATGCCAGACTTAACAGATGTATAAAGCTTCAAACTTTAACATTTCCCAAAGGCAAAGGTAGGCTATATATAGATGTCAGGCTATATAGATGTCAGTCAGAGAAGCAGACTCGTTTTCTTTTTATTCATTTTCTTTTAAAAAATTTACACTCAATGTCACATTGGCATCATATCAGTTGTTTCATTGGAGCATTGCTCATGCTAATAAGTCATTCAGTGAGGGGGAATTTGTGATGTGTGTCAGATACTATATCTTTGTTGCTTGCTACAGTACTCATTCCTGTAAATGATCATTTGTAGCATCTGCCAAGTGTCTTACTTTAAATTAAAAAGACAAGCTATTTAAACTGTAACGTGTCTCTTTAGGCGTAGGCCTATTAGTCACTGTTGCTTTTTGTAGTGTGGGCATCTTTTTTGTTGTGCATCTCTTTTGAGTGGTGTAGATTGTTTTTGGCTCTTCGTGCTAGACTGGTTAGCCACCCCTGGTCTAGGGGATCATGAGTCTGTAAAACATAATTTGCCCTCCGTTGTGGCCCAAGAGAGCTGTCTTGGTCCTCTGCTTTTTACCCTATAATATGCTTCTGTTAGGAAACATCATAAGTCAACATAATGTCAACTTCCACAACTATGCAGACCATACCCAATTATTTATTTCTGTGGAGCCAACAAACCCAGATGGCCTTTCCTCCCTTCTTGCATGCTTAGCCTCTATTAATCAGTGGATGATTAAAAAAAATTTAAAAGCTAAATGACGATAAAGCAAAGATACTTTTGGTTGGACTAAAATCAGAATGATACACCGTTGTTAGTAATCTTAGGAACCTGGCACACCAAGTCAAATCAAAAGTAGCAAGCCTAGGTGTCATCTTAGATACAGAGTTAAGCTTCAAGCCCCACATCCATAAAGTTACCCAGACAACTTATTTCCACCTGAGAAACATTACAAAATTGCAGCCTTTTTGTAACACTACAAGATGCAGAGAATATAATCCATGCCTTTATCACTAGTAGGTTAGACCAGTGGTTCTCAACCTTTTTTCAGTGATGTACCCCCTGAGAAATATTTTTTCAGCCAAGTACCCCCTGACCTGCGCATTTTTAGTTGAGAAAAAAAAAAGACTTAAAACAGAGCAATAAAACAAGATACAGCAGTAATTTTACCGGCCCTGGTTTGGCCTTCTTTGCCACATGTCCCTCCGTGTTTTCACAAGAATTACCACTACGCTTCAACCACGACTCCATCGTTTGAGTTTTGACAGTGATTGACAAGTGATGGCGGGTGGCATGTGACAGGTTGGGTCGAACCATGGTATGGGGGGGACTCTGGGGTTTTTTTAGGATAATGAAATTGAATAGCTTACTGAAATATAAAATTCATCCTGAAATATGTATTAAATAATTGTTTTTAAAGTATTTTTAAATATATGTATATTTTAAAAGCTCACATACCCCCTGGAGTGCCTTCACGTACCCCCAGGGGTACGCGTACCCCCATTTGAGAACCACTGGGTTAGACTACTGCAATGCACTTTTTACTGATCTCCCCAAAAAAGCATATAAAGAAATTGGAACTCATACAGAACTCTGCTGCTAGACTTTTAACTAAGACCAAGAAGAGAGAGCACATCAGCTGAACTGCACTGGCTCCCTGTTTCCTATAGAATTGATATGAAAGTGCTCCACAGGCAAAGCGGAGAAGCTGCTTTTGATCCATTACTAGTGCAGTGCCCGTTCAAACATGCCATTGCTGTAGAAAACCTGTAGCACAATTACATGCCTGCAGGTCTGCCTGCTTTAAAAATAGCATGATAGGAAAAAACATCATTCCAGCTAAGCATTCAATAATGAATATTGAATATTTAATATATTAGCCTATAATTAATGTGCACTTAGCAAAATGTAGGCGTGGCTGCATGTGCCATTTCTGAAGAATCCAGAATGACATAAGCTTAACAGCTGTTTTGAGTTAAGGCTATATGTTTATTGTTAAGCTTATTGAATAACTTCCTGATGCTGAAGACAAACCATTTTGTGGAATGATGCATCATCGTTTGACATTTGCAATGATGTGACTCAATCTCTGGTAAGCTAGCCTAGGCCTATTTTCTTTGTCTGCCACTCGTTGTCTGTAGCTGATCAAAATAACATAAGCCTAAAGCTTTGATGTAAGGCTGTTTAGCCTATTGAATAGCTTAATGATATAGACAAACCATTTTGTAGAAAGATGCATCATCATATGAGATTTGCAATGATGTGACTCAAAAACAGTCTTTGGTGGTAGCATAAGTGACGTCGCTCTGTCTGCCACTTGTTGTCTAGCTGTGTGGCATGTCTTCTGAAACGTTGTTAAATTCGGGACCATTAGCCTATCGCTCGTTTCAATTTGGGACCTTGCAGTCGGAATTGTCGTTTGTTTATCCAAAGTCTCAAGTCCAAAGTAGCCGGGCTATTCGAAGCATCAGTTTATTGCACATACTTTTTATGTCATTTTGAATAGCCAAGTCAAGTCAAGTCAATTTTGTATTTCTATAGCACATTTACAAACGCTGAGCCGCACCAAAGCGCTTCACAATAAAGTGCTAAGTGCAATAAACAAAAGAATGACCTAAGGTTGAGGGGAAAAAATGAAAAGGGCAACAAGACAATGACTGAAGGAGTTAAAATAATGTAAAAAAGAGAACATATAAAAAGGTAGCCAGGGGACATTATGCACTGGCACATAAAAAGGAGACACTAATCAAAGGCAAGTGAAAAGAGGTGGGACTAATCAAAGGCAAGTGAAAAGAGGTGGGTCTTTAAAAGGGACTTAAAAACATTTAGAGACTGGGCTGCACGGATGTGGAGGGGGAGACAGTTCTAGAGTCTGGGGGCTGCTACTGCAAAGGCTCTGTCCCCCTTGGTTTTTAGCCTGGACCTGGGCACTTCCAACAGCAATTGGTCAGCTGACCCTAGTGCTCTGGAGGGGATGTGGTGGTGGAGAAGATCTGGTAGGTATGTGGGGGCCAGACCATGGAGGGATTTGTAGACAGTCAGTAGAAGTTTAAAATCAATGCGGTAGCCGATGGGGAGCCAGTGGAGCGAAGCGAGGTCCAGGGTGATATGTTCTTGCCACTACATACCCGTGCTTGCTGGTGTGTTGTTGCAAAATCCGCGGACTCATTTTATGCAAGGGAGATTTTATTGTTGAGGTCAGACATGATAATCATCCAAACATCTTGCATCTTAACCCGTGATTACAGTGCTGTGTATGAGGGGGAGTGGAAACGGTAGAGCAGAGAAAGCTACTGTGTGCTCCTTTTACCTATATATTTAATAATATCTTTTGCTTTTCTTATCTAAACAATGCGTGCCAGTAGCAAGACACATGCCCAGTATGAAATCGAACGGACGAACGGTTCGACAGATATGCGGTTGACAGACAGACAGACAGACAGACGTTCCTGCAATTTATAGACCGATAAACCGAAGCTATGGAACACCCTGCCTGTACATCAAAAAGGCAAATTCTGTAAATATCTTTCAAAAAGACCTGAAAACATATATGTGACGTATATTAGAGCTTTTAGTTAACTCACTTTTATCTTGTAACCTATTTCTTCACATTAATTCATTTTTTCAATTTTACTGCTGCTATTTACTGCTGCTAATTACAGGGTCTTCCTATTTTCACAGCATTAATTCTAATGTATGTGTTGTTGTATCTATGAAATGGTGTGGGGGGGTGCTGATGAAATGGGGGGTGTTGGTGTGTGTGTTGGGGGGTAATGTGGTGTGTGGGGAAGTGGGGTGTACCTGTGTGTGTATGTGAGGGGAGGGGGTATGTTGTGTGTTTGGGTGGGGGTGGTGATGAAATGGTGTGTGTTTGGTGGGGGGTTAGTGTATTTGTGTGTGTGTGATGTAATGGTGTGTGTGGTGGGGTAGGTTGTAATGGTGTGTGTGTATGGTAATGGTAACCCGGTAATGGGGTGTGTGGGGAATGTGTGTTGCGTGTTTCGGTGTGGGTGATGGAATGATGAAATGGTGTGTGTTTGCTGGGGGCTGTTGGTGTGTGTGTATGTAGGATTAATAGGGTGGGTATGTGGGTGTGGTTTGGGGGTATGGTGTGTGTGTGTGTGTGTGTGTGTGTGTGGTGGTGGGGGGATTAGGTTGTAATGGTGTGTGTGAGTGAGGGGGTGTGCCTCTATGTGTCTTTGTTAAGCCAAGTTTTTGATCACAAAATCACACTATGGATAGTAAATATGGACTGGCCCGTATTCACAAAGCATTTTATCTTACCACTAGGAGTACTCCTAAATCACACTAAAAGATTTTAACTAGGAGTTTTCTCTTAGACCTACTCTTAGTAAGGAAAAATGATAACTCCTAAATTAAGAATGAGCCTTTGTTGCTATGATTGACGTCATTACTCGTGCACAAACTTGATTGAAGTGACTACCTTGATTGGCTGATGATTATAACATGGGAAGGATGCCAAAAACCTCCCCTAAGACGATGAGTGACAGGTGACAGGTCTTGGCTGGTGAGAATGTGTGTGCTAAACAAGTACCGCGAAGGATGGAAGATTAGGAATAAATAGCCTAAATGAATAAAGAGTAAGATAAAGCAAATAGCCTAGTAGCATAATGAAATACACTACGGATTGATGCAGTATCTTTGCAACATTTACATAATCTGTATGAATTTACATTGAAATGTAAATTAGTTTACATGTTGACAATAAATGGTTTTGGTTGTTGTTGGTGGTGTTATTGCATCCCTTAGTTACAACGCACAATAATTGAGAGCTGTAGCCGCATCCCACAATAGATTGGATTGGAACCCACTCATGTCAAGTTCCAACTGTTATCCTATCACTGTGGATAAGCTTGTTTGTTAAGTCACTCCAATCAGCTGAGGACTGTATACGCTTCAAGGAACTACTGTAGTTATGAGTTCTCTTCCAAGCTTTTCAAGCTCCTGCACAAGTTTCTCAGTTGTTTGTGGTGATGCAGGGTCATCTGCCATTTTGCTAACATAACCTTTAGCCCTCTGACTTTTGTCTTACCACTTTTTTACTTGTTTGCTCTTTCTGTCACACTGAGATGTCTACATTCAACAATTTCACTACTGTACATCCACTCCCACACAAGTACAGGCCCAGAGTCCAGTCATAGGACTGGGGCAGAGAGACCTCTTCCAGTAACCTAAAGGTAGCAGCAAACTCAATCTTCTCAATAATTGCGAACATTTTACAACAGATGATGTCAGTGACTCGGAGCATCCGCCATCTTAGTCAGACTTTTTCGTAACTCTCACCTCTCTCAAATATCAAACACAAACATGCTGAACTGAACTGGTACTTTCTCATTTGAACTAAGTTAAACTTGCCTCTACAAATTCTCTCTGATTTCGCCTAATCAACCTCAATGAAAGTGACGCAAAATTCACTGCAATGAAAATATACTGAAACAACTATGGCTTATTACATTAGATGAAAGCAGAAAAATGGTCTTTTACACAGCATGTCCAGCGATGACAACCCCTTCCACACCAGGTGCAATCGATCCTGGGGGTAACAAAAAGGTATACTAAAGATACTGCAGGGCCGTGTGCACTCAAATTGAGGCTGAGGCACCAGCTTTCATTTCTACCGTATATTATACACTACATAAGTAGGACAATTTGATTACCGTATATAACGCATTTCTTTGCACTGCAGGACATGAACAGTAAATGAGTCTTTATATTTAGTAGTTAGTATAAAAAGTGAAAAGGTGTTATTTGTTGCGTTTATTTATTTTAAAATACCTTAATGCTTTGTAAAATATTGGAATTTATTTTATTAAGATAATTTTTTTCATTCAAAAATATCATAAATGATAAAATATATAGTTGTCATTTAAATTCTATTATATTTTACACCTGCAGACATGATGAAAATGCAATAACCATTTATTTTGCACAAGCAAGTCAGTTCTCAAATGTGCGTGAGAGTGCTCTTGAGTGTTCATAGATTATCTTTTTATCTAAGAACAAGAACACATTGGTGAATGCCAGAATCTTCGTAAAAACCGCGTAAGTGGGTTTTAAGAACAAATTTCTTCGTAAGAATGGTTGGTGAATGAGGCCCATTGATCGTAACACCTAGATACTTATATAAAGACAATTATTGAATTATTTGCTTTTGCTGTGTTACAGGACGCCCTAAGGAAGAAATAGCAGATACACAGCCTTTCCAGCCGGTGGCCTTGGGGGATGCGCTGCCCTTCGACAGTAGCTTGGTATCCCCAACACCTTCTCATTTGCCGTCCCCAGAAGAGTGAGTGGCTTCACAAATAACAAACACTGTATGCTATATACTGCACCTGATTAGGGATGCTCCAATATCACTTTTTCATGCCCAAAACTGATATAATATTAAGTTGGCTGGTATTTAGCAGGGTCTTTTATCCATAGCAACACAAACTGGTGGGTCTGGGAATCAATCCCGTGCCGATTGATTGTCAGACAGTGACATTACCGCTGTTCCACCACACTCATATGGCAACCTTGAATGTTTGCTGATACTGATACCAATCCACTACTGTATTTTCCCTCTATAAAAACAACTAGTATTGCCTGGATGCATGCTTTAAAGGTAGCAATGGGTTGAATCAAGCATTCCCTACAATGTAATGGATCATCCACAAATGCACATTCCTGTGAAGGTGATTTATTATTCATATGCATCTACTAATCTTACTAATTTAAATTAAAATTTACTTGTCACATACAATTATTAAAAGTAGAAATGCATTGAAATGCTTTGTCCACTGACTCCATGACTGTGTTATGTCTGTATTAATAAGGAAATAAATAGAAAAGAAAGAAGACAAGAAGAAATAAATACTTTTAATACATTTTAATAAATAATAAATTTCTAAAGTGTATGAGCTGTTTCCAACACACTTGTGCTCCAGCTACAGTCCGCATTCAGAATCCGGATAGCCTGGGTATAAAAATGTTTTTGCATTCTCTGTATTGGCTTTCAGGCAGCGGTAATGTTTCCCACAGTTGTTGGGTGCCTGAGATCTCTGATGTTTTTCTTTACTCTGGACTGACATCTCTTGATGTAAATTTCCTGAAGGTTGGATAGTGCACACTAGGGGTGGGCGATATAGACAAAAAATAATATCTCAATATTTTTTGTGATTTTGACGATAACGATAATTAGTCGATATCCTTTAAAAAATTGTTTTTGTTAAAGTCTGAGTTACTTTACAGCTCATTATTTATGAATAGCATCATTACAATAATAACCAATAACCTAACCTGTGACTTTTTAACCAAATCAACCAATGCATTGTCACTCTATGACACATTTCCAATTCTGCCCCCACTTGTGTGTGTGGCAATTACATGGTCTAGCCAGCTACGTTAGAGAAGATGAATAGGCCTAACAGTTTCCCAAGAGAAAGTCTGAAGCTGAAGTTCCTTTAAATAGGATTCACTGTAAAACTAAGCAGACCAACAGAGTACATCTCAGTTATTTCCTTCGATGTTTTGTTTAAGAGCAATCATGTAGGTCTGCATTCCAAGTTTCAGAATAGAAACTAATGCGTTAGCTTATGGCTAATGTATATGAGAAATCCCATAGAGATGCTAATGGTTAGCATAATCAGTAAACGTAGATATTTAGAGTGAACTTCAGTCCATTTACTAAAGAGTGACATGAGAATAGTTCTTTGTTTACAACTGACTATTAAAATACTCAAAGGCTAATGTTTTCTCTCCATATAATACCGTGTAGGAAAAAACGTGACTGTCTCATCAATGCTACTTGAACAGAAGTAGCCGCATAAAATCCCAAGTAGGCTACTCTCACTGCACAAAATAAACATTAGGCGTGCGTGTGACAACGCTGAGGTAGCCTAAAGTACTTGAGGCGTCTGAGGTGGAAAAGATGCTAGTGTGCCTTTCTCACTAGTGAATCGGTGTTCTTGATCCAAATCAGGTCTGCGTCAGGCCTGCTCATTGTTCTTAGAAATTAGGCTTACTACTGCTGTGTTGAACTTGACAATGAAGTTAGACTCATATATTGCCGTACAATTTGTGTACCGTGAATACAACAGTGGACCTAAAACACAGCCCTGTGGTGCTCCTGTGAGGGTAAGGGATGAAGAGGTGTGGCTACCCACTCGCACCACCTGGGGTCTACCAGTCAGGAAGTTGAAAATCCATTTACACAGAGATGAATGCAGTCTAAGATCGTCCAGCTTAGTGATGAGTGTAACAGGTTTGATTGTATTAAATGCTGAGCTAAAATCTATAAACAGCATTCGTACATAATTCCCTCCCATGTTATCAAGGTGGGATAATGCAGTGTGTAGTATGAAATTGATGCCATCATCAGTAGATCTATTAGAGCGATATGCAAACTACAAGGGATCTAGATTTTGGGTCAATGAGGAACAAATGTAGTTTTGACTAACTCCTCAAAGCACTTAATGGCTATAGACATCAGTACAACAGGGCGGTAGTTATTCAGGCCGGTAGGGTGTGATTTCTTTGGAACACGGACAATTGTTGATCTTTTAAAACATGTTGGCTAAAGGAAGTTTGAATATTTCTGTGAACACTGCAGCAAGTTGATCTGCACATGTTTTGAATACTTGTACAGGAATGCTGTCTGGACCTGCCACCTTTCTGGTGTTCAAGCTCCTAAATGCTCTCTGCAGGTCATGCTCTGAGAGGGTGATGAACGCAGTCTCCTCTGGGCCTGGCAGGACTGATGCGTATGCAACGTACGCGTGCCTGGGTTATATCATCCGCGTCTGTGTCAAATCATGCATAGAATGCGTTGAGTTCATCTGTCAGTGAGGGGTCAGTGTTGACGATGGTGGAAGTGTTAGCGATTTGTACACTGTACATTGTACATTGTCCGTAGCCCTTGCCACATGTCCCTGGAATCTGATTGTTAAACTGGGACTCGATCTTTGCCCCATACAGTCTCTTGGCGTCTTTCACCATCCTCCATAGATTATATGCGACAACTTCATATTCCTCCATGTTTCCAGATAGAAGTCCAGAGTTGTAAGCAGCAGTGTGTTTATTCAGATCTTCACAGCGGGAGTGGTTTACCCATGGCTTTTGGTTTCTGTATGTCCTCATGGTGGCTTTGGGGACAGTGTCATCCACAAGCTTTCCTATAAACCCCTAGCCTGACGAGCCAGACCCAAATTAAAATGTAGGGTCTGGGGACTCACCATTCGCAGTGCTCAGTTCGAGGGGCGGGATAATCGGTTGTCTTTCAAATTCCCTCTGCACGCAATACGATAGCGCTACAACTCATGAGTCCCATGCGTTTTCCCACCAGCGGAGCTAGTTGGCTAGTTCAAACTTTTGCTAACTTAAAAAAAGCTTAACTCGTGTCACGCTGTTCACCAACAGCAACATCCACCTTCTTTGTTTTCAAGTAGCAGGGAATTCACAGCGAACTCTGCCATCAATCATTATGTTAAGCCCGCCTAACGACTATACACAATGTGATTGGGCCTATCGAAGTTTAATTTTTCCAGCTCGCAAGCCAACGGAGAGTTGCTAGACTAGCCCGGGCAGCAAATTAAAGGCCTTTTTGAAATCACCTGCCACTATCACAGCTGCAATCAGGTTGTTTTCTGTTGCTTACTGAGAGTCTCATACAACTCCATCAGTGGTGTCAGTGTCTACTTGAAAGGAGGGATAGACGAGAAGGATGGCTTCCCTTTATAAGGTGCTGACGAATCACAGTTTGACAGTGACCGTGACTATACCTAATTTGATTGGTTGATCATGTTATTTACATGTTGCTTTAGTGATTAGGTTTCCAACTCGGGCTGGGGGCCACTTCGAGACGTCGGGAGTGTAAATGGGAGATGACAGCACATCAAGAATGAACAAGACCGTAAAACAATTAAATAAAATGTTTTATTTACTTTAACAGTGATTGTCATACGAGATAGGGGAAGCCTGGCCTCCCTTGGCGTCCGGGAGAAAACACCACTGCCAGCTTGTTTTCCAAAGATTGGACATTAGCTATCAGGACACTTGGCAACGATGGGTGGTGGGCCCAAGCTCTTGAGCCTGTTCCGGACTCCGGCTCGCTTTCCACATTGTTTTGTCCTCCTGCATCTTTTGAAGTTGGTACGGTTATCGGCATTCCGGAGAATCTCACTCGGCCAGATTGATTCTGTGATGAAGTTGTCCAAAAGTCTGTTATTTTTTCCGAAAACCAAAGTCAATCAATGTCTGTCGACTATATGTTACACGACCCAAATAAAATAGTGAAAAGAATAAAAAATATGAAATAATAGCAGTTTAGTAGGAACCAGCAGAAAGGCATCCGAAAGCGGCAGCACCATAGCAACAAGCAAAATTTAGCTGAAAACGAAGTAATTAGCTCAAATATTATATTGAACTGCATGCAACTCACTCCAGCAACATTAACATATTGTACGATAATGGAGTTTTGAAATAGCCCCACATCATCACATACCCTTCACCGAGATTGGCATGGCGTACTCTCCATACGATCATCTCTCAATGCAAATCAAACCAGCTATTAGGCTAACTGAAATAAAACCATGCCAATTTCTAGGTATGGTGAAGGGTATGCGATGATGTGGGGCTATTTTAATTCCAAAGGCCAGGGAAACTTTATCAGGATGCATAATATCCTGGATCCATGAAGTAACTGGCCTTTAAAAATAAAAATCTGCCTGCCTCTATGGGCATTTAACATAGGGGTATGTATATTTATTAGCACCTGTATTTTAAGGAAGAATTTCAATTTCAATTTAATTTCACTTACATTGCGCCAAAACATTACACATGTCTCACATGACCTCACGCGTGAATCACACGTATTTTATTTATATTTCCCCAGTGAAGCTGCAATGACCCAAACAACCACCAGGTTGCACTTGTGAGCAGGGTTAGAAACGTCGGCTTTTGCCGCTCCAAGGCTGTCAGGTTAATTTATATAGCGCATTTTAATACACAGAGGTCAATCAATGTGCTTTACATAAACAAAAGCAAACAGTAATAACACATAAAAGGGCAATAGTGAAAGAATAGTTTAAAAGGTAAAGATCATAATAATAAAAAAAAGCACAAGGTAAAATCATTTAAAAATAAAGAATAATTAAAAAGACAAAATAAAAGACACAAGGTAGAATAATTTTCAAGGGAGATTCAGAATTTGTAACTCAGTGCAGTTTCTGAGAACAGTTTGGTCTTAAGTCTAGATTTAAAACTGGCTACAGTTGGGCCCTTTTTAATGTCATCCGAAAGTTGGTTCCAGAGCTGAGCCGCATAGCAGCTAAAAGCTGCTTCAACATGTTTAGTTCGAACAGCAGGTTTTACTACCAGGTTTTTCTCCTGAGAGGTCTGGAGGTATTAAGGTCCTGCTCCATTTAGTGATTTTAAACAAGCAGTAGTGATTTCTGTGAAGCAGCTGTAATTCTGTGACTTACTGGAAGTCAGTGCAGGGACTTAAGAATTGGAGTAATGTGGTCAGTACTTTTAGTTTTTTGTGAGAACCCTAGCTGCCGCATTTTGTATCGCCTGATGCAGTTTGATAGTCTTTTTAGGAAGGCCTGTGAAAAGTCCATTGCAGTAGTCAACCTTGCTGGAGATAAATGCATGAATGAGTTTTTTTTTTAATCATCTTTTGACATCAGCCCTCTAAGTTTGGCAATATTTTTGAGGTGGTAAAAGCTAATTTAGCTATTGCTTTCATGTGGCTGTTGAAATTTAGATCAGAGATGGAACCAAGTCACACATGTGCAAGTCTCAAGTAAGTCTCAAGTCTTAACCTTCAAGTCTCAAGTAAGTCTCAAGAATTTTTTTCTTGGTCAAGTCAAGTCACAGGCTATGTCAAGTCAAGTCCACAGCCAAGTCAAGTCACCTTATTATTGTAATTTTACCTGCAAAATCTGATCTTAATAATGTGAAAAGACAAGATATAAGTAACTGTTAGTAAATGACAATAATTTGGATTTGCTTTTTGTAGTTTTTATTTACTATCCTGCTTAGCATCAAAATCCTCCAGACTTGGCCCTTCAACACTGATTCTTATTAGTGGACTATGCTACTTGTTCCTGATGTTAATGGCTACTTCAGCTATTATTACTAGGGCTGTCAATCGATTAAAATATTTTATGTAATTAATTACATACTCTGTGATTAATTAATCTAAATTATGATTTTATTGCTATGAACATATCTTAAAAACAATTTTGGCAGATGAGTGAATCAATGAAGAGCCAAACCAACATTATAGACTTTAAAGCTCAATGTCTCTCTCTCTATTATAATTTTCCCTTTCCCCAGGCTCAGGCATAAGGTAGTGCCTGGTGTCAGATTTTTAGCATGATAAATGCAAATGACTGAAGTTACCACTCACTGTCAATGACATGTGCAGAGTAGGCTATCCTAACACCAAGGTAAAATGTGATATACCCCCCCTGATTTATCCTTTTTATGGCCATTCGAACATGTTGTAGATTTTTATTCACATAATTACTAGGTTGTTGCCTTTTCTATCCAGTAGGTGGCAGTCCAGAATAAGAAATGGAGCAGTTCAAGTTTGAGTAAAAAAACTAAACAGTAGGAAACAAGACAAAGAAAAGCAGCATAGCCTACAAGGGCAAACGGAAATGTAATGTGTGAAGTTATTGGAATGGAAATAAATGTAACCACCGTCAACATACTTTTGAAGTCATTTTGTTTCAAGTGTGCAACAAATGTAGTCAATTTAGTAAGGGGGTTGGTCATAGGGTCGGCTAAGCTAATAGGCTACGTTAGCAAAGTTAACTTTGACCAGGCTGGCGGCTAGCATTATCATCAAAAGGTGTGCTGCCAACTCGTACCTCTGTATTGCTTTGCACTGTTCGTCTTTTGCCATCTTGTGAGTAATTCTTGAAGCCGAAAGCGATGACCCTAGCTACCCCTCCGGCTGACATGTTGATGTGATATTTGATCTAAGTGGGCGTGGTGTACGTAAGGTACGAGAGGGCATGACAGATGATAACAGATTTCAATAATTTATATTCAAACTGAAAACATGACGTGAATAACACTCAAGTCATTGTGTCTCAAGTCAAGTTCCGAGTCTTTAACTTCCAAGTCTGAGTCAAGTCTCAAGAATTTAATTTTAGTCAAGTCACGAGTCATAAATATAGCGACTCGAGTCGACTCGAGTCCAAGTCACAAGTCCCCATATCTGATTTAGATCACTGTCAATTAATACACCAAGATTTTTAAAAGTATCCATGAGTTTTTTTTATTGCTTTCAACCCTTTTGTGTCAAGGAGTGGCAACCCTACAGTAAGTCTTTCCTCCTTTTTTACCAAATATAATTACTTAAATTTTTGTTTGTTCAGCTGAAGAAAATGTTGAGATATCCAGGTGTTGATTTGTTCTATACACAGGTTTCCCGTTTACCAACAAAACTAGATGCGCGCGCAGCCGTGAGGCAGAAGACGCTTGGTGGCCGTCCACAATGTTATAAACTTAACCTAAATAGTCGGCTGCTGTAAGCTACAATCGGATTTTTTTGTATACCCCTGTTGTCTCAATGATAACATCAAATTTCAGACTATATTTCAAAGTTTGATGTTTATTTGGATTATTAATATAACATCGTATTTTGTCATTTTTGGCAAAGACATGCATTTCGTTAGGTATATTGAACATATTTAACATTCTCTAACCATCGTGATTTCGAATTGGTGCCGTTTTCAGCACAAAAACTCATTTTATTCTTTTGCTCTTTTGCATTGCTCTATGCTGTTCTATGGTGCTTTCTGCCTCTTGGTTGTGCACGCATGTTTTCGTGACGTTCCATAGAAATCCATGTATACACTGACAGAGATTCAAGAGGACCATAGTCATTTGGTGACATAGCTAAGTAAGGGATAACGGCCGCCGAGGTGTCCTGTTATTCGGAATTAATGGACAAGGGCGAGGGGCATAGAACTCCCCGACGCGCAGCTGTGGGGAGTTGCCTCCGCCCGAGTCCATTAATTCTGTATAACTGGACACACCTCGAAGGCCGTTATCCCGCTTATCACCCGGTTGCCATTGTAAAGCAAAGGAAACACGTGGTTCTGTTTAAAAATAAGCTCACTAGTTCAGCTTGTTGTACAACTTTCGTTGGCCCTATAACAGCGATAGCATGGACAGTTAGCTTGTTTACAGTTGATTCCATTGTTGCGAAGCCTGCCTCCAGGCTCAACCGTCGTCCTACTATCGTTGTTATAGTTACCATTCATAAGCATTGATATGGAACGGCGATTAAACTTTTTTTTACCAGATCTACTTCATAGGTGTCCCGTTATTCAGAATTAAAAGCCACCCCGCCAGCCAATCAGAAGAGTATTTCTTCTCTCCGGGTGATAAGTAAATTTGTGTGTCATTTGCATAGCTATGATATGAAATCAAATATTTTGGATGATTTGTCCAAGTGGGAGCATATAGAGGTTGAATAATAGTGGCCCCAAGATCGACCACTGGGGAACACCACAGGTCAGGGACGTTGGTGTTGAGGTACAGTTTCCAATGGCAACAAAGAAACTCCTTTCTTGTAGATATGATTTGAGCCAGTTGATAATTATGCTTGTAAATCCAGACCCTTTGTGATAACAAGGTCGAGGGTATGGCCGAGAGAGTGTGTTGGCACCTGTACATGCTGTGTTAGGGAGAAAGTATCGATTAGTGCAATTAATTCCTTGGCATAACCTTGGCCTTTTTTCCACATGCAAGTTTAGATCCCCTGATATAATAAGACTGTCAAACTCTATGCAAATGACTGATAGTAATTCACCTAACTCTTCAAGAAAGACTAGCTGAATGTTTTGGAGGCCTGTAAATAGTCACTAATAAAATCTGAGGAGAAGACTTAATGCATGTACACAGATATTCTAATGAAGTAAAGTCACCGAATGATGACTGATTGCACTGAAAAGACCTCTTGAAAATTGTGGCTATCCCCCCACCTCTTTTATTAGCTCTGGTAGCACTCAAATAACTGAAATTGGGGGAGCTGATTCGATGAGAGTAGTAGCACTGTTTGCTTGTTCTAACCATGTCTCTAACCATGTTAAAAGTAAAAATCAAGGCGCGCCAGTTTGCTACAGTATGACCATATATTTAGCCTACCCAACGTTTTTTCAGTTGTTTCCACAATATTACTTCCTGATAAGCTTTCATTTCGATGGCTGATAGGCCTACAGTACGTCTCCTGCGACAGTCCCAACATTTAGCACTATAATCAAACAATCCAAAAGTAAATTGGGCCTAAATCCCGAAGCAAACTGAAAATCTTCTGTTTTTAATATAGCCTACCGATACGCTGCTCCAAACGACGCGCAGTCTCACGATAAAACGTATTGTTTGTTATTTTATGAAGAGGCATCTGGCTGTTTTGTTTATGTTTGTTTTGCTTTCATTAATGGTTTAGCTCATGAGGTCACGACAGGGACGTTGGAATTATTTTCTGAGAGGGGTTGTGGATGATGTGAGCGGGAGTCCGGGGGTTTCTCCCCAGGAAAAATAAATACATTTTGACTGCTAAAAACACCATTTTAACACAGTTTTCGGAGGGACAGAAATACCAACAGAGAAAGCAGTGCCCGTCTTCTGTCTGAACATTACCTACCTGCAATAGGCTATCACTTCACTGCTTGACACTACCCCACATGAAGAAATGTTGCACGTTAACAATGGAGAGAACCTTTCAGAAATTATTTATTGTGCGAATGGGTTACCAAAACCATAGCTTTTGGTGAACGGACATACAGATCATCACCCTAATATATTTTATATATTTTAAAAGCTGTGTCATCACTGTCATGGCCACCTGGCTCACAGTAGCAATGACATAGGGGAGACCACACCGTTTGTTAAGTTAAATCCAAAATAATTTATTAAAACATTAACTTATACCATGAAAACATAATTAACATATACAAGTGTATCAAGTCAGTAAATGAGAAGCAAGAGAAAGCTAATCAAAAGTGTAGTGCAGATCAGTAAAGTGTAGACTATGTGTAATGCAAAAAGGCAAAAAGGATGAGGCTGCCGCCCGCATGGAGGCCAGAGGTAAGCCCAGTCAAACAGAGCTGTGGTATGGCAGAGCATGGCAGAGCCTGAACTACTGGCAGGAGATGGTTTTTGAACAGTCCCGCCAATCAACTGCTGTCTAGACTTGATGGCCTGAACAGACAGCTCCCCCTTCAGACTGGGGGGAGAGAGACCGCCAAACATTATCTCAAATGGGGTAGTGAGCACACCCAGCACGGCAAAGCCGGGCGTGACATCACCATAGGCTATTTGCTACGATATTTGCTACTATAGGCCTACAACAGTCTACTATTTATTTGGGCTGCGCAAAGCAGATTTTATTTGGGGCAGGCTTGTAATCAAGACAGGCCTTTATTTCTGTGTTTTATTGTCAAGCATCCGTTTTGTTTGGAGCGGCATACCGGCGGTAGGCTATCAAAAGCATACGATTTTCAGTTTGGTTTGGGATTTATTTTGCTTTTGGACTGTTTGATTATATTGCTAAATGTTGGGACTGATAGACACTGAAGTCTGGGGGCC